>NC_091454.1:37505748-37826519 GCF_027789765.1 Dendropsophus ebraccatus | reverse complement strand
GTATATAGCCACCACTACACTGTGAACAGAAACAAACTCTGTTCACTGTGTAGTACAGGAACCAAACAGCTGATCCGTGCTGGTGCTGGTATGTCTGCACCCAGCAGATCAGTGGCTGCTGACTTATGCAGTGGATAGCTCATCAGTCTGCTTTGCCTGGAAAACCCCTTTGAGGCTGGGTTTACACTACGTATATTTCAGTCAGTATTGGGGTCCTCATATTGCAACCAAAACCAGGAGTGGATTAAAAACACAGAAAGGCTCTGTTCACACAATGTTGAAATTGAGAAGATGGCCGCCATTTAATGGCAAATATTTGCTGTTATTTTAAAACAACGGCTGTTATATTGAAATAATGGCAGTTATTTACTGTTATATGGCGGCCATCCACTCAATTTAAACATTGTGTGAACAGAGCCTTTCTGTGTTTTCAATCCACTCCTGGTTTTGGTTGCAATATGAGGTCAACAATACTGACTGAAATATACGTAGTGTGAACCCAGCCTAATTAGGCTATGTTCACACTGCGTATGAGTCCGGCCGCATTTCGTACGTTGCCGTACATGTGCGTCTGAAACTACGGGCGTGGGAAAAATTTACATGCGGCCAGTTGCGTACGAACCGCGAACATACGCCCGTAGTACAGTTATGCTTCCCTAGCTTGTTTCAAAGCCATCTGAAACAGGTCATTTACTTGGAAATCTTCGCCTAGCCCAATAAAACTCACAGAACCTTTTGGATTCACTTTGGCGGAAATAAGTACTCCGTACGGGACCGCATGGAAATCCACGGCCGTGAGTTGGAACATTTCCATCCTCAAACAATGGTCTTGTTCATTTTTCATACGATCCGGCCGTAAGCTCATACGTAGTGTGCATTGTGTGGGCGTATATCGTATACTTTCTAGAGAACGCATCAACCTCAAAACTACGTATGTATATTCACGGTTCACACTACGGCCGGACTCATACGCAGTGTGAACATAGCCTAAATGTGTATTCATGTTCCAATGCATTTAACATCCTTTAACTCTTGCTAGAGTAAGATAGCTTTAAAGGTCCTCAAAGCTCCTGTTTTTTCAAGTAGCTTCCTTGGCACCCTAACATAGACCAAACATTGCAAAAAAAAAAAAAAAAGAAAGAAACACTGCCTTTACTGCTATAAGATCCCAGCCGGAGCTTATGCACATAGTATACGCTCTGGCCGGGATCCCATGCGGCGCCGCAAAGAACTGACATGTCAGTTGCCACAATGACGCCAGCGGCTCCGGCCGCTTGCTTCATTGTGTGCTATTGGAAGTTCTGATGCAGGAGCGCGCTGATGCTCCCGCATCAGAACACTGCGGCCGGAAAGTTCAGTGCAGATCTTTGCAGAGACTGGCCATTGCGTGACCCGGCCGGGTCACAGAATGGCCGGTCTTTCACGTCAAAAAGTCAACTGGTACCAAAAAAGGGCCAGAGATTTTTAATTGACTTCTATTTCTAATTGTCTTCCAGTACTTATCAGCTAATGTATGTCCTACAGGTCCTACAGGAAGTGGTATTTTTTCAAGTCTGGAGAGCAGGACATGTGTTCTACTGGGATTTGCTACTGCTCTGGATAATTCCTGATATGGACAGAAGTGGCAAAAGAGAGGACTATGTCAGACTGGAGAACATACAGCAGCTGATAAGTACTGGAAGAAAAAAATTGGGGGGGGGGGGTAAAGTACCCCTTTAAATCTCAGGAACTCCTATCACCTTAAAAACTAAAATTACGTTCAAAACTTGAAAATCTTAAAGGAGTTATCCAGTGCTACAAAACATGGCCACTTTCCCCCTACTGTTGTCTCCAGTTTGGGTGGGGTTTTGAAACTCAGCTCTATTGAAGTAAATGGAGCTTAAGTGCAAACCGCACCTGCACTTGAGACAACAGTAGGGGGAAAAGTGGCCATGTTTTTGTAGCGCTGGATAACCACTTTAAGTAACTTGTGTGAGTTTTAACTTAACGATTGTACATACATACATAAGTGGGTATTTAAAAAAAAAAAAAAGAGAATGAGATCACATCATGCACCAGTCTCTATTCAATCCTCAGAGCAAGTTAATAGCTTCCCCTGCTCACCTTGGAGATTAAACAATTGTTTACTTTCAAATTCCCAATTCTAAAAAAAACAACAGAACAATTACGCACAGAATTTTCTCAATTAAATTGCAGATCAAAAATGTCGCCCTTCTCTGCGTGGTTTGCACATACAGCCTCTGTCAGAGGTCATTGCTTTCCATTAGCAATGAAAAACGAAAAAGCTATATTAATGCAAACCTAGAATGTCATCACTAAAATAGCCTCCCTGGAAAATTAACAGAAAAGTAGCCCTATTCAGTAAATGTATATCCAGCTTAAAGACCTTAGTTAGCAACTTTATCAGCTTCAGCAACAAATATTTCGACACAATATGAGGATGGAGAGAGCCAAGGTTTTTTTTCACACAGCACCAAGGCCAATGCCTTATAGGCAGATAAGCTGAAAGCCACAAGCAGAAATTACCTTATATCTATAACTTCAGTATATTAAAATGCAAAACCCTACAGACGTGGCCAATTCATTTGCTAACGGCTACGCCTCATTTTAAAATTTACATAAAATCAAAACACTCCCAACCTACAGCTGAATTAATGAAGTTTCTTTCTCACATATATTGCTTTCTACCTTATCAACCGATATCAACTCCCTTAACGCTCCTCCTTCTCAAAATAAATTTCTCTACGTTTTCAAATCTCCGTTTCTAAGTAAATGATTCTAGATATTGTAGGCCCTTTATCTACACCAAGAAAGGCCCTTTAAAGACCCATTTATTTCCACTCTATTTTAGTTACTCTAAATAATCCTTAATTCTTGATAATCCCTTTGAAGGGAATTTACCACTACATGAATTGATCTGCGCCAATGCTGGGATTTTTTAAAAAAGCCCTTTTTTAAAAATCTGCTGCCTGATTCTCGTGCATGGCTGTGGTCTATTACTGAGCACTGGCTCTATTGATTTTAATGGGCCCACGTCACAGAGGGGAGAGAAAATCATCACACTGGGGGCTGGCTGGCCCGCCTCCCCTGCTTCATGCTCGTCTGGTTCTCGATAAAACAGGAACTGGGGGGAGGTTCAAGAATAGGACCGCATCACCAGCATTCCTATGCCAGCAGCGGTCCATTCATGTAAAAAACCAAAAAGCTATGTGTCAGTGGTACATTTGCTTTAAGTCTATGTTTACACGTAGCATTTCCGTCAGTCTTTTAGTCAGTCTTTTCAACCAAAACCAGAGCAAAATTATAATGGAAAGATTTGTCCAGTTTCGGTGTTTTCAACCCACTCCTGGCATTTGACTGGGTACACTGTAGGCAGTTATAGAACTATGAGTGACTGGTATGGCAGCCGTAATCCACAATCATATTTTTCAGTTTCCAATATTTCACAAAATGTATTTAGAATTGGCTTCCTTCTTACGTTTTCATCTTTAAGAATTTTATTTGGGATAAGCAAAGTGAGGTAGCTCTTACTTAGCTATGGTCTACCACCATTTGTTTCTAGCTAGTCATGAGCGCAACTCTTGCAGGCATTCTGCATTTCTATACCAGTGGCTGAAGAAGTTGGATGCAGCCCCTGAGTCTCGAAAAACATGGATACAGCTTTTTTTTCCCAGACTCCCTAGGGCTGCATTCAATTTCTTCAGCCAACGTTATTCTAATGCCAAACAATTGGACTCATCTCTATTTTTAACACAAACATACTGCAACAGCCATTCAATGCCTTATTATTATTATTATTAATATATTTTTTTTTTTTTGCTTAGACTGTTGGTCAGAGTGAAATGTGCCAATAAATAGGTCTATACAATTCTGCCATCGAGCTATCATACCTAGCTGGACTTTTATTAAAACTTTTCTTATCCTTCTACTAATAATGAGAATCTGGGGTCTATGTCTGACAATTGCATCTAATTGACAGCAAGGTTGTTTCCATGTGATACAAGTGATCCCTAAGTAGGGAAGATATGTCAACCATGGAAAAAACGCTAAAGAAAGAAAGGACTTTTCAGTCCTGTACTGTTCAGTAGAGATGATCCAACATTGGGATTTTGCAGGTTTGACCGAACTCGAACGTTCTCGAACCTGCAGCATTTGATTCCCGATGCCTTCCTGGTCCGTGGGGAAGGAGGAGACAGCCCGGGTACCGTCTGGGATTCCGCGATTCTGCCTAGGAAATAGCAAAATTTGTCAACAAACCTTCCTAAAGGATGATGCTGTTGTCATTCCACATTTCCAAATATTTGGTGGGGTAAAGACAGACCATGTCCTCCAGGCAGTGCCCATCAAAGTATGACATATCTATGCTGGATTGGTGGGGGAAGGTGAAATAGAGAACAGTGTTATAATTTTTTTTGTCAATGGTGTCCCTATACATTCTGGTACTGTCTAACCTGTGTTGAATAGTGTGTTCATATGAAGTGCTACCGACACCGCCGTATTGTTGAGTATTGGTATTTCTTTTGATGTGTCATAGTTAGATTTGAAGTGATCTGATTAATTGTATACTGTCTCAGATATGTAATTAGTTTGAGACACCCCTTCAGATTATATGAGCTAGAACCCACCGGCATTGAGCTTAGACAGCTGTGATTAAAACTTTTTATGATTAATTTATTTTACATGAAGAAAAAAAAAAAGCCTGTGGGACTATGATGTGTCATCACTTTATGCCTACTAAAGAAGGATATACAGCTTTTTAAATCTGATAGTTTAGAGGCTATTAACTAACAATATTCTAAGGGTTTACTTTGCATTGGATTATCGCTTGAGTTTGTTGAATAAAAAGTAGATTTCAGATTGGTAATGTCTTCTGTACATTACTCTATGTAAATAATATATGGATGTAGGGAACAGTTCCAGCTGCCACCTGCTTAATGTCATGTCACAATGGCAATATCGCATTTTACTTTATTCCCATAGTAAATTATAGATTACACTTACCACATGACAATCTAGGCTAAAATCATGGTGACACATGTAGCATACTCAAGTGTCTGAATGAGTTCAGCTAGGTTGACATTTATGTTGGTGGTTCTGTTCTTAGCTTCCATTAGAGCATTTTTTTTTAAATGTAAACTAACAACAATATGATGGAACCGAACATACCCCATTAAAAGTCAAAGTGGTCCATCGGGCACTGTTGGTGTTTGTCATGTGATATTATGGTTGTCATGTTGGACACAGATGGGAATATAAATGAAAATGTGTTCAGGGATGTCAAGCAGATTCTCTACGTCAGAGAACTTTTAACCCTCCAGTTGTTGCAAAAACTACAATTCCCATCATGCCTGAATAACCAAAGCCAATTGTTTACAACAGCTGGAGGGTGATTCCTGTACCAGTCTTTAGTAAATTCCTGCAGCTAACTGTTTATTTAGGTCCAGACCTAAAATAATCTGGCACTGGGCGCATAATAGTGATGCGTAGCTGTCCGGCCGACGGGTGGTGACTGTAAAAAAAAATGACATACCTGTACGCGGTCTCTGACATCCTGCTAGTTTTGGGCCGCTCCTGGCACTGACTAAAGTGACACACCATTCAGCCAATCACTAGGACAGCAACGTGGTACTGTTCCAGTTATTAGCTAAGCTGCCTGTGACTTCACATAGTGCGAAGATAGGGTTGAAGCTTGCAGGACGTCATGGAGCTTGGACAGGTACTGTATGTAGGAGTTTATTTTTTTTAATGGCTGCACGGACATCGCAGCCTTTGTTGCTCATTATCAGGCAGTGTATGGACTCAGTAAATGAGCACCGATCTAGGAGATCGGTGCTTGCTTACAGACAGACATTTAGCTGTTTCATAGGACCCTAAGGGCTCATGCACACTGAGCAAAAGAGGCGGATTTTCGAGCGGAATTCCGCTCGGAAATCCGCCTGTTAAAATTGAGCAAAGCACTTTTCCATTGTTTTCAATGGGCTTTGCTTTTCACAAAGTGAAATTTCCGCACGTAAATTTCCATCGTGGATCCACTTTCTACCCCGTTCACACTGAGCAAGAACGTCGGAATTCCGTCGTGCTCAGTGTGCTGCTTTGAGTAAAGGAGAGGGCGCGCACGTGTCCACTTCCTCCCTTCTCCGCTCAAAGAAATGACATTTCTTTGAGCGGAGAGTGACGGCAACGGAGGAGCGTGCGCCCTCTCATTCGCTCAAAGCAGCACACTGAGCACGGCGGGAGAGCTCCACCTCGGAATTCCGACGTTCTTGCTCAGTGTGATCGGGGCCATAGAAGTGACATGTTACTGCTTTGGGCGGATTCTGCTAGAGGAATTCTATAGAAATTAATGGTCCTTGAATTCTGCTTGGAATTCTGCTTGAATTCCACTCAAATTCCGCTCAAATTGCTCTCAAATTCAGCTCCTATTCTGCTCCTATTCTGACAGAACAAAATAGAAGAGGAACTTCAAGCAGAAATCTTTCCTCTTCAATTCCTCATCTTCCATTCTGTACTAGAGATTGACCACCGCTGTTTTGGTTGGTACAATATCATATAGCTTGGTGGCATCTGGTTATAATGGAAGCTACAATGCAGGGGTAGATCTGTATGGGAAACACATATAATGTAGGCATTTGCTTTAAAGTCACTTTATAGAAAGAAGTATGAGAGCAATACATGGACAACAGCTAAAGCAACTGGGAAGCAACAGACTTAGAGCTACTATGCATTGTACGTAAGGCTGGCATCAGGATCAGCGATGCCAGGTTCCCGGCAAACTGTTACAAAAATTTTGGGTTATTATACATAGCTCTGTATGATTAAATTCACATATGCAGATTGTTCCCATTATTATCTCCACTCCTAAAACTCCAGGAATACAAAGGATTACTTACTGCGTACAGTGTATTCAAATACATTCAAAAACTGTATCGCTGGATAGACAGAGCTGAATGAATATCTTATTCTCTGTGTATTAAAAGCTTTGCCTGCTCCAGTAATTATTAATGCAATAATTAAAAGATGATTGTGAAAATACATTTATTACTGTCAGACCGCACAGCATTATCTCCCAAACCTTCCTAGATGGATTCAGTCTTAAGTAAAAAATGTTGGAATATTTCACAAGGAAGAAAGCTAAATAATTTGTTCAGCCATTTGCGAGTTATTTTAGACCTTGAAATGCATGATAAAGCCGAGTTCTCCCTAGTATGAAATAATACTGCGCAAATGTATTAAAATTAGTTATTGTCTATGTGTTTTTCTTTCTTTCAGGACTACACACTGACAATGTACTTTCAGCAGGCTTGGAGGGATAAAAGACTTTCATATTCAGTGATTCCTTTAAATTTGACCTTGGACAATAGAGTGGCAGACCAGCTCTGGGTTCCTGATACATACTTTTTAAATGACAAGAAATCTTTTGTGCATGGTGTTACAGTGAAGAATAGAATGATTCGTCTTCATCCCGATGGCACAGTACTGTACGGTCTAAGGTCAGTCCGCTACAAATACTCTTGCTTGAATGTATGGTCTTAGATTTTGGCACATTATGTTCATTATCAAGCATAATAACCTTTTGCATATTAAGTACTTAATTTCAAGCCTGACAATGCAATGGACTGTTATTAGCTTGTCTTTGAGAAATGACAGATCTTAATTTGGACTTTCAAAGAAAACTTTTGAAAGTAATGGTTCCTTCGTGGCAATGAATAGAGTCGGGATAATAATAATTGTGTGTAGAAAGGTTTTTTTTTTTTTAATAGGTTTTAGATTGAAATGATAATAAATCCTTATAAAGGGAATTTGTGATATGTGACATATGACCTCCCAAGGTTGTTGATGCACCAGACTTACTAGTTACAGTGAAGACTAAAGCAAAACTCCAAAGAAGTGTCCATTCTGAGACAGGTATTGAGTTGTGCTCAAAAAACATATACAGCGTTGTCTTGGATTACGAGCATAATCCGTTCCAGGACCGCGCTTGTAATCCAAATTTACTCTTAAACCAAAGCAAATTTTCTCAGAAGAAATCATAGAAATGCAGACAATTGGTTCCACACCCCCCAAAAAAATTATTTATTATTCTGAATAACATGTAAAAGAGATGAAACAAACATTCAGAAACAGCAGAATATGTGATATTATAAGTTTCTTTACAGTAATGGAGATGATGGGAAACACAAGGGCGGACAGAGACTGCAGGGAGCATGAAGGAATGAGCAGATTACCTCCACAGTCCTGTCCCCTAATGTAAGCCCCAGCCTGAAGTGGATCTGCCATGATTTGGAAGGTGAGGGAGACCTCCAGGGTCAGAGTACAGTGCTGTAGACCACCCTGTACAGCCCACGCCCCTCCTCCACTCCCCTTACCACCCAGTACAGGGAGCTCTTAAACCAAAAAGCTCTTAAACCAAGTTACTCTTAAACCAAGGTGCCACTGTAGATCAATATGTTAGCCAATACTTTTTAGTTATTAGTTATTTTGTGTCCTTTTGCTGAGAGCTGCAACCTTAGGATCTCCATACAATTTATATTTCTGACAGCTGACCCCACCACTCAGCTGCCAGTATAAAGTATATGGGGCTCTCCCAAGACTCAAATGAAAAAAAAAAAGGCTGTATGGTCATCAGCTTCATAAAAATCCAGTCCTTTATTTCAGCATAAACATCCTTAGACTGGGTTCACACTACGTATATTTCAGTCAGTATTGTGGTCCTCATATTGCAACCAAAACCAGGAGTGGATTAAAAACACAGAAAGGATCTGTTCACACAATGGTGAAATTGAGTGGATGGCTGCCATTTAATGGTAAATATTTGCTGTTATTTTAAAACAACGGCTGTTGTATTGAAATAATGGCCGTTATTTACTGTTATATGGCAGCCATCCACTCAATTTCAACATTGTGTGAACAGATCCTTTCTGTTTTTTTTAATCCACTCCTGGTTTTGGTTGCAATATGAGGACCACAATACTGACTAAACAAACACACCGACGCGTTGCTAGGTATAGCCTTCTTAGTCATGGCCATGACCAAGAGGTTATACCTCACAATACTTTGTTATGTTTTTGTTTGCTGTTATATGATGTTAGGGCCAGTTCACACTGAGTAAACACGGCGTAATTCCAGGTCCGCCGCGAAATCCCGCCGTGCTCAGTGTGCTGCTATTAGTGAATGAGACGGCGCACGCTCGTCCACTCCCTCTGCGGACTTCTTCGAGCGGAAATCCGTGGCAGCGGACGAGCGTGAGTCCTCTCATTCACTTACAGCAGCACACTGAGCCCGGCGGAGAGGTCCGCCGCAGAATTTTGCCATGTTTACTCAGTGTGAACTGGCCCTTAAAGCTGAAATAAAGGATTGAATATTTATGAAGTTGGGGACCATACAGCCTTTTTTTTTTGTTGTTTGAATCATACGGGTGACGCTCCGCCATATTGGTTCCACAAGCTCTTTACTCGAAGGACCTAAAGAACGCAAAGTTGAGATTTCAGAGGGTGAGCTGATGAACTGTTGATTTGTTTGCTATCTCCTGAGACTCCACCGACATATGATGTCGGTTAAGATAGGGATCCGGTATTATGGAAAATCACTGCCTGATGCCTTTGTTCTTGAAAATATAAGCCGTCACCAGAGCTGTCTGGCTGATGCTTACCCATACCATAGGGAGGATAGGAGAGGTAAGTGTCAGCCAAATGATTGTTTCGACGACAGTTATTCAAGGTGTATGGCCATCTTTAGTCATTAGTATGCCTGGTTATTCTACAGGTACATACATTTATAGCGCCTTCTTTTGAGGAAGCATGCACGAGCCTAGACAGTGAGGTCAAAATAAATAATAAGTAGTAATATACTGTATAATCTCTAGAAATGTACTGTTAGTTGTCACTTTGCATTCATCTTTTTATTTAACTATAGAAAATGTAATTTTTTTAATCATCTCTATGAATATTTTCACGTATAAAAATCTCAAAAGACTCAATATTCTACAGATGAACTTTTGCTTCAAAAAGTTACATGCTGAGTTCTTTTATATATACAGACTATACTGAATTATGCAGAATTGCCGGAAGACTCATAAATTTGCATTGCGATTCCAGTATGTTCACACTCCGTATGATTCCAGCCGTAGTGCGAACCGCGAATATACGCACGTAGTTTTGAGGTTGATGCGTTCGCTTGAAAGTATATGATATACGGCCGCACAATGCACACTACGTATGAACTTACGGCCGGATCGTATACGGCGCCGTGAAAAATTAACACGACCATTGTTCGAGGACGGAAATGTTCCAACTCACGGCCGTGGATTTCAGTGCGGTCCTGTATGAAGTACTTATTTAAGCCAAATTTAACTTGATTTTTCGATCCAAAAGGGTCTGTGTGGTTTACTGGGCTTGGCGAAGATTTCCAAGTAAATGACCTGCCTCAGATCACTTCGAAACAAGCTAGGGAAGCATAACTGTACTACGGGCGTATGTTCGCGGTTCGTACGCATCCGGCCGCATGTCGATTTTTCCCACGCCCGTAGTTTCAGCTGCACATGTACGGCGGCGTACGAAATGCGGCCAGACTCATACGCAGTGTGAACATAGCCTTAGGAAGTTTGCCTCCTTGTGTAGCCTCCATAGCCTGATAACATTCCACAATATACTTTCACTTTTAGGGTAGCTTCACAAGTACTGGATCCGCAGCGGATTTCACGGATCCTGGTAGTGTGAAGATCTATGGGGTTACAGATCCGCAAATGAATTTTTTTCCAGTTCCATGGGGGCTGTCTCCCCCTTCCCCATGGAACTGGAAGGCAGCGGGAGTGAAATGCCAATGGTTCGGCTTCATACAAACCTGAACTTCGGCGCTGTTCGATCATCTCTACCCGCAGCCCCTGGCCCGGAGCATACATTACCTGCTCGGCGCCGTTGCTGTGTGTGAAGCTCTCGGCTCCCCTCGCTCCCCATCAGCCAATCAGTGCTGTCGTGCAAACTCGCAGCATGAAATCCGCTGCGGATCCTGTACATGTAAAGCTACCCTTAGAGTTTATTTTCTTACACACTTTGAGAATGCTACTTTGTGCTGTCAAGGTGGTAGTCCTATTTTTAGTCCACCTTGCTTCAATTAACTGTCTGTCCTGATTAATTCTAAGAAGTAGTACCTGGCCGCCCCCAGAACCCTGCATCAGAAGAAGCTCGATACAGATACTCTGGACACAAATTGTGGGTACTTCCTAGTTTAATAAGTTTCACATTCTTCTTATATGCAATGACAAAAGGTGTGGTTATTAAGTCACACAGATATATTTGACAAAACATGATTGGATACATTTGATCTTCATTTTAATCTATCCCCAGACCCTTGACAGTGCCATGGTATTTTTTGCCATGTCCTATCACATACTGTAGCTGCTACATGAGTCAAATCTCTTGCAAGTGAATGTTATATTCTAGGATTATATATGAAATAATCCAACCAGACCAATGTGATGAAAATATATAGTAGAAAATATCTTTCAGGCTTCTATCCTGACAACGTTTAGTCAGACCTCTGACCTTTCTGAAGCCTCTGGAGCACTACATAAAAAAAAATAGAAAAAAAACATGGAAAAACAAAAACAAATTATGAACAGGAAATGTTCCCTAAGGGGCTTATATATGCAATAAAAAATGAGTAAAAAAAAAAAAGTGTTAAAACAAATAAAAAAACCACTAATAAAAATGCCCCAATAAAGATTTATATCACCCTGTTTCCCATTATACGATTAAAAATATAAAAAAACATATAAAATGAACTTATTGCATATCATAGCATGCAGATTGCTGATTTTTTAAAATGATATATTAGCAAAAAAATAAACAATCAAAATGTATTTCTTACACCAATATGATACCAAGAAAAATTAGAGATCATGGCACAAAAAAAATGACACCTCAACCAGCCTTGTAGGTGGAAATTAAAAGCGCTATGGCTCTTAGAAGGCAGGGAGGAACATTGCTTTAATTTGACCTGGACATCTATGCTTTATTGACCTGAAGGGGTTAAACATTAGTATACATTATATTATAGCAACTCTAGAGTGGTCATATCACGTATTCGCTGCTGTCACTGTATTGCTCCCAGCCGCCTCTGCTTACCATGCACATTTGCGGACTTCCCCCATTCAAGCTGTCACTGCCACTGTGACAACATTACTTCATGCTACATGCGGCACACTTCCGGCACGCTTATTAATCTGAGCCACGCTTAGTTTGACATATACCTATCACCAGCTGCCTCACTGTTTTTGCTCCTGATCAGTCGTATACAATTTACTTACACTTACACTTTGGACCTCTATTTTGTTCTCTTTATTCTTTTTAGCCTTAACCTTTTCCATGCCTCTCTTTCTAGTATCTGATCTTCATTTACTTCTTTATACATGACATCTCCTCACCTAGTTACTACTATATACTAATGCATGTTTGTACATTTGCGACAAAGTATACTACATCTGCATTACTAATAGTGTTCCATCCACCATGTGTGTCTACATAATATTATGCATATATTATATAGATACCACTGTATAGTTACTGCTAAGTTTTGTTCTACTAATGATCCTGCCACAGTAACCTCATGTGTTTTTTCATACCAGGTAATCATAGTTGCTTTTTGTATTTCTTTATGTAGTGCTACAGAGACTTGAAAAAGGTCAAGAGGTCTGACTGAAACATAATACTAGCCATGATTTTGATTCTAGGGATTGTGGAATTGAGGAAGAGCACTGGCATTTATTAGGGCACAGACTTTGTTTGCATTATATCACAGAGGTGGCCATTGAGAAACACTTAAGGGAGCCAGTTTTACTTTACACCATGTTTGATAAATCTCCCCCATGGTGTAAAGTGAAAGTGACTCCGTTGCCCCTAGCAACCAATCAGATTTCACTTTTCATTCCTCACAGACTCTTTGGAAAATGATGGTGGAATCTGATTGGTTGCTAGGGGCAACGGAGTCACTTTCATTTTACACCATGTTTGATAAATCTCCCCCTTAGAGTGTAGCACCATATCAGAGCTACAAGTGAACAAATCAAATAACACTGTATTTCTGCTTTTAAAAGACTACCAACAATGGGAAAATTTTATCGAAACCTCTGTTTGTTTAGACCATATCATAGCTCCTCTGTAACCATGGGTATGGACTTTTACTTTCAGTATAAATTTATAACAGATGCTCCCATTCCCAGGCAGCGAATGTAGATCCAAAACTATAATTATGTGAACCTTTAGGTATTTTAAAGCAATAGAAAGTATAACTCTCTCTGCTTGTTATCCAGAGTCAAAAAGAACTCTAAACTTTCCTCAATTAGGCTAAGCTATTCTCATTGATTGGGATAATGGAAAGTGTATCTACTGCTTTACATGTCTGTTTTCCATTAGCACAACAGTTTTGTATTCAGAGCATTGAATGATTAATGTTTTTAAGTTGTTTCATTACATTTGTTAGACTCTATTAATGCGCTATTTAGATCTTATTTTTCTAAAAGGGTTCACATTAAATTAAGTAATTAAAAAAATAATAATTGGTCACATTCTGCACCAGTGTATGGATTTATAAAGTATCATGTGTTTAAAGTAAGAACGTGTATGTAATTGGTTGCTGGCTTTACCCATAGCTTATTTTAGTGCTTATTTAGGCTAAATGTACTATGGACCCCACTTAAACAACCTTTAGTGATAATAAAACTTAAGTTAATACAATCGGCCACAGATTATGGCTTATGTTATGGTTTTCTGTTACCAAATTTAGGGTCCTATTCTATGGGCCAAGAAGGGCCCGATCAACGATGTAAACTGGGCCTATTCCACGGCCCGATGATCGTTGAGCGAGGGCTGCAAGGACATCGTTACCGATGTCCTTGCAGCCCTTGCAGCAGCAGTAATACATTACCTGCAGGTCTTCTCCTCCGCACTGCCTTCATCCCCGAGTCCCGCGCTCTCTATCTTCTGAATGGCCGGTCAGCTGACAGGCCACACTCAGCCAATCACAGTCCGCGGCGGTCCCGGCCTGTGATTGGCTGAGCGCTCCGTCAGCTGAACGGCCATTCAGAAGATAGAGCGCGCGGGACCCTGGGATGAAGACAGTGCGGAGAAGCCTGGACAGGTAATGTTTGATGATGATGCTGCTGCTGTCAAATCGTTGGCCGCCCGTCGCACACCACTATTCAACCATAGCGATGCGCGGTGGGGGAACGATGATTTTAGGTCTGGCCCTAAATGAACGATCAGCCAATGACACGATCATCGGCTGATTGTTCTCTCTATTTCACTGAACGATAATCGGCCGAATCGGGCCAAATGGGACCGATCCGGCCGATTATCATTACTGTGGAATAGGTCCCTTACTCTTGCTGTTTCTCAGCTAGAGCTTTTGGATTAACTAGTTGAGAGCAACTAAATAGAAAATTTACCTAAACATGATCAGTGGATTATTTGGGTCCATTTTCTTGGAATTATACAAAATTAGGAGAAAACAGCAAGCATCTGTTTGGTGAATGGCAACAAAAACTTATTTGTTGGAGAAGGAAAATATATCAGTCAAATCATGCAATAAAAATATTGTTTGGGGGAGGGGGGTGTTTCATTGCTCTGCCTGGAGTTGATAAAAAGTCAAAGATTTTTGTTTAAATCAACTTGGTGGGTGGGCATTGCTGGGCAAGATAAGATATGGAGCGAGCATGGCCTCTCCCTGCCTCCAAGCAAGTATAAAACGTGAGAAACGACACCAGCCCGAGCAGAACCTACACATAAATCTTAGCATACAGATAAGTCTTAGTAAATCCCCCTTGATGTATTCACCCTATTGAAAGCATTGTGAATAGTATATTCAGTGACATTGTCTAAAGAAGCATTGCAACTTTACAAGACATTAGGGCAGGTTGAGTTTTTTGCTTGTATAGATATCAATATGATGGGAAGACATGATCATTTATTCAAAAAATAACACAATGAAAAACAGGATGGCACTACTAGAATAGGATCCCACACAACACTCAGAACTCCACAGTTCCCACACCGTGGTGCTCAACAAGTCTAGACCAAGAAGCACAATCTCTTGAAAAATAATAGTTGTAGAAATGGCTTTCGGCACTCACCAATATGAACTTTAGTCAATGTTTATGTAAATAAAAGGTCACAGGAAACAGACACAGACTCGTGTCTGTAAACGCTGGCTAAAGTTCATACTGGTGAGTGCCGCAAGTCATTTCTACAACTATTATGATCATTTATTCATTGGGGTATTCAGTTTCTTATACAACAACCGGATTTGTGGCTGATACTAATTTTTGTTCTATATACATGTTCTATACTGTGCTCTTCTTTTTTATTGAATATTCTATGCTTTCTTTTTTGTTTACCATCTTTCTTGAATTTCTCATGCGGTGCTTCTCATTACTTCCATCTGTACAAATTCTTCGAAAGGGTTGCTAGAGATAAGTGGATTTACAGTAAGGCCTCATTCACATGTCTGCAAAATTAGTCCGTAATTATAGATTCACAACTATGGACAAATTTAGAATACATTAATTTCAATGTGCCTATTAGCACATCCACAATTTTTGTAGATCTGTGAATAGGCAGTGGTCCGTGCCGCAAAAATATGGACATGTAAGAGTAAGGACCCGCAATTGCAGCATGGAACACTGTAGTGGTCTGTGAATTGAGGATTAATATGGATGCACAATGTGCTGTCAACAGACTGTGCTGCCAATCCTCCCAGGTCTTTTTCCTTAATATAGTCTAATAAGAAGGATGTAATGGATGCTGTGTTATGTGGGTGGTTACTGATGGCTCATAGACAACATACTGTAACGTGAAATGCAGATAAGGATCAATTTAGTTAAGAAAAAAACTGAATTTAAGCAAAATCTTGTCACCATTATGTATGCAAACAAAAAAGGATTCTTGGTAAGTAGCATTCTAAGAACTTGCAAATAAAATTACTGTTCTTGGAAAATCAGTGTTGAAGTTAAGAAAATATGAGTCACTGTCTGAATACCACATTCAGGTCTGATGGAGATATAGGGGACAATACTGAATCAGTGGAGACTACAATGACCTTCCCTTCTGATTGTCAGATTCTTATGAACCCTAGGCAAGGTATAGAACACATTACATTCTATTGTTCATGTTCTTCCTCTACTAACATACTAAAAAAGAAAGACTTTCTGTTGATTCTAATGCAACTTTGATTGCCATAGTTCTTCTTTCAATATAGTCTTCCAGATGAACCAGTCCTACCACTCATTTTTTATTTCTGCTGTCATCTCCTTCACTTCAGTGGGGATTGATACCAGACACGTGGACACGAGTGCTGCTATTTCAAGGGGAAAAATGAAAGTAACTGTTCCACCTATCCATACCAGTCCAGCCATAATTTTACTTTGACTATTGGAGGTACCTCTTAAAGGGGGCACTCTATTTTAAAAGTTTTAACCCTGTTTAATCCCCACTCATAATCTAAGCTTTTTTTAAATAGATTTCCATTACATGAATAGGGCCATTTGAGTGCAGCACATCCTGACTTAGACCCTGATGCTGCAGAAAATCCTTACTGCCTGGTCATATGCTGGTCCTACTGATACACATTGTTAGCTGTGAGACCTTATATATACACAGGGATGGGTCTTTCCCAATCATGTCCAGTCAACTAAATTTACCACAGGTGGCTTCAATCAAGGTGGAAAAAACATCTCAAAGATGAAAAGGAGGAATTGGCGGTCCCATCATAGGTCATAGCATAGTGTTAAGTCTCATAGCAAAGGGTTTTAAGCCCTTTCACGTCAGCAATACCTGCACCGTTGCAATGTCTAGAAAGATTCCTGGCATGGATGGGGTTTCAGTGGGAGCAGTACCATACACAGTAATGTGCCATGACCTGGCATGACGACAGCAGTCATCACGCTACATGCTTCTGTCTGCCAATAACCCCTTAAATGCTGTGATCTATAGCGTTACATGTCACTGACTGATCAGAACCCCTGCAGGAATAATATTTACCTCCGCCTGCCCTCAAACAGCCCCATAGGAAAAAAAATAAAAAGGGTTATGGCTTTTAGAAAGCGAGGAGAAACACTGCCTCAGTGTGACCTGGACATACGTGCACCAATGACATTTGTTCAAGAATGGGTAATGAATAAGCAAAAAATTCTAACATTCTCATTATGGGGTATTGAGTGCAGAAAAATGGGGCACAACTTTCTGTGAAAAAAGTGAGAATTTGAAGACATTGTGAATGCAGTATATATGTGATACATTTTACACAAATTGCATGCTACTCTAAAAGAATCTATCACCAGCATAACGTATACACACATTTCATTATATGCAGATATTCTTGTCTACAGTGGAAAGAGAGCCAAAAGTGTCAAGCTGTTTTTGGCCCTGGTGACTGCTGACATACTGTACATACCTTATGTTTTGCTTCTTTTATTTTTCATACATTGTAAACTCTTTCAACCGAAGCTGAGGTGGAGGCAGTGATCTTTTAGCAGCTCCTGCAGTATGTCAGCGGCTTTTGTTGGTAGTATGATCATTAAGTCTATGTTCAGTGTTCTTGAGGCAAAAAATACAGCCGTATTTTAATACTTACGTCTGTAAATGATAATCATGCTGTAATATTAAAATATTGCCATATTTTCACCTCAAAAAATGTTGTGTGAACACATCCTAAGGGGGGGGGGGGGGGTTCCCCTAAAATCAACTTTTGTAACCTATTCTATAATAAGTGATCGCTGGGGAAACCCTTGCCCAATCACAAGATCAGTATTCTGTTGCTTGACTGTGACGCCAAACAAACTCTCCTAGATCGGCGTTTGCTTACAGAACCAGAATCACATGCAGGGCTTTCATATAGAAAATAATACAGTTTATACTTACCCATGCACCTCCAGTGTCTGGGTGCCTTTTCCCTGGGTCCCTTCCCTGTGTGCATCTGACACTTCTGGCCCCTTTTCTTCATTGATAGGCCAACAGTCAGCCGATGTTTTATTGTTGTCTTTATTAGAAAATATCTGCACGAATCGGCCTGATTGGTCAGCTAATCACCTGGTGTAATAGGAACCTAACAGAGAAGGTTAGTGTAAATGTGTATGTATATACAGTATATATATATATATGAGAAAGAAAAACGTGGAGAAGACTACAATGGTTGTAGATACTATGTGGACAGTTTATACACAATTAAAAACATAAGGTAAAAACATCAAAAGGTTTTTCAAGCATATAAAAATACAAAAATACAAAAAACAGCAGCATAAATGTCCCAAAATGGATAACTGTGATTGCGAGCTGATGTTTGCAAGTGCCAATATTACTCACGCTATCCGGCCGGATAAGCAGCTATAGTTCAAAGAGCCTAGTCCATACGAATGGAGCAACCAGATGGTATAATCCTCGGCAGCTGATCTCCCAAGCGTCGTGCCGTGGCCACAGCACGTGATGTCCGCTCGTGGTGTAATTGGTTGTTCAAGACGTGGAAGTACTCCCAACAGAGTTGTATTGGAATCACAGTTAAAGTAGATTGAATAGGTGTATGATGGGGGTAGTTGTCCACCCAACTATACTGTGCTAGACGCGTTTCGGAAACTCTGTTTCCATCCTCAGTAGCGAAATTTCGCTACTGAGGATGGAAAGAGAGTTTCCGAAACGCGTCTAGCACAGTATAGTTGGGTGGACAACTACCCCCATCATACACCTATTCAATCTACTTTAACTGTGATTCCAATACAACTCTGTTGGGAGTACTTCCACGTCTTGAACAACCAATTACACCACGAGCGGACATCACGTGCTGTGGCCACGGCACGACGCTTGGGAGATCAGCTGCCGAGGATTATACCATCTGGTTGCTCCATTCGTATGGACTAGGCTCTTTGAACTATAGCTGCTTATCCGGCCGGATAGCGTGAGTAATATTGGCACTTGCAAACATCAGCTCGCAATCACAGTTATCCATTTTGGGACATTTATGCTGCTGTTTTTTGTATTTTTGTATTTTTATATGCTTGAAAAACCTTTTGATGTTTTTACCTTATGTTTTTAATTGTGTATAAACTGTCCACATAGTATCTACAACCATTGTAGTCTTCTCCACGTTTTTCTTTCTCTTATTGTGGTTGTTGAGGTGCATTTGGTGTACACTTTGGAGTGTGGACTCTGGTTGTAGGCGGTTTTAAGTGAGTGGGACGCTGTTTTCTCTTTTATATATATATATATATATATATATATATATATATATATATATATATATGCAAATGCGTGTATTTATGGAGGTGTTTCTATATATGTAGGTGTTTCTCTCCCTTGGAGACATCAGCTGTATATGCACAGCTAATGTCCAGGTATAGAAGTATGGAGCAGGTTCAAGGGCTGAGCCTGTACCATACACAGCTGCTTTCTGCAGCTAAGTCTAGGTTCACACTTGTACTCTATTTGCTATGCTCCACCGCCAGTTCCTTTTATTTTGAAGGATCTGATTGGACAAAAAAAATCCTGCAAACACTGTTTCACCTCTTAAATCACAGGTGTCAAACTCAGGGCCTCCAGCTGCTACAAAACTAAAATTCCTATCATGCCTGGACAGCCAAAGCTGAAGCTACAAATTGTAGTTTTGCAACAGCTTCACGCCCTTGTCTTAAATCCGGCCTGAACATGTAAGTATAAACTGTATTATTTTCCTTACACTGTCATCAGCTGTTGGCTGATTTTTAAACCTGCTGAAAGAGAGCAATAAGCCAATGATTGAGCAACTCAGTTCCATGGAAATGAATGAAGCTTAAAGCGACTCTGTACCCACAATCTGACCCCCCCCCCCCCCCCCCCCCCAAACCACTTGTACCTTCGGATAGCTGCTTTTAATCCCAGATCTGTCCTGGTGTCCGTTCGGCAGGTGATGCAGTTATTGTCCAAAAAAACAACTTTTAATTTTGCAGCACTGTGTCCAACTGCCATGACCTAGAGTATCTGTGCTCTAACCTTGCACCACCCCTGCGTCCCTCCTCCCCACCCTCTTCATCACTAGGAATGCAATTGGCAGGATTTTTCCTTTTCCTCTGTATGAAACACTGCACAGGTGCCTTAACGATCCAGCCCATGTGCCGTGTTCACACAGCTGATGAATAGGAGACAATCTGCCTGGAGCATTCCCAATGATGAAGAGGGCGGGGAGGAGGGACAGAGAGGTTGTACCAGCCTAATACACAGACACTTTAGGCCACGCCAGATTGATACAGGGCTGCAAGTTTAAAGTTGTTTCTAGGACAATAACCACATCACCTGCCGATTGGACCACAGGACAGATCTTGGATTAAAAGCAGCTATCTGAAGGTACAAGCGGTTTGGGGTGGGCAGATTGTGGGTACAGAGTCACTGTAATAGCAAGGCACACCTGAACTGAAGACGAGAATCATGCTGTCTGCAAGGTTTTGATGCTCCGAGATGTAATATTTAAATTGTGGGTAGTTATATGTTTGAAGAAGAAACATAAAAACATAGATTGTCAGCAGAAAAAGACCACTGAGTCCATCTAGTCTGCCCTTTTAGTATTTCCATTCTTATTATCTTAGGATAGGTATATGTTTATCCCAGGCAGGTTTATCACCTATATCACCATATCACCTATAAGTAAAAAAACATTTACATGTTGGCAGCCTTACTGTCTCATTTCCTAGGCAGGAGTAATTTGCTGCAGCCTTCCATTACTTGTATTATGAAATAGGCCTTCCTGCTTCAACCGCATAATTTAAATTTGATTTTTCGATGCTCACTGAAATTCCTATAATGTTGACGAAGCTGCTAACATCTCCATTGCCTGTTACTTTAGGTTGCTGAAATCAATAGACTCTTTAATTTCAGATGAGCAGCAAATTATAATGTGGAGTTTATTTGCTCTCTGCACATCTATTTAGGCCGGTATCCTCAGGAGCCGGTGCCTCCAGTCTTCTAAACTGACTCGCTGGAAACACTCCAGCACAAGACTTTTAAAGATGTTAATATTGAATTACGGAAGCCCCATGTGACGCCAATGCAGTTCACAAATTTTTGTCAATGGTTCCTGATACATTGCAGTTATGCTGAGCACAAAGAGCCAGCATCCCTAATCTATTGATTAAATAGGCTACTGTGCCCATACCACCTCGAGCAATTAACCTTTATCTTATTAAGGTTTCATATTCAGACTTTACAAACTTAACAATTAAAGGGCTATTCCTTCCTGTCACTTTATGTTTGTCATTGATGTGTAAATATTTTAAAGGGTGTCTATATATATATATATATATATATATATACAGTATATATATATATATATATATATATATATATATATATAGTTGTCTTTGTTAATGGTGTTCATTGATTTTAAAGTATTCTATATGAAAACA
Organism: Dendropsophus ebraccatus; assembly: GCF_027789765.1. NCBI lineage: Eukaryota > Metazoa > Chordata > Amphibia > Anura > Hylidae > Dendropsophus > Dendropsophus ebraccatus. The sequence goes on along the minus strand of NC_091454.1, from coordinate 37,805,107 downwards.
TTAAAAACATTATTAAAAAAAAAAAAAAATCATTAATAAAAGAAAAAAAATAAATAAATATATATATATATATATATATATATATATATATATATATATTAAAGGGACCATATGAAAATCAGTCATAACTTTGACCAATTGAGCTGTGGACTCCACCAGATAAGTGTCTGCTTGTGTTTGGCACTCCAAACCCTTCCTGACCATTTTTGCTGTAAGAGGCCACTGCTATTTTGCAATGTCTTTACTGGGTCCCAAATGTTTTTTTGGTCAGTAATACAAGCCAAGGGACCGCTGGTTGACCTCAGGGAGATCAACCACAACACCTCAGAGACACTGGTGTCTCGACATCAGTGTATTCTAGGATATTGCCCCTGGGAAATACAAGCCAGACATTCACATGAATTCTGGAGAGCTGCTGAGACAATACCTCATTAAAAATTAAAGAAATAAACTGCTTCCTGTCAGGGGTAATGCAAGCTAAATACTTTAAAACCAGTCAAATTTGTGATAATGCTATATTAGTAAGTTTTACATTTAGGGGTGATAGTTTTATTTAAATTAAATTTTCTGATACCAGAATACCCCTTAAGGGTATGTTCACAGTGCTACCACCGCAGAATCCAGCCTGTCTCAGTGTGTCAATGGGAATCTGCAAGCGCCTCCGCTCTCCGCCGCTCTCAGCTCAACGAATTTACATGTTAATTCTTTGAGCGAAGAGCGGCGGAGAGCGGAGGGGTGCGAGGCATCCAATTGATACACTGAGACAGGTGGGATTCTAAGCGGAGTCCACAGTGGCGGCTCTGCCGCAGAATTCCACCTGTTTTACTCAGTGTGAACATGCAAAAAGGCCTCTGCTAGTTCTTGGTATGGTGTACCAAGTTTCTTGCTCCTCCTTACTAGCACAGCTGGTTTGGACCAGTGGTTGATATACATGGTTCTATGACTTTTCAAACTAAGATGTTCAGCATCTTTTTCTATAACCACCTGATAATAATATTGGATGATTCTGTACCTTTGTGTACTTTTTCGACTATTTTTATGATTTCTCCAATGACTATTTTCTGGGGGGTTTTCACAATGTTTTTCACAAACAAACCTTTTATCTTGCAGTCATATTTTATTCCATTCTACATGTCCCTTGTTCTACTGTCCTAAGGCTAAAACAAAGAGAGATGAAATGGGGTTTGATTTTAGTCACACACAGGCATGAAAAGCATATGTATATACAAAATAGTAGGGTATTTTAGGCAAGCCAATTTGCCAAGATTGCTTAAAATTTTATTTTAAGATGTAAAATAGCACATAGCCTTTAGCAGCAGTAAAGGAGTTTTCCGCTTTGGCTTTATTTAAAGTTGATCATTAAACTAACCACATCAGCTCTGGAAATGACACCACCAGTTGTAAAATGTTAATTTAGCTAGAGTTCCCATTGACTTCAATGTAGGTCATTATGTGAATTCTTAGGCCTGAAATAGTTAATTAGCACGCCGCAGGCTATTATTAATTCAGCGGTAATTAAGCTCTAAGCAGATACTGACACATTTGCTGGTTGAGCACATGCTATTCTCTGTACCCATGGTGCATGCATGGAAATGGGAACAGTTTATAGGTGTTGATGGAATGAGAATTGCTCAACCTGGTGTGATTCTTCAAGAAGCTAAAAGAAGATTAACATTCATATGAGTAAAAAGCTGCCACCTAAACATACTAAAGCAAACAGTATACACCCCATATTAATGCTTATATTTACTCTTTACTGTAAACTAGCGCTACATGGAGAAGTTTTGTAGCAAGACTCTCAAGTTATGTGGATTGCACCCGGAGCTTGGTGGAGAAAGCCTTGTTATGAAAGGCTTCAAGGACTCAATCTCTAAGTATGTGTCTGTATAAATCTACACTGGTCCGGTATTAATATTCATGAACATTGAAGGAAAAATCCATCCAAAAGTGAACTTTTGCCATGTCACACTAGGATGCCATATTGGTGGTGGTTACCATAAGTTTAGAAGGCCTTTTATTAAGTACCAATAAAGAATATTTCCACATAAAGGGGTTATATCCCAAGCTTAAAGATTATGAACTATCTACAAAAAAATAGGTTATAAATGTATGATCAGAGGGGATCCATGACTTTAAGATGTCAATGCCCAAAACGGGTTGCAGATGGTAATATGGAATTATAAGTTCTAGTGCAGCAATGGGACACTTGTAGATCTTCCTTCAAATGTCTTTCTTGTATCCTATTGTTAATTCGCTTCTCCTCTCCCTGCCTTGGACCAGCGCTGTAATCCACACCCCCACACCTTCCATGAAACTCAATCCCAATTAAACAAGGCAAGGGCCCATCTCTTTGACACTCGCATTTCAGGGGCACTTCCAAATAAAAATTTACACCAAAAAGAAGATACAGTGTTTACAACATGAGGCCACAATGCTGCTGAGATTGTCACCTCTGCCAACAGAGGTGACAATATTGCTTTAAAGATTATCAAGTCTTTCCTTTTATTTGATTCTGTGACCTCTTGCACGATTGAGTCTAGAGTCTGTGTCCTGGCCATAGATATACTGTAATAACTAAAACCAATCTACTTAACAAAGAGTTAAAAACTATTTTAAACCATGTTAGTGAACAGCATAGGCAGATACCAAATTGTAAGAAGGGGTTAAACCAGAGTTCTTATCTCCTCTGCTCCTGTCAGTGCAGCCTCAGCCTCTTGTTTTATGACTTTAATCCTCTGACCTCTTGTGGTGACCAAGGGATTACCAGATGGTATTAGCAGGAGCTAAAGGTGTTGCGGTCCCTCTGAGGCACTTGTCATGGGGCCTGAGTGGTAGTTAGCTCTTCCTTCAGTGCCGACACGCTCTATAAATGTTTCTGTTACTCCTTGAAGTGAAGTGAAGTTTACTGCCTTCATGTTGCTTCTAAATACTAGTTTTTAAAGGGGTTATCCAGTGCTACAAAAACATGGCCACTTTCAGAGACAACACGACTCTTGTCTCCAGTTCAGGTGCAGTTTGCAATTAAGCTCCATTCACTTCAATGGAACTGAGCAGCAAAACCTCACCCAAGCTGGAGACAAGAGTGGGGCTGTCTCTGGAAGAAAGTGGCCATGTTTTTGTAGCACTGGATAACCCCTTTAAAAACAAGGATTCAGAAGCATCGTGAAGGCAGTAAACTTCACTTGAAAGGTCTTTGAGGGTCATATACAGCATACAGTAACAGTCTTTTGAATACTTAGTTGCACTGTTTAGCACAGAAATAGTGACTTTATGAAGACTTTAGAAAACTTAAGATAATGTCTCTGACTTGGGATTACTTGTAGTGAGGTTTAGACAGAAGTTACAGGCAGACTACTATGAGATGGCTTGTCTATACAGTACTGTGTTCTGCTGGAGAATGGTCCTAACTAGTGATGAGCAAACATGTTCGTAAATGTTTTTATGTTTTACGAACATGACGCTAATTGTTCGTGTTCACAGTTCACAAACAATTTGTTCAATGATGGGAATCTTTATAATGATCATTTTCCAACACATTGGAACGTATTACGCCACTGCGTAATTTACGCTTTGAACCAGATAATCTTTACGCAAGCACATAGACCAAAATATACGCTTCTACTGTACATTTTGTTATTTATTCGTGAATATTCAGCAAATACGAACACTGTCAATCTGAGATGATTACACAGACTGGCACATTTGTTCTATTTCTGTATCAGCTTTGCCTACCTGCTTGGTACTCTGAGCTGTCTGTCATGTTTACAGCTGTTGACTAAATTTCTGACCACATATCTGTGTTAGCAGGGGTAACAGGGCTGATGACTCATTCCCACACTGCCCGGACACCCCTGCCAGGCCACCTTATGTACAGGAATTCATCATCACAGTGACAGCTCCCAGTCCCATGGAGCTGTCAGGACAGGACCTTGGCATAGTGGAGCTGAACACAGAATAGCAGAGTGCAGAACAGAGGAGCACAGTGCTTCTGGCCAGAGAAGCCAATGACTGTAGAAGTGTCTGCCCGCCACCCAAAGCAGGAAGTCAAAGCAGACCAGGAGCATCCAGAGAGGCAATTTTGGAAACTGAGAATACCACTTTAAACCCTTTGTAGTCTATACTGGGATACTGCACTCAAACCTGTGTGACACCTTTATATACTGCTGAACATTGAGGGGGGTATCCGGGTCTCCCGATTTATCAAGCTGGTTGCAGCTGTTTCCCCCTGCGACCCCTTTTGCTACACCACTGACTATGACTTCACATGAAAGGGCATGTCTTACTTATTAATTTAATTAAGGTTATTTACTTCAGTATACCAGAAGGAGAGAAGCCTATGGAAAGCTCAGACAATGGGTCACCTAATGCTTTCATAGTGATTCTCTTTAAAGCCAAATAAGTACACAGAGACAAGTGACTAAAGGAGCAAGAGCTATAAAATCCTACATAAAATGCTTTGGATCAAACACATCAAACAGTATACAGCTGTGGACTAGTAGTAGCGAGCATGAGGTGGATGCAAAACTACAATAACATATTATGGCATCAAGTAATGATTTTCCCCTGCAGAAGGTCTTTTGTTGTTACGAGTTGTGACAGGACAATTCCGAGAGAAAGGTTTATGGATATGGATCCTGAAATTTCTTTGTAGTGGGAGAACAGTATAAATAGGCTACAAGATGCCTTCCTCAGATGAAAGATTAGGATGGGAGTTAAAACACAGCAGGTTGGTTTGAAGAAAGTAGCAAGTGATAGGGATTGGGGCTTTCATAGCTACATCTGCTTTCTATATTAGTTATATATTTTAAACAAAAGTCATTCCAATAGTTTGTTTCTACAAATAAGGCACATAGAAGTAAAGTTTAGATCAATAGATTCTCTAGTATTACACTGGCTAGGCTACCAGTGTTGATTAGAAAATTTCCACGGGGCACATTACATCTCTCGATCTTTATACTTACCCTACACTGAACCACCAAAACAATAACCCCCCCCCCCCCCGTAAAATGTTTCAGATTTAGGCTATGTTTACATACTGTTCTTTTTCAGTAAAGTACGGATGCTGATTGCATTGGGATCAGCATCCGCTCTTCACTGCAGGGATGGCATCACGTTAAAGTCAATGCAATGCCTCCCGCTGTGTTCATACATCGTTATTTTAATGCCTATTTTTTAGAATGGGCATTAAAATAATGTGCATGCCTATTATTTCCGGACGTTGTCCATCAAACATCAAAATTATAGCTGTTCACACAACGTAAAGTTCGGTGGTGGCCGCAGGTTACATGGAAGTAAATGGTTAATTGATTTGCCGGCACCGTCAGGTATAAAAAAGAATAGTGTAAATAAAATAGTTAAAAGAAAAAAAAAGGTCCTGTAACCGATACAGATGTTTTGGCTGCAGGAACAAACTGAATGCAGCCCGGTGGCCGTCAGTTTAACAGCTATGCTGTTAAACGTTGAGTGAACATAGCTTTAGTCTCCTCTGCGTGTCTACTGTTCTCTTATTTGAAACATTGAAACATTAGTTTTTAATCCACATATCTAGTATCGCGACTACTATGCCTGTAAGCATGTAAATCAATAGGGGTGCTTCTTGGTGGACATTAATGGGGTATTTTTATTACCTAAACTGTTGCTAGGTTACAGGGAATGCAAAAGAAAGCAAATGTTGCAAATGCTTTGCATTAACAAAATTGCATTTGTTTGAAGTTTGGCCCCTTTTTCTTCCTTTACTTTTGACAGCTTATTGCCTAGGTTCTCAAGCACCGCTCTCCACTCTGACAGTGGTGGCCGGGCTTTGACACACTCAGGTGGCAGGATATGCAGGAGCTGTAAGTATGAGCTTTCATTTCCTCTCCCTCTCTTCCACTGAGCTTACACATGGCTCCAGGGCTTGGATTGACCCTTGAGATATGTGTAAGCTCAGTGGGAGACACAGCTATGCTGAGCTGATTCAGCTCGGCAGCGGTGCATCTCATCCTCTCCCCCCCCCTCCCCCTTGCGGTGAACCAGGAAGTGAGTGTTAAATTCTCAACAGATGATAAAACCCATTAAAATATCCAGAAGGGAAAGGTTCTTTTAAATAACTACATATACAGTACCTGCTACCACATATGAGTACTGTAACAACTGATCAGAGCGGGATGTGGACTGGTGGGATAAGCTTGTGCCTGCACTTGTGCGCCACAGCCTTGTCACAGTAACGGGTAGCATTACTGGGAAAGCTGGATCCAGTGCTGGGAAACTGGGAGCTGTTTCCCAGGGCAGAATCCAGCTTTTCCAGGCACCCGGAGCAGAGTGTTACGGAGCGACAAGGAGTTAAAAGGCAGCTGGATGACAAGCCGACAGCCGAGCCTAGCTAAGTGCTTTGCTAGTACTGCAAATACACTGATCCCTAATTATAACCTGCTTTACTTGCAGACACTTACACCTAACAATGATGTACAGTTTGTCTCTGGAGCTTCTTCTTCTACTAAATTCAAAGTACATTTTGTTACTACGTATTTCTAGTTAAATATATGCTAATAACAGCCTTCTGATTGTCTTTCAGAGGACATAATCACTCTCTTTTCTACTGTACTTACGCATTTACAGTGAGTCAGTAACTATTTCACCATTCACAGATGAGTCCTTTTCCTTATAGTTATAGATTAAAATGAAGCTGCACTTTTGGAGCCCTGTTTAACTCTTGTGGGTAATAAGAATACAGACTGCTAGTGAAAAAAAATCATACAGCACCAAACTTTCACACTGGATATTGGTGCAGGTTCTGTATCACTTAAAGGGAACCTGTTACATTGAAAATGCAATCCAATCTGCAGGTGTTTTAGGGCAGAATGAGCTGAGCAGACTGATATGTCATTTTGTGGGGACAGTTCCAGAATAACTTAATTTAAACTTAATTTATTAATGCAAATCTCTGCTGGTTCTCAGCTATAAAGTCATGTTGGTGGTCCTACTCAGAGATTGGCACTTCCACTATATGGACACTTATACACAGATAGTTATAAATCACTAAGCAGGGCCACTCACTTGTGTATTCCGAGTTCATATACTGTAAGATGGAAAAAATAAAAGTGCTATGGCTCTTAAGCATTGCATGTAGCAGTTGGAGTACACCAGGGAGAAGGTACAGGTTCCTACCTTCTCTCTGGCATACACCAGCCAGAACTCCTGCTCGCCTGAAGGGCGGGTGGAAAGGGGGTGTGCAGAGGAAAGGTGGTGAGGAGGTGTGGCCTTCTTCTATGCCTAATTTATCAAGGTTTACACCTACACCTGGAAACAGGCGTAAACAAGACAAAAATGTACATCTGCTCCAAAGCCGGTCAACTGTACTAAGAGATGCGCTCCTCTTAGTAAATCTGTCCAGGGAAAAGGGAGCGGGCTTTATTTAAGATTGGCGTACTCGTATGCCAGTCTTTATAAATGTCCCCCCTTATGTTCTCTCAACAATGTAACTGTCAGGAGATAGGACCAGGAAGACAAAGACAGGTGCAGCCCTGAAACTTGCGCCTGCCCCACTGTCCCTGCCTACTTGCTACAAAGCCCTAATGACAGCGGACAATTTGTCGACAGTCCCTAATCCTTACTAAGTGTGAACACAAAAGAGAAGACAAACGTAACACAATACAGCAAGGTCAGAGGTCCAAGTCAGCAACAAGAGGGCAGCAAAATACAAAATGTAATTCAGTCCAAAAGCCAGAGGTCAGAAAAAAAGTACAGAAATGCAGGAAGGAACACTAGGTCAAGACATACTAGTAAACTAGGCCCTATTGCAGGCAAGGCATAGTGGACAGGGGAGGATATTTATGGGGCCTTGAGTCCCAGCCCCAGGGGTGATTGGGACTAAGACTCCAGCCCCAGGATATATCCAACTGGAGATGCTGGCTGCCAGTCAGTGTTAAAACACTCAAAACACCTGATGCCGCTTGGCTGGGGTTGGTGAAGCCCTGGCCGTGGCTACACAATAAGGAGCGCCGCCACACCCTAGCAACAGTCTAGACTGGGTTTCAGGGGCTCCATCGTCGGGGGGGGGGGGGCTCCGGAGGTGCGAGGGGCCAGACAACATATTAGCTTTAGTGATGAGCGAATAGTGAGATATTTGAATATTCAATATTCGTACGAATATCCCGAATATTCCATCCCATTAAAGTCTATGGAAACAAGTATTCGATTAGTGAAAAACATCTATTTGACCATTTGGAGGGTGAAACCGGAAGCTGGGGGATTTGAACGCTTATTGAATATTTGTTGAATATTCGCAGGATATTGGTACGAATATCGAATATTCGAATACCTGACTATTCGATCAAATATCTATTCGATCGAACAGTATTCACTCATTACTAATTAGCTTCTTATAATCATTTCTAAATAAAATACCATACACTATACTGGGTGGGCCTCCTGTATGTAGCTAGTTAGTGCTGGATGTCTTGTTGGGAGATTGTAATACCAATGAGCATATCCTGGTTACTTCTAATGTACAGGCTTTTTCTGGTTTCTGTAATGTTTGAAAGTCTATCTATCTATCTATCTATCTATCTATCTATCTATCTATCTATCTATCTATCTTTGAATATTGTTTTCCATTATGGTCAAGACTGCAGCCACTGGATAAACTATACCTGGTGAAATCTACGTAGATAAAAGCTAGAGAAGCTGGGCCTGTACCATGAGTGTGAACTTGGTTTAATTAATCTTTGTGTTTAGCAGAATCTTTCCCAAAAGGTAACCACTAAAACAGTCCAACAAAGAAATATGCTTGTTTGGAAGCTAAAAATCGATTTTTTTTTTTATTTCTTTCCAGTTAAAGATACATGGAGTGCAGGGGTGGAGTGGTTCAATACTGACTTAAGTGTGTAATAGCATTAGTTTTGTGTCAGAACAGGATGTTACAAATGCTGATATAACCTTCTGAGCAGGATATGGAGAAACTATTAATCTTGGAGATCACAATTTGCAATTGTCCGTTCAGCATTGACTACATTTTGTTCATTTATTGCCATGTTTCCTTGTACTTACAATATAGCAGCAAGGAATAATAATGCATGATAGTAGACATATATTTTTATTTGTCACAGTCCAGGTCTTTGAAGTAAAGATATCATTGGCGAAAAAGAGTTGTTGAAATAAAATAAAACTTTATATGTTTGAATATAATGACAACATATCAGTGATTACAATATTAGAAACAAAGGATAGATTTATTGGGGAAATTTCAGGTTCATAAAACCACTGCAAACAAAGGTGATGGGGGGTGTCTGTCAAGGGCTTGTACACCATGGGGGGAGTTTATCAATGCCTAATCCCTCACTTTGGCATAGAAAGGTCAATCATTTTTGCACAAGCTCCCATTTACTGAAACAAATGGAACTTTTTGACAGTTTGCACCTGTCCCGCCGAGTCATAAAAAAAGTGGGTGAAGATTGTCATGAAGAAGCCTGGTCTAAGCAACACCAGATTTATTACATTATATGCTGGAGAGCTTCATTTCAAAGTATGGAATGCGGGTGTATACCTCTTGAAGAATCAGACAAATGTCGAGGCAGTGGGATTTTACCAAGAAACGGCATATGAGATACAGGTCTTGGTGAATTTTTCTGCTAAGTGCTTGGAAATTGCCCAGGCAGAGACAAGGGTGTGTAATGGAGGTGTCTCCTAAATCTGGATGGTGAACCAGGAAACTATGAGAGCTGTTGGTCGCTTGTCGACAAATCGAACAATCCTCTACTGCTGATCTGTCTGGGCCATCTGGATCCTGTTTGCCGTGTGTGTGCGTGACCTCATGTAACCAATACTGCCAACACATCCTTACAGCTTGGTCAAAACCACTTAGATGGCAGGCAATTGGTTGAAACAAGCATCCTGTTACTCTTTGTCTAGTGATGTTCCTCCTATTGCAGTCAATGGTCTCTCACCCAGAGGTACACTACCCCAAAGTAACCTCTGGGAATCTTTTTATTAAGCAGCAGGGAATAACCTTTTTTTACATTTGTGACATACAAGTGTCGAATCGAACACCACCTCTGATTATTTCCATATCTGAGACTTAAAAAGCCATGTACATGTGATATTTTACATTCCCCCCTGAGCATTTTGAGCCATCTTCTGCCTTTCTAGCTGCTGCCATTCCTGAGTTACAAGCTTTTCTTAAAGCCGATCTATAACCAAGATAGGAAACTACATTTCCCATAATGCATCTCCCTGATTGGTCTATTTGTATGCTCCCCCCTTAGCTTTCTTTCCTGCCAACTGTTGTCATACTATTGCACAGTAAATACAGGACTGTTTTTTTCACAGATTTTGCATCACATCCCCCCAGTATGTATTCCATACTAGCTGATGATGTAGCAGAGCCGACGTTCGCTATGTGCTGCATAATGGGCATCTGTTTACCAGGGGTGGGGGGTGTAGTGTAGATTTAGACCGCTGCATGCTGACTGTGAATAAAAACATTCTAATTCCATCCAGACTCTAAGAACATCTATAACACTTACAATATGCAGAGCTGTGACACACAGACAGGTACGTATGCCTGCATTCACTGACAGCAAGCAGAGATAGCACTATAACTTCATATTACAGAAACCTAGGCTCAGGGACACATGCAAGTCTATGGAAGTAGCACAGGTGCATGGAGATTATTCATATAATGTTCCCTGGATGTCGGGTTACTAAGCCAATAGACAGCTAACCAGGCCCCCGGAGAGGAGATCACATGTCCTGTGACTACAAACAGTAGGGGTAAGAAGGAGCTGAGCGTGCTCACAGTGCACCTCGAGAAGAGGATCTCACATGTCCAAAAACTCTAAAAATGAGAAAAAACAGAGAAAGGGTGCAAGATTATACATGTATATTAGGGTATTAGGCTGGAATTGGGAAGAGGAATCATTTAGAATATTGTTTTTGTTACTCAGATAACCTCTTTAACTCAGACACCCAGTTGTTCACACTACCTCGACATGGCAGAAAGAATGACAGTAAATGCCTGCAGCAGGATTTAGGTTTCTATTAGCACAACAAGGTGCAAACTAAACTTCATGCAGAAACTCCATGACATACATCTCTACTGACCAAAAAGATGGCTCCAATAAGCTGCAGTTGATGTGTTGGAATTAGTAAAAGTAGGTAAGCATAAGGATCTAATCTACTCTGACAGGGACCAAATTGGGATGACTAGGATCAAAGCTGCTCCGAAATGGCCGATCATGTGTTCCCAGTAAGCAGATGCATCAATGTATGTTACAGTACTTGTGATTATAAGTAGTGATGAGCGAATACTATTCAATCAAATAGCTATTTGGTCGATTTGTACACTATTAGAGCTATTCAAACGTCAACGCAGTAAAAATTCGACTTTTTCCAGCCAATAAACATGCAGGGGGGATGGATAGGTAATACGAATAGGCAGGACTTAAAAAAAAAAAAAAAATAGTGATTTCAGATTTGTGACAGTTGCTGGTTGGAGCTAGAGAGGGAGAGACTGTTTGCCAGGAGAGAAATCTTTTAGGTGAAGTTAGGAAGGGATAAAAGTAAAAAACCATATATTTAGAAGCTATTGTGAGACAGTCAGTGTGTTCAGACATCTACTGACATCTAGTGTATACGGCTGTATACTGTGAGTGTGGGATAATACCTGTTATCTTGTTACTACTGATTTGCGCAGTCTGCATCCTGTAATGGAGTTGACCAACTCTTTAATGTTATTGTGTTAAAAAAACTATTATTTATCCGGTATACGGGCTGTATACTGTGAGTGTGGGCTAATGCCTGTTATCTTGCTACTATTGGTTTGTAGTTATTGTTATTTTCGTTTTTTACGTATTTTACACCGCACCTGACCTGATACGTTCGCAAGTGCGTACTGCTAGACCGAAACGTACGCTTCTACTTTGCGTTCATAATTTGTTCGTGAATCTTAGGCGTACACTTGGGAAAATTAGGATGTTCACTTTTCACTAGTGTTAGATGCAGCCAGGCATGCTTCCCCTGCTGTCCTATATGCATGCCAGAGGTGTTGGCATCATTTCCTGAGGTTTCATTGTGCACTTGGTGACCTCCTAGTGGTCTCATATTGATTTCCAGCTCCCAAGTATTTTTCGTCCATAGACTAAAATGGGATTATATATAGGAATATCATGAGCTATTCGAATTGAATTTCGAATTATCGAATATTTCAATATTTGCTCATCTCTAATTATAAGTTGTATAAAAGATTCTGGTCTAGACAGTAGGATTATACTACCTGCAAGTTTCAATGATCGGCCATAAATGATTGATATCTTATCATGTGGTTCTTCTCTTATCCCTTGGAGGCATTCCATGGGAATCAGCAGGTAGTCTCATGTGGGAGATTTTCCTGACAAGCATCTTATGTACCTGACTAAGACTTGCTCTGAACTAGCACACTAAATGCTATTGCTATAGCCTCACGATGCAGTGATTCAGATAAGCTATTCCAGAACAGAAACAAATAGCTGCGTATGTAGGTTAGACATTGCCGAGGTTAACTAGATGATGCCCCCCCTGTTTAATTGCAGATTTTGAAAAGAGAACAGTGAGAATGCATCAGGGAGCAATTGGCAACAGCCATAGCCATACTAAGCTCACAGATAAGCTTATTAGAGCACATTGGAACATTAGTCAACCAGTGCTGGGCCGCAGTTAAATCTAGGTTATCAAATTTCATACCCTTTAGCTTCAATAACGCACAGGAAAAAAAAAATTGAAAATATGTTATTACCAGGATCACAGTTTAAGGCCAAACTCATCATCAAGAAATAGAACTTGTCATTGTTAATGGTAGAATAATGTTTGCTTCACAGTCATTCACAAATAGAAATGCAGCCGTGGTGTTCTCTGCTGCGTCCGCCTGGCATCTTAGTCATTTATCATTGTGAGTTTGGGAGGAGGATGCCAGGATGTTGGAATGGTTTCTGAGGAATCCTGGTGGGACTTGTTTGACAGAATTTATGTTCTGTAGTAACCAGTACTATCCTTCACTTAATACAACCCTGTGGAATTGTAAAGTAAGTGTTAGCCAAGTGTAAATGATTGAACTAAAAAGCTCAAGATTTTTTTAACAGTGTTTACAGTTATTCATTACTGTGTTTACCGAGCTCTTCTAAGGGCATAAAGCAATGAATGAGAGATCCTCCTAAATATCACTGTGATCATGATGGGACTTGTGTAATGAATATTAACTAGATGCACAGCACAGTATCAGACTTTACCCAGATACCCATAGGAATCCCTACTCATATGTCCCCAGGACTTAATAGTAGAGCAGATGAAGGCCCACAAGTAGTTGCACAAGAAATTTATACCAGAATGATTGAAGCTGATGCAGTAAAGCCTGTAGAATGGTTGATCAATCACTGTTTTCGAGTGGCTGAAGAAGACTAAGAGTACCATTACACGGAACAATAATCGTCCAAGTCGGCCCGATTTGGCCAATTATCGCTCCATGTAATAAATACTACGATCAGCCGAAGACAACGATCATCGGCTGATCGTTGATATAGGTTAGAACCTATATTTGCCGGGCGCCAACAGTGCACTGCTGTGTGTAAAAGCTATCCACGGCTGTCCCGGCCTGTGATCGGCTGAGCGGCCTGTCAGCTGACAGGCCGCTCTGAAGGTAGAGCGCGCGGGACCCGGCAAGAAGCGGACCTGAAGCGTGGATAGGTAAAGGCCCTTGTTAAACGATTATCAGGCCATGTAATAGGCCCAGTAAACGAGCGCCGATCTGCTAGACTGGTATTATCGGGCCCCCTAATACCACCCTAAGGCTCAAGCACAATCTTGGGGAATAAGCTGGGGAGTCTAAAACAACTGGGGAGTCTAAAACAGATAACACCTTCACTCCACCTCGAGGTTGTACAGGGCGCAGGTCCAAGACGAACACCAAGTACAAGTATAATATATGTAATAATTTATTAAAACAATTTTAATTGTTTTAATAAATTCTTACATATATTATACTCATCGGTGTTTGTCTTGGACTTGCACCCTGTACAACCTCGAGGTGGAGGTTCAGGGTTATCTGTTTTGTATCTATTCTGCTTTGGAAAGACCTGAGGAGTGGCTGCGCTCCATCCTCATACTATTCGAAAATTGTGGCTCTTGGTTGCACAACACGATCAGGTGAGAGCTTTTTTAGCCACTGCTCCTACCTGTTGTATTGTCTGATCTATGCTATGGAGTTCTATTTTCTATTGTTAGTTAACTGGGGAATCTGACAGTGGCTTCCTTTCCAAGAGCCAAGCTGAGCCTATATGTGAATAGGGGATCAGGAGACATAACTGATGGCTTCACTAGCATTCAAACAACAAAATTATAGGCTATGTTTACCTTGGTATTTTTTCAACCAAAACCAGTAGTGGGTTAAAAGAAACTGTGCCAATCTTTCCATCATATTTTTTTTCCTGATTTTGGCTACAAATACTGGCCAAAATACTATATGTGAATATACCCATATCATGTGTATGTATGGTCTTCTTTAGGCTATGTTCCCCATCTGATTATTATTAATGGCTGTCTATATTACAAAACGGCAGATGTTTCCTTGCTATGTCCCGGAGTGGGAGCATAGCCTCAGTCTGTATGTTGGTGAATACATTTTATGGATTACTATTGCTGGTAGATTATTCCTGTACCACAGTGGAATAGTTCTACAATGAGCTATTTGAGAGCAAGGGGTCTTTTGCCTAACCTCTACTGTCCCACAGTTACTGCACATGAAAATATTACCTGATAACTCTTCTGTGTTATGCATATAAACATATGTTCTTACCTTCGATGATTGAATGGCCAGAAGCCATTACTATCTAGGGCGCTTATAGTACTGTCATGTCAAGGTGGGGTACAGGATTAATCGCTTAAAGGTGTTGGCCAATAAAATCAAGTTATGTCTTATTTTCTTATTTTATAACAAACTGGTCTCATGTAATGTTGTTTGTAGTGGAAAAGATAGCTAGCACACACATCTTATCTAATACTGCTGCTGACACCGATCTGTGAACACAGTCAGAAAGGAGAGTCAGATGTCCTCAGAATTTGTGATGTTAAGCCCTTCTAGTGTATATGGTTCATCAGGAGATTAAAGGGGAACTGCTGATTGTCCACTTTTGCATGGCAGACACCAAGGATGAAGGTATGTCTCTTACCTTCATCTTCAGCGCCATTCCCATCCACTTAGTCGCTCAGTCCAACAACCGATAGGACCATTAGGAGCATCCCCCAATCAAGAGTTAGTTGTCAGGTCAGAGTCAAAAGTTGTACTCAGAGGTCAGGGTCAGATATTAGGATCAGGTTTCAGAATCAGGGTCAAGTATAAGATATCAGGGTGAGCAAATTATTTCAAACTTACATTAAAATGATGGTTGACTTTGCCCTAAGCATAAGACTGCGGTACTGAGATTCAAATGGCTTGTTCTGCTGACTTCTGTCAGGTTTAGTGTTGTCAATTAGACTTTGTATAGATCTAAGCAAAAAAAAAAAAACATCAACTTCTTCATTTGCAGGTCCCCTGGTTCACACGGGTCCCTAAGCTAACTCCACACCGTATCGGTCAGTGACCGCCAACCCCGCAAAGCATGCACATGCAGGGAAGGGAGGACATGGAATGGCCCTGCAACCCCAATGTCACAGGACCAAACCCAAAATGCCCCAAGTATGAATATGGTATTGCACTCACCACTGCTGCTCACACAGAATGGGGAAGACATAAGGTGCTGACATGTGAGCACAGGCATATCCTGCTAATTTTGTCTTATAAAGTCTTATAGTCTTATAAAGGAGTGCGAGCTGTTCAGAAAACGGATAACTGTAAAACACGACATGGAGAGAAAGGAACGGCTGCACATCCCATCTATGGCTGATACTAATGCCTCTAGGCCTATTTTAAAATTCAACACCAGGGTGTCTGTATATAACTTGATCAATCCATAATAGCCCAGTGTACCATATGCAGGGCTCCTGGTTCACACGGGTCCCTAAGCTAACTCCACACCGTGTCGGTCAGTGACTGCCAACCCCACAAAGTGTGCACATGGAGGCAAGGGGGGCATGGAATGGCCCTGCAACGCCAATGTCACATTATATCTATACCTATATCTATACATTATATCCAATGTCTCTTATATACACATGATTGATCATAATGGGGGATCAGTGTTGTATACATAGCAGTCCCCTAGGGGGGCTTCTAATTAATGTGAAAGTCTTAATAAAAAAAATCCCCTCCCTTAATAAAAGCCCAAATCACCCCCTTTTCCCATTTAATAAATAAAAATAAATAAAGAAAATATAAACATATTTAGTATCGGCGCTAAGAAATTATTTACAAAATAACACACAATACAAAGTTATACAACTTTGTAATGTATGTTATGCATGTGAATCGCCCCTTTCCCCGTTTTCCCCCACCCCCGCACGTGGACCCGGAAGTGTAGTGTACCATACATACCTGATGCGCGTCGTCCCCGTCCCCGATCTTCTGTCAACGACATAATCTTCGGTAGGCCGGCCGAATCGCTGCATCCGTTTCTGATGCCGGCCCCCCTCTTCCGTGTCATCGCGATTGGCTGAGCATAACTGTGCTCAGCCAGTCGCGGCTGAGCAGCTAATGACACGGACGCGGCAGAGGAGGGCCGGCATCAGGGACGGCTGCAGCGATTCGACCGGCCTCCCGAAGGTTACGTCGTTTACAGAAGATCGGGGACGGGGACGACGCACGTCAGGTATGTATGGTACACTACTCTTCCGGGTCCACAGGCGGGGGTCGGGGAAGGGGAAGCGGGCGATTCACATACATAACATACATTAAATATAAATCCAGAAAAATTGGAATAAAAAATTATCAAAAAGTCGCATATACACAAACAAGATACCGATGGAAAATACAAATCATGGCGCAAAAAAATGACCAAAGGATAACAGCGCTATAAGCATGGTCATAGAGCAATTTTGAGGAACATTTTGTTTTTGTAAATATTTAAAATTTTTAAAAGCGGTTAAATAAAATAAAAGTTATGCAAGTTACATATTGTTGTAATCGTAATAACTTGTGGAACATATATATTATGTCAGTTTTACCAAAATGCGAATGGAGTAAACACACATTTTTTTTAAAAAAAATTGCATTTTATTTTCAATTTCACCACACATATATATTTTTTTTTCCAGTTCCGCACCTTGTTTTTATACAAAATTTAAGTCTTTCATTGCAAGTACAATTAGTGACGCAAAAAAAAAGGAACAATGTGGGTCTGTAGGTGAAAAATACAAGCACTATGGCTTTTTAAACACAAGGAGGAAAAAACGAAAGTGCAAATATGAAAATTGGCTTTAACCTTAAGTGGTTAAATTGCTCTACTACCATCCTTATAACACTGTTATTTTTTGGTCTATGGGCTGTGTGAGGTGTCATTTTTTGTGCCATGATCTGTACTTTCCATCAGAACCTTGCTTACATGTATGCGACTCTTTGATTACTTTTTATTACAATTTTTTCGAATTTGATGTAACCAAAAATGTGCAATTTTGCTATATTTTTTGGCGCTTACACCATTTACCGTGCAAGTGATGCCATAAATTAATAGTTCGGCCCATTCCGCATGTAGCAATATCAAATATGTTTATTTTTTATTTAGTTAATTATTTTTATTTATAAAGTGGGAAAAGGGAGGATTTAAAATTTTATGAGGGGATTTTTTTTTATTTATTAAATGGGAAAAGGGAGGATTTAAAATTTTATTAGGGATGGGGATTTTTTTAAACATTTTTTACTTGCCGTAGCAGTGTGTGCGGAAGGCACAGGAGGGTCAACAGTCTGTGTCATATGTGTTCTCTCTCTCTCTTTCGTGGGCAGGGTCATAAATGCTAACCCAGCCCATTGAAGAGAAGGGCGACAAGATATCCCCAACACGGAGGGTGGGGGCCAGGAGAAAGGAGTGTTAACAATGCAAAAAAAAAAAGATTTTGGGTGGAATACCCCTTTAACTTCCTGGTCTCTGCCTTTACACAAGTAAGTAGCTGCTTAGCCAATCACTGCACTTGCTTGTGTAAAGACATCACAAGCAGAAAATGAGCATTGTATGTCGGGCATCATAGAAACAACAGCAGCAGTAAAAATGTGCCGTCAGGCAACTACTTTACCTAAAGTTTTTACCAAGTCAACAGAATTGTCTGCTTTTGTTTAGCTTCATAAGCCAGCATTGCGTTAGTTAGATTATTTACAGTAGTTTGGGGCTTTTGTAATTTGTGTTATAGAGGGAGTTATAAATACACAGTATAAATGCAGTCTAATGGCTAAATAACCAATTAAATTTACCTGGACAACAAGTTTGTAATATATGAATATTCTGTTTATTGAGTGTCAGTGAAGCAGTTTAGACTCACAAATTCCATAATTAGTATGCAAATTTGCTTCTATAACTCTTGCAAAATATCCACTAGTCTTGTACCCATCATGGCGTAGATTTAATTGGATTCGCCGTGCTTGTATAAATAACTGAAATTAGGTGTGGTAAGAAAAGGCTTTGATTGCTTGCCGTCAACCAATTATTCTAATGAGGTTATAATAAACAAATGGCATCATAAAGCAGCATTGGATTTCTAAGTATAGCACGTAGTAACTAAACCAGACCCCTAGACACGAAAAAGTTTAAAATTTTATTTTCATTAATTATGCCAATTTAGAGTAGCAAAGGGAACAGTAAAAATATTATTATTTTTTTTTTTTTTAACTTCTTATATAAACTAAAATATACCTTAGAACATTGAGACTTGGTAGGAGCGGGAACCCTTTGCCATGCTAATTTGTCTTCTGATTCAAAGGTGCACTCCTATGGCAGTGGAAGACTCAGATGACAGATTTAGTGCCCCACAGTTCCCTGACTCAGAAGATGTAAGGTTATAGCTATCAGAGAAAAGGTCACAGGGCACAGACAGGGCATTAACAGTTATAACAGCTTTTACTCTTTTGGGAAAACTTTCAACAAGATTTTTAAGTGTGTCTGGAAATTATTGTACATTTATCCAGAAGAGCATTAGTGAGGTCAGAGGCTGATGTTGGATGAGAAGACCTAGAGGATTGCGTTTTGTTTTTGAGTTCATCATAAAGGTGTTTTATGGGGTTGAGGTTAAAGCTCTGTGTGGATGAAAGGTATAGCTGGGTTATTCTGCACCCAGGGCAAACATTCTGTTTGGCTTCCTTTCTTGGCATTGAGAGCTATAACTGCACACTGTATTGAAGGAAACGTTTTGACACCTGCTGAGTATCGTGCACTGATCCAATAACTATTAATGAGACTTGTGCACGAGAGTCACTAGACTTGGCCACTGGGCTGATTAGCATGCAGCATGCATGTCAGATCAGGAGGGACAGTATGTACCCACAACACTATTTTATTATTATTATTATTATTATTAGTAGTAGTAGTAGTAGTAGTAGTAGTAGTAGTAGTAGTAGTAGTAGTAGTAGTAGAAGTAGTAGTAGTAATTTCAGTAATGGACCAAGGTGGAAGGGGGAATAATTAAAAAAAAGGAGTAGTCTGTAGCTTCTCTGAACAGATATCTAGTCCTCTAAATCATCCTGAATAAAATCATAGTATACTTTTATCGAATTAGCAATTGTAGAAGGTAATCGGCACTACAGCTCCTGATATAAACCCGTCAATGGCTGAGTACATTTGTACTGGGATGTATGAACTGACACTAAATAACTTCTGGTGGTGCTCACTAATTGTCAAGAACCTTTACGGCAAATACAGTTTATTTAAAGGAATAGTAGTGGCAACTCACCAATTAGAAGACTTGTGTAGATACTATTCCACTACTATTCCTTTGAATGAACTATACTTTTATTGAAGGCACACAAAAGAAAGGATAAAGATAAAAGGATAAAAGTAGTGGATCCAAAACACATGTCTAAAACATCGATATATATATTTTGACATTGATGCATACATATACAAATGTCCTGAACGTCGGTTAACCCCTAGACGACCCTGGACGTAGGGTTACGTCATGGAAGTCTGTCCCCAGACGACCCATGACGTAACCTTACGTCATGGGTGTTATTCCCGCTATGAAGCGCGCTCCGGAGCGGAGCGCGCTTCATAGGAGGTGGGGGCCGGCTGCAGTGAGCAGCCGGGACCTCACCGGTAATGACACGCTGCAGCGATCGCGCTGCCGCGTGTCATTAACCCCTTAAACGCCGCGACCGCGGCGTTTAAGTGTAAGTGACAGGGGGAGTCCCCTGTCACTTACCGATCGGGGGTCCCGATCGGTAAAACGGACTGCCGGAGGTCTCTCACCTGCCTCCGTGCGGTCCGATCGGCGATCTGCTGCACTAAGCCTGCACAGGCAGGCTCAATGAGCAGATCGCAGATAACACTGATCAATGCTATGCCTATGGCATAGCATTCATCAGTGTATAAATCAAAGTAGTGAATGTAAAAGTCCCCCAAAGGGACTTCAAAAGTGTAAAAAAAAAAAGTTCAAAACACTAACACACTACCCCAAAGCCCCTCCCCCAATAAAAGTTGAAATCACCCCCCTTTCCCATTATATAAATAAAACATATAAAAATAAATAAATAGATAAACATATAATATACCGTAGCGTGCGTAATTGTCCCATCTATTAAAATATAACAAGCGTCATTGCGACCGGTAAACGGCGTACACGAAAAGAGGGGAAAAAGTGCGCAGATTACCGATTTTATGTTACATTATATATTAAAAAAAATCAATAAAAAGTGATCAAAACATCCGATCTTCACAAATATGGTATTAATAAAAACAAGAGATCATGGCGGAAAAAATGACACCCCATACAGCCCCATAGGTGAAAAAATAAAACCGTTATAAGCGTCACAATAGGCCCATTTTATTAATATTTAATTGCCAAAAAAAAGGATTTCATAAAAAAAAAATATATAACATTAGAGAATCTGTGTAACCTGCATATGGTTGTGTTCGGGCTGACCTATAGAGTAATAGTATCATGTCGCTCTTACCATATAGTGCATTATGTAGACACAGGAACCCCCCAAACGTTACCATATTGTATTCTTTCTTACGATTTCACCTATTTATATCTTCATAAATAATATATTTGGAATTCCGTCATACATGTTATGGTAAAATGAATGACGCCATTACAAAGTACAACTATTCCTGTAAAAAACAAGCACTTATATGGCTTGTAGATAGAAAACTGAAAGTGCTAGAGCTCTTAGAAGGGGAGGAGGGAAAAACGAAAGCACTAAGATCAAAATTTGCGCGGTCCACTGGGTCATTTTGGGCCTGGTCCTCAAAGGGTTAAAAATAAATAATAAAAAATAAAAATCTATTTGTTGTACTACAAGTGCCAGCAAGCTTAGTCACTGTTCAAAGAGTATCAACGGGCATGGTTACTGCTCAGAGTGTACTCTGAAGAAGTGCCACCAATAAGGAGCTGTAGTTAATGGAGAGCTGTGAATATCTGCTCATATATCCAGTGGTGTTAGAGCGAAATATCAGGTGCAGAAAGATATATCAATCCGCTTGACTCCTTCTGCTCTATAACATGATGCTGATATCATAGGTAGCATTTTCATGGTCGCAGGTTCCCCTCCAAAAAATTATGTGCCACCTCTTCAGTTATAATACATTCTGGACCCCCTAAAGTTATAAGACACTGTGCCCCCTTAATGAGATATTATGTTCAGCCAAAACCAGGTGTGGAGCATAATGATTTAGATCATATAAGGAACAGATATTACTTCTATCTCTCTATATTATTTTATTAATCTATTCCATGCTGGGGGTGTGGAAGCAGGATGTGAGTATATATATAATTTGTTCCATATATTATCTAATTCATTGTGACCCATACCTCTTTTTGGCTTCAGAGGGGCAGTAAAACTACAACTAAACTGCGCTGGGTAACAGCTCCCTTAAGACAACATCTAAGGCTACTGATTATGTATATTAATAGATGTGCAACCAAATATGCCATCATAGTACCATTAAAAGTACAGTGTACAAATTTTATACTCATTGGAGTCAGCTCAGGTTCACATTTGTGGATTTTATTGTAGCTTTAACATAATTATTCAAGATGAGCAAACCTCGCACGCTCAGGCTCATTCAATGCCGAACTCTCTGCATTTGATTACCGGTGGGTGAAAATGTAGAATACAGCCCAGGGAGTCCTGAAAAACATAGATACAGTCACAAGCTGTATTCATATTTTCCAGGCAGCCTTAGTGCTGTATCCAACTTTTTCAGCTATCTGAAATCAAACACAGAGGGGGAGATTTATCAAAGGGTGTAAAATTTTGACTGGTGCAAACTGCCCACTGCAACCAATCACAGCTCAGCTTCCAGCTCGGGTGAAAGGAAAGAGGAGCTGTAATTGGTTGCTTTGGGCAGTTTGCACCAGTCTAAATTTTACACTCTTTCATAAATCTTCCCAAGAGAGTTCGGGATTGAATGAGCCTGAGCGTGCAAGGTTTGCTTATCTCTAAAAATTAACAAAAATGTATATATTCAACTTGCTAATCCCCTGGCAATCTTATTATGTAGCTTCTATGGTATCCTGCTACCCTCCAGTGATGACATGTCAAGCTACACATGAACGTTTGGCTCGGACGAACGTTCCTGTGTTCTCTATGGAGAGGGGAGAGTCTTTATCCTCAAGCCCTGTTATCTCTCAGAGAACAAAGGGGTCAGAAAAAAAAATTCATCACATCCGACCCCTATCTCCTCCAACATCATCTGTCGGGGAGTCTCAGGAAACCCCTATACTGGGGACCTTTAAATATAGAGTGTTGGGAAACCAGAGAAGCGATGGGTAAGTATTTTGTATTGTGTTTACTTTTTTTTTTTTTTACAATTAAATATTTCTGCTATCAATCATTTCAAAACTTTACTGCCATGTTGATTTATCTGTGTGATAAGAATATTGCTCTAAACACCATAGCAGCAAAAAGCTTTGATGAAAAATATATAATAAAGTATACAAACTACAGTATTACCAATAACAGTACGGTGGTACTTGTATGTGACGGAAGGGTCATTGGGTCCTTTTAGAAATCACAGCCCACATACAGTACAGCATTTGACTCTAGACTTCCTATGGTTATGCCTCTAGCTGGCATTTGACAACGAAACCCCTTGACTTCTCCAAATAATTGCAATGTGATATTTATTATCCAATCTTTTTGGGTGAAAATCTTGGTAGATGCATTTTACAAAAATATTATTTATGACTTATGTAACTTTTGAGGTTTAATTAACCTGAGTTGTAATTACCATCACGTTGTGCTTACACCTTTGTTTATTTCACAATAGGCAATATTGGTTTAATGAACAAAGAACATTATTTTGCAGTCTAAGCAACAAAGGTGTAGTAAAGCACCGGCATCTAAAAACTTCAGCAAATATTATTAATATTGGAAGCAAAATTGTGGCTTTTCCCTCCAGGGAGATATGATAAATGGCCACTATCAGCCCAACACTAATTAGGACAATTATTCAAATTGATCCTTGGCCACATCGGAACATAAAAATGACAAAATAGCAGATAGCTGGCGCACTGAACGTGTTGATAGGATCATTTGTACATGACACATGGTAGATAATAATACAAACTGGAGGCAAAATGAACTTAAAGATTCTTTAGCGTGTTTATGCTCCATTATTAATAGGAAATGTTTGCGTTCTCTGGCAATTTACAAGCTGTCTCCGCGTCACACCGTTCAGATAGGATACTGCTGGATTACTGTATGGAGTAAAGTGTTTCTTCCCCTAATTAAAGCCTTAAGTGAGTAGATTAATCATAACTGTCCACGTACCGCAGAACAAATGCTAATTCAAATTAACTTTTCCTATTTTGATCTCATTATAGAATATTCATTATATACTTTACGCACCTGAATGTGAATGGTTGTCATCGCTGATCAACCTGCTTAGAAATTGTCTGTGATTTTTGAGATGCTGTTATCCAGACTTTTAAAATGAACTTATTTAGACTTATTCGGTAACCATATAAGCAGTATGTAACATTTTCCGATCCTTTAAAGGGGTATCCAGTATCAAAAAATTGTATATAAAGAAAACTATCACCCCCAAGTCATATAACTTACTAATATAGTGTTATCACTAACAGTACTGGCTTTAGCATGTTTTTTTATGCGATTCACCCCTGACAGGAATTTGAAATTAGAAGAACTACAACTACAAAATGTATATTCGTACAGCTGCCTGGCTCCTCCTTATCTCTATAGACAATGCAGCAGCATCTGGAGGCTTGGTTGATCTTGTGTCCAAGCTCTAGCCCCACCCCCTAAGTGATGTCACCATCATGGGGGGGGGGGGGGGCTGCATTTAGTCAGTGAGCACCCTCCATGGACACAAGATACAGTGAAGCTCTGTCACTGAACCCTCCAATCTGTCTCTACCTTATGGAGTGATCAGCTCCTTTACAGACCAGCCCCAACCTCAAGACTGAAGCTACACTAGTTAGATGTGACATGTAAGACAGAGACAAGATAAACCGAATAATGGAGGGTCCATTAGCCGGGTCATTAGCAAACTTTCGGCGCAGTACAAAGTCAGGAAGCAAGAGACTATTTAGGAAGTCAAGATTCAGATTACCAGGGAATACAAACCAGATCAGAAAAAAAGCTAGCTAACAAAAGTGAGGCTCTATAGCAGGAAACTAGACCTGATTGGAGTGTTAGTTTTATGGAGACTGGAGTCCAAGCTCCCAGGACCTGATTGGGGCAGAGACTCCAGCTCCCAGCAACAAAGTTAAATCTGACTAGCAGTTCTGTCTGCCAGTCAACATGATGATAATATTACACAGCTAGGCGTCGGCTCTTGAGAATAGAATTTGGTTTTAGGACATGATAATGTTGACGTTTGTGGTAAAGTTTATAAGTTCCACTCAATCTCCCTTGGTGCTGCTGCCCATCATACATTATACATTTACTTGTGTTGTGTCGACTCTCACCAACTGTGCAAGTTCCTTAAGTCCTACCATATAACTTCTCTCCTACAGAGGTTGTCCTTGAATAGGGACAGTTCTAGCCTTGGCATACACATGGTGCCCTTCTCGTGGTCATGTCCCAAAAGAAGATTCTCATATTGACCAGATTTGTCAATAACAATGGTCAACATTGACTCCAAAGTGCATCAGTTTAACAATGTTACCTTTGTTGTAGGATCAACAACTCCCCTCTTCCCCTACAGTTCGACAATGCTGGCTTAAGCTGGCTAATGCCTTCATGCCTAGCATATGGGAAAGAAACTCAATGCTAAATTGCCGACCACACCATAATAAACCTCCAACCTTTGAAAGATTAAACAGTACACAAAACATATAGGGGGAGATTTATCAACTGGTGTAAAGTGAAACTAGCTCAGCTGCCCCTAGCAACCAATCAGATTCCACTTTTTATCCCACACAGACTCTTTGGAAAATGAAAGGTGGAATCTGATTGGTTGCTTGGGGCAACTAAGCCAATTCTACTTTACACCAGTTTGATAAATCTCCCCCATTGTGTATACAGTGCATATTCCACAAAATTAACAATTGTCATCTAATGCACAAATGGCAGGAGATAATATTGATATTCATATGGAGAAGTGACCCAATATACTGTAGGTGAACAGAGACTATAGCTTATACCTTTCTCTCCTGCAAATAAAATGGCATAAAAAAGTGTATCGGCCCCTGAAAAATTTCTTTTAATGCTATAGTTTGTCTTTTTTATTTAGTGTAGCTTTATATGGTTCTTATGCAGATTTTTTATTGTGCAGTACACAAACTAGGAATACAACAATAGTTTGACTAGAACAACATATATGCAGGATCATTTGCATTTATAATATTATGTAACGTCAAAAAAATAACCTTATGCTAGGATTATGTTATACAATGAACTGAAGACAAACATTACTGGAAGCAGGAAATCAGAAGGGTTTCTATACATTCACAAGAAAGTCCAGTAAGGTTATTACCGTAACACTGAACCACTGACAGAAATAATCAATCTTCCTCTGCATTGAGGGAACATAAAAGGAATCTTTTTGTCACCACTGATCTATGTAAGGGAAATGTTCTTACCATTGTTATTGAAATATGGATTTATGCATGGAAAATGGTAGCAGAAATTTCATAGCTAGAATACATTATAATGCTTAAGTAATAATATTAGTCACACTGCATTGTGTGTTTTATACCTGTCCTCAATGGTCGTTTATACAGGAAATAACAATTACTATGATACTGCAATGATGTCCTAATTCTTCACTTTCATAGCTCCATTTTTACATTGGAGATGATTGTCTTGGTCATCTTTCAGATTCTAAGTTTTACATTGGAGAAGTGGCAGTAGACCAGGGCTGGTTCTAGTTTTTCTGCTGCCTATGGCCAGTTTCACACAAAACAGAATGAGAGCAGATTTCACGTTTACATACTCACAGCAAAATTTCCATCCCTGTGAATACATTAGCGGTCCACGCTTTGGATTGCTTCTAGGGCTCCCAACATCCTGATCCCGCTTGGTCAATCAGTGCGCCACTAATTGGCATTTCAGGGAGCAAGGGGCTCTAGGAGCAAGCCGAAGCGTGCACCGGTAATATATTCACTGGGCCACCGCGGGTTAAGGGGCAATCCCCTGCAATTCATTCCTGTGTGAAACTGGCCCAAGGCAAAAAAGTCAAATGATGCCCCCATTGCAAATCACAAGAAGGATGTGTGTGCAGAGCATCTGCCCTATATAAATGTAACAGCAAAGCGTACTGTATACCTCTTTATTATAGTGATACAAGTACAATGACTGCATTCCCTGTCCTAACTGCATTGCATTGCACAGTGCAGAGAGAAAGTAGTTTGGTAACTGCACCATGCAGAAAACATTTTATTCACACATGAGATGTTTTGGCTGAACAATCTAGCCTAGTTAATTGATTGGAGCCAACAGCACAACATTAGAGAGATGAGAATGTTGTGACAGGAGATGTGAGACAGTAAGATTCATGGAACTCCATGGAACATGCCACCTGAGGTGAGATACTTAACTCCCCTCACGATACAGCCCATCAATAGTTCAGATGTGTTTGTGATCTGATTAAGTCTTTCATATGATTATGAAATTAGCATCAAAAGAGTCATATAACAGTATAAAACATGGTTGCATCTAGTAAAAGTGTCAATAAACTGTGCTTGATGGGTAGAGGTCCACCTGGTCTCTACGTATTGTTCCCTTTTGATGTTGGGCATGTAATTAACTGTACCAGTCACATGCCTTGCGTTTAAAGAAAGCAGAAATTGGAGACAAGATAGGAATGATGGGAATGCAATGGCGGAGGACCAGAAGGTGCTTATGACTTCTTTACTTAGATCATTTAAATAATCAGAGAACTATCAGCAGGTTAAACCAATTAAAACTGCTGTGTCTTATGCTCCACCTCGATGCCGTTCCTGTGCTGTCAGTCGGGGCAAACTTCATGCTCAGGACGGTTAGGAGCATTGCTGCTTCATCCAGCCTGATCCTTCTAAAGAAAATTAATGGGAATGGTGGGTGGGCTTGATGATGCGGTAGTGCTAATCCTATTAGTGCTCCAAAGCAGATTTTACCCCGACTAACAGCTCGGAATTGGCGCAGAGGAGGAAGGTAAGAACCATACTGTACAGTACCTTGCATCTCAGCGTCCTGGGCTCTATAGAGGGCTATCAGCAGGTTATATTTGTCTTGCTGATAGTTCCCCTTTAAAGGGTCACTGTCATTAAAGAAAAACTTTTGATTTGTCATCAGACAAGTCAAAAGTTATTGATCGCAGCAGGTCTATAGCCTATCTATAGCCTATAGTCTGCTTATACTATTTTAAGCATAGATGTAAGCAGAGATGAGTGATGAAAACAAGACACTGGGTAATATTTATGGAACGTTTAGAGTTGAATAGATACATGCTGGGATACATAATTTATTTGAGTTCCTACCTTTGCCATAAAAACTTTCATTTATCAGTATCATATCAGATCATTGTGGTAGTGCGCTCCACGACAGTAAAAGTGACAATTCTGGAGGAACTATCCAGATGGCCCTATTATTGGATTCAGTGTTTGTCACACTGAATTATGTTTTGTGTTATATCATATGAAACATGAGAAAATGCAGAATATCAGCACTGAATAATTATTAGAAGCACAGTTGTCCAACATAAACTAAATATATTAGAGATATAAATATATTAGAGTATAGTATTCGCTCGAGTATCGGGCTACACAAAAGTACTCAATACTCGGTTGAATGCTGTGTGCAGCTCAGGTGCTCGGTGAAAAACATGCTTTAAGGCTGTGGAAATGTATAAGGCATTTTCACAGTCTAAGGCTATGTTCTCACAAAATCTTTTTTACGTGAAAAATGTCTGTCTTTGTCAAAAGATTTTTCATGTAAAAGAGACATTGTGAGAACATAGCTATAAAGTGTACCTTCTGGATCAGTGGTGAGATTCTCTGCTAATCCCAAAGGTCAGGTTTTCATAGAAACAGAGATGCTATCAGACGATAATGCATTATCGTCTGATTGCATCTTTATATCCATGGCAACTCGACCTTCCGGATAACCAGAGTTCCTGCCCCTGACCCGGATGGTCCGATCTTGACAGGTTATTGGGTGGGAGAGCAAGAAAATTATACTCACCACTCTGGTCTTCTGCCGGTCTTCACTAACACCATTCAGCCAATCAGTGGCTGAGGCAGGACACCGCTGCAGCTGGTAATTGGCTGAGCAGATACTCCTGCAATTAGTGACTGCATCGGTGCCCCATCTCAGCCACTGATTGGCTGAGTGGACATTGCAGGAGCCAAAACCCAGCACAGTGTGCCGGGTCTGATGCAGAAAGAAGACATCTTATGGTGAGTATGAACGCTCCCCCCACCAAAACTGCAGCCATCCCAGCAAGGGAGAGCATTACTTAACCCCATTCGTTGTCGACATGGGTGCAGTACGAGACCAGTTTTGCCCCCACAGGGTTAAGGGGGATACAATGGGTGTACTGACCCTGTTTTTTTTTTTTTTTTTTTTTTTTAAATAAATAATAATAATCCCCCCCCCCAAAAAAAAAAAAAAAAAACTGTCTAAGCTGCATAATAGTACCAGGGTGGGAAGGGCCATTCATTTAGCCCTCCACAGCCTAATAATACCAGCCTTTTACTGTCCAGTCCAGGAGCATCATATTTTCAGTGAAGTCCTAGGTGCATTGCCCCCTGGGAAACATGAAAATGCAAAAGAAGAGCCTGTGGAGCCTCATCAAAGAGTCTCGAAACACAGGACTAGCCAAATATCCCTCCAGGAAGGACCCAGCCAAGGGGTGGCTCCTGTAAGGAAACCATCAAAACCACCATGTTAAGTGGCCCTATAAGTCAATGTAATAACAAGGGAAAAACCAAGGCCAGGTAACTATCCACGTACAGCTGTTTTGGGGTGTTGCCCCTCATCAGTGTGGATCAGGATTCTGACTAGGTGGCAGCAATGCCTAGAAGAGCTGTTAGGGAGGCAGGAGTATACTTATTGGGCTTGGCTCACATCTTCTCCATAATCATTGCACTATACTTCCAAAGCTAGAATAAAATGCCCACATCCTATAAGGCTCAAGACTTCCAATGCAAATCTACAACATGGTACCCCCATTTTTATTTAACCTTTGTAATATTGATGTCTTTATATGTGGTAGACAGGGTTTGGAGTCCTCTCAAGCACCCCCTATAGGTGCGTGTTTTTAAGTAATAAAACAACAACATGCTAATAGGCTGGGTTCACACTACGTATATGTCAGTCAGTATTGTGGTCCTCATATTGCAACCAAAACAAGGAGTGGATTGAAAACACAGAAAGGCTCTGTCCACACAATGGTGAAATTGAGTGGATGGCCGCCATATAACAGTAAATAACGGCCATTATTTCAATACAACAGCCGTTGTTTTAAAATAACAGCAAATATTTGCCATTAAATGGCGGCCATCCACTCAATTTCAACATTGTGTGAACAGAGCCTTTCTGTGTTTTCAATCCACTCCTTGTTTTGGTTGCAATATGAGGACCACAATACTGACTGAAATATACGTAGTGTGAACCCAGCCTAATGGTGGAAAGAAAGTATAGGAATGATTTCCTGTCTCAAGATCAGAACAACCTGCTAGAAAAGATTTGCTGAAAATGTTCAGTCATCCGTAGATAAGCTGCAGGGTATTTGGCAATGCAATATGATGCTGATCTTAGGAAGGTTCTCAGGCAGATAGCTGATGAGAAACTGAATTCAAGCTTTGAATCGGCCCAATCTAAAAAAGAAAACAGAGATGTCTGTAATAGCATTTAAGTTACAGTCATTGCATGAAAACCTACCTTGCCTAGAAGAAAAGTGGATTGGCATTCGTGACATTCATCATTATATGTGTCATATGAGGTCTTCAAGAAAAATAGCAAGTGCAGGCTATTGTATTCCTCCTGTGTTATGATGGTTAGCATGTGGCTGTAGAACATTAGACTTGGCCCAGGGTTTTAATTCATGGATAATGTCCATGAAACCTTCTTATGAGGGATTAATATTCTAAAAAATAGTAGAAAAAGCATCTTTAGTAGAAGTCATTATTAAGACTTGTAATACGGCCATGTTTTGACTCTTGACATGTGGTGTTAGCCACAATCAATGGAAAAATCATTATAACCAATTCTCAGCTTGGGTAAAGCTTCCAAACAAGATGGGGGAGCATAACCATCTTCAATTAATATCTGAACACAGTGCATTAGATTCTATGAGAATCCCTTCTATCATAGAAACTAACCATCGGTTATGTATAATCAGCATGACCTTTACTCTGCTTCTGGGGAAAACCAGTTTATTATATTACCTACATTGAACATTTCCTTTTTCAAAGGGACAATGTGTTATCTTTAGCTTACATTTAATGGTATAGAACAAAACTGCAGCCGGCAGGTCTTGCTTTCAGCTCTGCAAAATTACTGTTTCTAATACACATTATAGAGAAATACACATTATAGCACTGGGGATAGGCTTCTACTCTGTATTATACAAGGACGGGAAAGTGCTGATTGAGCATATCAAGATGTCCTACCAGAGTAGATAGATAGACAGACAGACTTCAGCCCCTATTACATGGGGTGACGGAGAGGAGCAAACAGGCGCTGTTATCGCTTGTTTGCTCCTTGTTCCCTGCTCGCTGCCGACACTATTACACACATCGGCAGGCAGTGGGTGAGTGCCGAGGGGGCCGCAGGGAGCTGTGTGTGTGGGGGGGGGGGGGGGCTGCCCGGGTAATTGCTAGATTGTCCGGGCAGCCCATAGCAGATAGCAGCAATCTGCTGATGCTGCTCCCATTCCATGGAGCGACCAAGGCAAGCCCCCAGTGCACCAAACCAGCTCCTTAACATATTTCCTGTACATAAAAATATATTTAAAAAAAGGGGAATAAGAAAATCATCTGGCATCTGCTTGTCCTTCTGCAAGTTCGTATTAAATGTTTCCCTTTAACAGCAAATGATTCATAAAGCATTGCTGGCTTATTGTTCTTTTATGTGAAGGAGAGGGCTCCTGTCGTATTTTGAAAAGAGTCCCTGCCCCTCTTACACATTTCTCATCTCGCTCTGCACTGTTTGCAAAGTGTGTAGAGAGTGTGAGGGCCACAGCATGCCAGTGCATTGAATAAAGCAATGTGAGAGCAGCAGAATATGGGCTATCTCAGGGGGCCTCTGTATTACCAGTAATACTTGTGCTTGTACAGTATGGTGGTAGGGCCCTTTTACACAGACTAATGTGAAGCAGGCAACAATCTTGCTGATTGTCAGTCATTTGATGAGTCTCTACAAGGCTCAAGCAATCGTACAACCATGCCACATTAACTATCATACTGTATTTTCTGTGACCCTTTACATTCATCACTGCTAGATGCATATGAGCTGGTTACACTCAGCATATGTTATGGCCACACAAAAGATGTAATCAGCCTGCAAATAAGCATTTGTTCATTTATTGGCCCTTTTCCATAGGCCGATAGTCAGGACTGAGCATTCCTAAGCACCCTCATTTGCCCAATAACTGGCTTGTGTAATAGGACCTGTAGTGTAAATTAGTCCCTGACTGAAAAGTGAGTATACACCTGTCCCTGAGCATGTGATTCTGTGTTTTCTATATTGAACTCTTATTTTCCTTTATGTGTTGTTGGCGGAACTCACATGAAGGGTCTGGCAAAGGAAAAGACCAAATGAAGCGGAATTACCGACAGCATTCATTGCACACTACTGTTTTTCCTTGATAGACGAGGGCAATATTGTATGTAGCTATGTAAGGTTTCAGTGTCAGAGATATTTTTTAGTGCCAGTCCGACCCTACAGGGGACTAAGACACTGGGTGTTGAGCTTATGCCTTTAACTATTAGGCCTCTAATGAGTGCTTATAGTTAAAGCGGTATGCTAGAGTTTTTTTTTTTTAAATAATGCATTGCTGTAATGAAGTTTTATTGCTTTGTAATATAACTTCCTTAAAATAAATGTACACTTTTTTCTTTGCTACCACTCAGCTTTTGTTGAGTGGTAACAGTAAGGGACGACATGAGCCTCTCTGCCGGCAGTGTTTGTGTCGATTGACAGCTCTGCAGTTCCCAGACCCCTGCTCTGATAGCACTGCTGCACAGTGCAGGGTCCTGTTACCCTGCCCCATGTACCATGTATGCTTATTAGAATATATAGCAACTGGGGGATGCTGGCCATTACTATAGCACAGCACGGCAGCCTCTGCACTGCAAGTGGTTTTAACAGAGCAAAAGTTCGATGTGGTTTGACCGGGCTAAAATTTGCCAGCCAACCCCTGCCCAAGATGCTATATGTTTTAGATAGATTTAGAAACTGTGAGTTTTAAAGATATAGAAATGTCAGAAAATTATATATGTAACTTCTTTAACTATTTGTTGAACTGGATCCATTTAGAATATATAAATCTGTAATGTTCTTTTCAATGTGCTTCAAAGAAAACAAGAGATTTAGATGAATCATAACCCATTTTGTTTTGTCACATCAAATAGATGTAATGACAAAGCTGAGGCGGCAGAAACATATTAGGTGCAAGTCTAGTTACAGCAGAGAAACATGTAACAGTGAGTCAACAAAACGAGGTATAAAAATGCAATCTCTGAAACCAGCAAAGAAACTGCTATAACATTTGTATATTGAGAAACATAGGAAAAGTATAAAAGAATAATGTCATGCACACTCTTGCTTAATTGGGACTGGCTAGATGAGCGAACCGTTTCGGCCGGTATGGGATCCGGTTCGGATTTTTTCAAAAATCCGAGTCCGATCAGAATCGGATTTTTGGAAATCCCCTCCGATTTTTTTTTCTTGCTTTCTAAAATGGCAGCCGCCATTCTAAAAAGCAGGAAGTGTTTCGGGCGGGAAAAGCGCTTTTCCGTGATGCCCAGGACACATCCAATCAGCAGGGATCTTGCACTAGCCCACCACCTGTGTGACGTCGGTATTGCTTTAAGAGGAGCGCTCACATGACCGCACCACGCAGTGTGTAGAGAGAGTGAGAGAGAGAGAGAGAGAGGAAGCATACTGTTAGCGGTGCACAGAGCTCGTCATTGACAAAAAGCTGCTGGTGCTGCTGTTGTGTACTACAGAATACTGAGAAGATATTGTAGGAAAGGAAAGGAAAGATTAGGAAAGCGGATAGGAGAAACATCTAGTGATTGAAAGAGAAATATAGAGAGGGTGAAAGGTAGATAGATTAGGCATAGGACAGCAAAGGGTGCATGGAACAAAAACGTGCTAGACAAGTTCTATACTTGGACCCTTCTGATCCTGAGATCACAAAAATCTTATCCTGAGAGACAAAAATACCTGGTGCAGGTGTATAGCATTATATCTTTAAAAAAGTGCTATCTATATATCTATCTATATATATATATATATATATATATATATATATATATAGACAATTTCTATACTTGGACCCTTCTGATCGTGTGTATATCACATCCATCTTATCCTGAGAGACAAAAATACTTGGTGCAGGTGTATATCATAAAAGTCTTTAAAAAAGTGCTATATATAGACAATTTCTATACTTGTCCTATATATTACAAGTCCTATATATATATATATATATATATATATATATATACATGTCCTATATATTACAGAAAATACTGTTCTCATCTACAAAGTGTAGCAATCAGAATTTAAATATAAAGTCATGGCACAGCAGCAGCAGGAAACCTCACAAAGCGTTTCAGGCAGAGAGCAGAGAGTATGGCTCAAGGGACAGAAGAGAAAGTAGCGCAGGAAGAGGGTCCAGTGGCAGGCTTGAGCTTCCTTTGTCACACCAGGGTCATGTCCACACGTCTAATTCCACAGTCCTGGAGTGGCTGGCTCACACTTCGACGTCCACAAGGATGAGTAGTCAGACAGCCACTTGGACTTGGCACGGACACACACTTGGACTTGGCACGGGCACGCAGCAATTCCCCCACAATAACTTTTGACCCGCCGCCTGCAAGGGAACTGTTGACGTCTATGAGCAGCCAACTGCTCTTTGATGATGATGAGCACGTAGAGGAAGAGGCAGAGGACAATCAAGTGCAGGGCACAGCTGTGTCGGAGCTGGAGCTGTAATTACGGGCAAGGGCAGTATATGTCCATTACTGCTCAGTGGGTAAATGTAATATGGCCGGCGGACCCCCAGCAACTTGGCCAGGGAAGGGCAATGACATCACCCCGTTGTCACAGCAGGGTTCCTGTGTCATGGTCCTCCTCCACCTCCTCCAGTAGGTCCAAAACCTCCTCAACCACCAGTGTTCCTCCCTTGTACCACTTGGGTGTAGCACGGAGTTGTCACACTGTGCTGCATCTAGCCTGCCTGGTTGAAAGGAGACACACAGGGGAAGAGCTGCACCGCCTGCT
Source organism: Dendropsophus ebraccatus (assembly GCF_027789765.1). Lineage (NCBI taxonomy): Eukaryota > Metazoa > Chordata > Amphibia > Anura > Hylidae > Dendropsophus > Dendropsophus ebraccatus. The sequence goes on along the minus strand of NC_091454.1, from coordinate 37,770,123 downwards.
CGAGACAGAAATCCTCTCGTGGCTGACTCCACGCCATCTTAAAGTTGGGATGGTGGTGAGTGACAATGGGAGCAACATTCTTTCCGCGCTGCATCGAGGAGGTATGAGGCACGCCCCATGTATGGCACATGTTTTAAACCTAATAGTTACAGTTTCAGCCATTCAAGTCGCTCTCACCACATCCTCCTCGACCTGCAGCGGGGAAATGGTCTTCCCAACCATCATCTCATTTGCGATGTAACTCCACCCTCCACATGTTGGACTGGCTCTATGAGCAGAGGAAGGCCTTGACTGATTTCCTCTTTATGCAGGCGGACATACTGACTCCACTGTTTAACCTGGAGCTCGGGCAGTGGCAGCTCATGCGTGACACCTGCCGCTTGCTATGACCCTTTGAGGAGGCCAGCTTTCTGGTCAGTGGGCAAGACACAGCACTGAGCGCCATCATACCCAGGCTTCATGTACTAGAGCTCATGCTGATGCGAGGGGGAAGAGGTCTTGCCACTGTCGCAGACTGGGTCGCTGGAGGAAGGCTTGGCGGAAGAGGAGGGAGAGGAAGTTGAGGAGGAGGACCTAAACGCACAGTAACTCTTAGGGGATACGGGTGGAGGAGAAGGAGATGAGCCTTCCTGCCAGACCAGAGGGGGGCCAGAGGAGGATGTGCAGGGCTATGAGGAGTATGAGGAGGATGAAGGCAGTACCCATTGGCGGTATGCTGTGGAGACGGAGGTGGGGACTCCTTCCCATTCCCTGTTGGAAATGGCTAAGCGCATGTTGATATGCTTTCGGGCTGACCCATGCTTGCAAAGGATTCGTCAGCGGGACGAGTTCAGGCTGGCCACACTACTGGACCCACGGTATCGCAACAAGCTGTGTTAATTCATTCACCCTTCCCAACGGGAGGAAAAAATGAATTATTATAGAGAGGCGCTGGGTGCACAGTTAGTGGCAGCCCTTGGAACACGGCACTCTCATTAGCAGCTTGGGCGGCATAAGCAGTGGCAGCAGTCTGAGCCTGATGTCCATGATGCACGCTTTCATGCAGCCACAGGCCGGGGTAATAGGAGCACCCACACAGCAGCAGGACATGGCAGCACACCTTAAACAGCAAGTCCAGGTGTTTTTGGACTCTACATTGCCACCTAACGTGCCGGAAACCCTGGACTACTGGGTGCGAAAATTAGATGTCTGGACACAACTCGCTGAATTTGCTTTGGACATACTCTCCTGTTTGGCCAGCAGTGTGTCATCCGAGCGAGTTTTCAGCGCAGCAGGTCATATTGTCAGTCCCAGGAGAAACAGATTGTCCTGTGATAGTGTGGAACATCTGACTTTCATCAAAATGAATGCCACATGGATAGATAAGGACTTTGTATAATACCACAGAGGATTTGGTCCTGTTGTCACCAAGATGTAGGACCTGTTCTGCATCTATTATAGCCTATATGTGAACTAGACCTTACTGGTCATTCCACCATTCCTGCTGCCCTGCTACCTCTTGCCTGTCCATGGACCTCATTATTCTGCTTCTGCTGCTCATGTCACCCCATTACAACTGCTACTCCTGCCCTGGCCTCCATATTGGCTACTGCTTGGCCTTTACTGACCTCCATATTGGCTACTGCTGGGTCTTCACTGGCCTCCATATTGGCTAGTGCTGGGCCTTAACTGGCATCCATGTTGACTACTGATGTGCCTGCCCCTGCCTACATGTTGACTACTGCTGCTCCTGTACTGGCCTCCATGTTGGCTACTGCTGCTCCTGCCTGGCCTCCATGTTGGCTACTGTTGCTCCTGCCTGGCCTCCATGTTGACTACTGTTGCTCCTGCCCTTGCCTCCATGTTGGCTACTGCTGGGCCTTAACTGGCATCCATGTTGACTACTGCTGTGCCTGCCCTTGCCTCCACATTGGCTACTGCTGGGCCTTAACTGGAATCCATGTTGAATACTGCTGGGCCTTAACTGGCATCTAGGTTGACTACTGCTGTGCCTGCCCTTGCCTCTATATTGGCTACTGCTCGGCCTTGACTGGCATCCATGTTGACTACTGCTGGGCCTTAACTGGCATCCATGTTGACTACTGCTAGGCCTTAACTGGCATCCATGTTGACTACTGCTGGGTCTTTATTGGCATTCATGTTGACTACTGCTGGGCCTTAACTGGCATCCATGTTGGCTACTGCTGTGCTTGCCCTTGCCTCCATGTTGACTACTGCTGTGCCTGCCATTGCCTCCATGTTGGCTACTGCTGGGCCTTAACTGGCATCCAGGTTGACTACTGGTGTGCCTGCCCTTGCCTTCATGTTGGCTACTGCTGGGCCTTAACTGGCATCTAGGTTGACCACTGGTGTGCCTGCCCTTGCCTCCTTGTTGGCTACTGCTGGGCCTTAACTGGCATCCATGTTGGCTACTGCTGGGCCTTAACTGGCATCCAGGTTGACTACTGGTGTGCCTGCCCTTGCCTCCATGTTGGCTACTGCTGGGCCTTAACTGGCATCTAGGTTGACTGCTGGTGTGCCTGCCCTTGCCTCCTTGTTGGCTACTGCTGGGCCTTAACTGGCATCTAGGTTGACTATTGCTGTGCCTGCCCTTGCCTCAATGTTGGTTACTGCTGGGCCTTGACTGGCATCTAGGTTGACTACTGCTGTGCCTGCCCTTGCCTCAATGTTGACTACTGCTGGGCCTTAACTGGCCTCCATGTTGACTATTGCCTGGCCTCAACTGGCATCCATGTTGACTACTGCTGTGCTTGCCCTTGCCTTCATGTTGGCTACTGCTGGGCTTTAACTGGCATCCATGTTGACTACTGCTGGGCCTTAACTGGCATCTAGGTTGACTACTGCTCTGCCTGCCCTTGCCTCTATGTTGGCTACTGCTCGGCCTTCACTTTCATCCATGTTGACTACTGCTGGGCCTTAACTGGCATTCATGTTGACTACTGCTAGACCTTAACTGGCATCCATGTTGACTACTGCTGGGTCTTTATTGGCATTCATGTTGACTACTGCTGGGCCTTAACTGGCATCCATGTTGGCTACTGCTGTGCTTGCCCTTGCCTCCATGTTGACTACTGCTGTGCCTGCCATTGCCTCCATGTTGGCCACTGCTGGGCCTTAACTGGCATCCAGGTTGACTACTGGTGTGCCTGCCCTTGCCTTCATATTGGCTACTGCTGGGCCTTAACTGGCATCTAGGTTGACCACTGGTGTGCCTACCCTTGCCTCCTTGTTGGCTACTGCTGGGCCTTAACTGGCATCCTTGTTGACTACTGCTGGGCCTTAACTGGCATCCATGTTGGCTACTGCTGGGCCTTAACTGGCATCCAGGTTGACTACTGGTGTGCCTGCCCTTGCCTCCTTGTTGGCTACTGCTGGGCCTTAACTGGCATCTAGGTTGACTGCTGGTGTGCCTGCCCTTGCCTCCTTGTTGGCTACTGCTGGGCCTTAACTGGCATCCAGGTTGACTACTGGTGTGCCTGCCCTTGCCTCCCTGTTGGCTGCTGTTGGGCCTTAACTGGCATCTAGGTTGACTACTGGTGTGCCTGCCCTTGCCTCCCTGTTGGCTACTGCTGGGCCTTAACTGGCATCTAGGTTGACTAATGGTGTGCCTGCCCTTGCCTCCTTGTTGGCTACTGCTGGGCCTTAATTGGCCTCCATGTTGACTACTGCTGGGACTTAACTGGCATCCATATTGACTGCTGCTGCTGCCTGGACTCCATGTTGGCTACTGCTGCTCCTGTTTGGCCTCCATGTTGGCTACTGCTGATTCTGCCTGGCCTCCCTGTTGGCTACTGCAGCTCCTGCCTGGCCTCCATGTTGACTACTGCTGCTCCTGTACTGGCCTCAAATGACTTTTGCTGGACCTCCACTTGCCTCCAATGACTACTGCTGCTCCTTCCGTGCATTTGTGACGTTTTTTCCTGCATGGACCCTGTAATGGTGAATTTCCTGCATAAACCCTGTAATGGTGAATTTCCTGCATAAACCCTGTAATGGTGAATTTCCTGCATAAACCCTGTAATGGTGAACATTGAAGTCTAAAAAAAAAATTACTTTGAGATTTCGAAAAGATAAGAATGTTACTGACATGTAGAGCCCTAAATTCAACCAAATACACTACCCCCGTATCATATAGATGCTTTAAACTATGAAATCCGAAGAAATCCGAAATTCAGTCAAACCGAACTATCAATGGAATTTTATAGTTATAATATTATACATATGTCTATGAAATATGCTGTTCTTCTGTCTGTCTTTTTACATAAAAAAATGCAGAGTAACTGCAATACTCCAATACATGTGAATATGATGCTTTTTATTCCATCAAATGCTCTAAAAAGCCATCTAATAGTATAAAAATATACAATAGGTTAATAACACACCTATTATAGTGCTGCTGTTTCTTTGCATTTGTCTGTGAGTCTCTGATCACTAACTAACTATCAATCCATCTATTAATCCATCCAATATCTATCTATCTATCTATCTATCTATCTATCTATCTATCTATCTATCTATCTATCTATCTCTTTCTGATGAGCCATAAGCTGTATCCATGTTTTCCAGGACTCCCTGGGACTGTATTTAATCCTAGTTCCTATTGGGTTCACTCAGTGTTGCTCTGTGCCATTCAGGTATTGCAGACAATTAGCCTGAATGTGCTGGCGCAGCACTTTGTATTTTTGAGATACGTGAATGTGACACAAAAAGAATTTTGTCCTAGATTCTTTAAAATTTAGGTCAAATTCATTATAAACTGAACAGTGGAAGTGACTAGAAAACATTTTACATCTTGAATAATACAGTATGAAATAAATGTGCATTAAGCTCATGTCCAGGCCCAATTTTTTCCATTTTGGTATTTTTATATAGCAGAGAGAAATAGCTGAATTATTCAAGGTCATAATCTCTAGGAGAGTGATATAACCTTTATAATAGCTACCTCTGTGACTATACATGTGCTCTACTCACATATCCACTGTACAACATGAAATAACATTATTTAATGTGAGTATTTGTCACCAGCAGTGGCATAGCTACCATAGAGGCAGGGTAGGCAGCTGCTATGGGGCCCATAGGGGAGGGGGGCCGGGGATGCTTAACCCCCTATGTACTGCAATGTGTAAGTGACCCAGTGTTCACTTACATGCTGCAACATAAAAAGGGTTAATATGCAGAGCACAAGGAGATCTCTGCTTCACTGCACTGATAACCCCTGACCTCTGTCCTCCGGCTGCTTCAATCAAGTAGGAAAATGTGGCAGAGGTCAGGGGGCTATCAATGCAGGAGCAGTAAAGCAGAGATCTCCTTGTCTTCCTATTTAATTATTATTTGTGTTGCAAAGGGGTTAAGCAGAAGGTAGTCGGCTCCTTCATCTATGTATTTAACCATAAGGACTCCTAATGGGCAATTGGCACCTTGGTCTGCCAGTCACTTTTGTAGCTGCAGCTAGGATCCTGCCTCCGGCCACAAGAGATTTTAGTTTTTGGCCACATTACCAATATATATATATATATATATATATATATATATATATATATATATATATTGGTAATGTGGCCAAAAACTAAAATAGTATATAGTACTTTGTGTTGTGCATAGGGTAGGGGGGCCCCGTACAGTGTTTTGCTATGGGGCCCCATGAATCCTAGATACACAACTGGTCACCAGGATTGACCACTTAGACATTCAGCCAGCCAGCTGACATCCCATCCCTGTATATTTGTTCAAACTATGAAACACTTAAAACACATCTATATGGCCTTCTTGGCTCATAAAGTAAGAGCATGTAGCACAAGCTAGAGTTCTGCCCCAAAGCAAAAGAGAAAGATGAAGAGTAATTTACTTGGACAGTCATTTAACCCAGTCAACATTACACAGCATGTCCATAGTGCTATGTGGATGATTTCTATCTTTGCTGAACATTCCTTCTATCAATCACTTTCTGTAGCTCAGGATAGAAGTGTATGACTTATTTTAAGTTACATAAAAAGATTAGAGCTACGACTCAGATCATTGAAATTGTATTTTCTAATTGTTTATAACTAGAAGTTTTATTTTTATTTATTTATTTTAATTCAGTAGTAAGTGTGTCTTTTGGGGGATAAACTACATGGTTGCATATACATATGGCACTTACCAACAGAGGCAGTATGATGCTGTTCTGCACAGTTCTGCTTAAAAACCCTGGTCCTTGGCATTACTTTGAATGTTACTTTGACAGGTGCCACCTACCATACATATACATTGTTGTAAATCAAGTCCTGCCTCAAAAGCAGAATGAAATGGTTAAAAAAGAATGGTTTAAGAAATATAACAAAAAGCTCAAGGTGTTGATTTTGCCTCCAAATACCCCAAATATAAACTTATTCCAGCATCTGGTTTGAGCCAAGTAGGTCGATATTTGCAGTTTATAGGACTTAAAGTGTCACTGTTGTTTCGTTTTCGTTTTTTTTTTTGCAGAAATCAATAGTACAGGCGATTTTAAGAAACATTGTATTTGGGTTTATTAGTCAAAAAAACTTTCCCCAGGTCCCCCCCACACTCTTCTCCCTCATCCACTGCCCATCATCAGGAAATCTCGACTCTTTTACACAGTCGGACCCTTTGTAATCTATAAAGAGGGGAAGGGAGAGGAGGGAGGAGGAAGATTTGTCAGCAGCAGAGAGCAGAGAACAAAGGATTACACAGCGGGGAGCTGTGTGAAGCTGGTATTCAGAGGTCAGAGAGGTCAGTGCTGATGTCAGAGGAGATAGCCCTGTGATGTAACTGTAAATTAACTCTTTGTTGTCCCTCCCCTCTCCATAGACAATAATGAAGACAGGGTGGAGAGCTTCAAACTGCTTTTTCATTATAAAAATGCATTTTTCCGCTAATAAACCCAGTTATAACGTTTCTTAAAATCGCCTGCACTATTGATTTCTGCAAAAAAAAAAAAGAACTGTGACACTTTTAAGGTGAATCTGTTGGCTGCATACCTGGTAAGGAGCTACCCATATCCATAGGTAGCCAGTAGGGAGAGGGGGTCAACTATAACTTCACCTTTGTGGATGTCTATTTGGAGAAATATTTATCTGCTTTATTCCTGTGAAGTGTCAGGGAGGCGGTGTATAATCCACAGTGGCATGCCTCCTTCTTCCATGAGCTTCTTTCACTTATTGAGGTACAGAAGTCCATGCTGGAAACTTACTTCTGTACATCAGTCATGTGGGGCAAGAAAGGAGGCATGCCACCATGGCTCCAGCATTGTTTCTTTCATAATTCAGCCGTAAAAAAGTTAAGCAGTTTTATATTTCTACAGAGATAAAGGTATGGCCGGATCAGCAGTGATTTCCTTTTTACATGTTGAAGTTCAATTCTTCATGGCTACAAATACACATATGATCATAATGTGTGCGACCACCATTGGATTAGAATGGGGTCCATGCATATTACAGTCTCATGTATGTTCAAAGCCGTGGAGAACCGAACTTACACCCACAGAGTGGAATTCACCCCTGATCCCTGATGACGTATACACTTACTACTATATATATTAAACTTATAAACATTTATGAGTTTCTTATCACACATTGTGATCCACTTGAGTGAGTCCACCCTTTTGCAACAAGGCAAGCTCAATCAGATGATTTTTTTACTTTACACAATGTTGCTGATCAATATGATTTGCGTCTCCCTCTCGAGAAAAAACCTCAGTATATATTCTATACTAAAAGCCTTGTACAGATGGGAAGAGTGCAGATCCTAGATGAAGGAGCATACAACCCCATATGTATTATGGAAAAGACAAATTCAGCAACTCTTAAAAAAGAAAAACAACTTTGCATTTGTAAGCTTTTATACCTGCCCATTTGTTTTCATTTTATTAGGAGGCACCAACTTTGTCTTTAAATTTAACGCTGTCATGCAAATCAGTGAATACTCTGAAATAATACATAAAAGCATCGATGAAGATGATGATGATGATTTGATGACTTCCATTCCTTTTCTTCAGTAGCTAAGAGCACGTTATCAATATGTAAAAACCATATAAAATGGACAGAAGACAAGACAGGCAAAGCCTTTGATATGGTAATAAAGGTATCCTCAGGAAGGCAAGAGAACTAACGCTAAGCTTTAAAGCGAGATTGGCTACATTGAATGATTCATTGACTTTTTTTATTTGTAGGACAAGATGAGAATTTGTTAATAATAAGGATAATTTTGTGGTATGAAAGGAGGTAAAGTGCTGCCTGTTCTCTCATCTATGTTATTACGTTGACGCAATTCTTTCTCTTTTATCTTTGTTTAGAATTTCTATCATGTAAAACATTCCACTTTATCTTTAACTTAATAAATCTGTTTCCTGTCTTCTGAATAAATGTACATATTGTAGACATTGTTATGGCTGCGGTGGCGCCCCGTGCCCCGGCTCTTCTGTTGCGGTAGACGCCGACGCCCACATTCAGGGGCTCAGCACCGCTGTCCCTTCAGCTTCTCTGGGTGCCTTACCTTTCCCTTCTTCTGTCTCTGCTCTTCCTAACTAGTATGTGTGTCCCCACCTCCTAGGGCGCACCGACTCCTACAGATTGAAAGGGCCAGTAGGCCCCTAATTAGCTGCGACCTACACCCTGTACCTAATTAAGGGCCCTATTCCACGGGCCGATCATCGTTCACATAATCGTTAACAATGAATGATACAAATGACCACTATTGGCGAAAGACCTGAATTCGTTCACCCATTTACATGGAACGATAATAGTAACTTATGGTCGTTCTTGTGGTCGTCTTCTCGTCGCTATTGCATTCGTCATTACTGCGAACGACCGAACAACGTCTTATTCAATGCGAACGATTTGCGAACGAGCAACAATAAAAATAGGTCCCGGTCTTATTAAACGTTCATCGATTTCTTGTTCGGTCGGTAATCGTTAACTGCTATTCAACCAACGAATATCGTTTGGATTCAAATGACTTAACGATAATCTGAAGGATAATCATCCCGTGGAATGGGGCCTTTAATCTCCGTTAACCCCTGGCTCCCTTGTTGGAGCCTCTGCTTTGCTACCCAAGGCTAGTGGTCCCAACTTTGTGATCCCTGTCCGTAATTCCTGCCACGTGCTCCTTTTCCTGTGCTCCGGCCCATTAATCCTACCTGTGAGCTTTTTGCTGCTTTCTCCTGTCTGCTGTCCTGCCTCCAGCTGCACGTCGTCCACCACCGCTAGCACGCCAAGCCAGAGGTCGTGACTTGGGGGTTGTCTGCCTCAGCAAGACCATCAAGCCTTGTGGCAGGCTCTGGTGAAGACCAGCAGCTTCTTAGACTGCCCTCCCTGGTGTGGCTTACACCATTGCTAGTGGCAGTTCACTTAAGAAAATTTAACCTTGTTGAATTTCTACCCATAACCTAAGCTTGTTTGTAATAGGTTTCTTTTACATGAATTGGGCAGTTTGTTTGCAGCACATCCTGACTTACACCCTAAAGCTTCAAAAAATCCAAATGTCCTGGTCCACCAGGTCTCTAATTCTCTGTCCTCCCCCTCCCTTCTGAGACCAAAGTCACATGGTATGCCTCTCCTGTTGCCAGGCAAGCTGTAACAGCTTATCTGTTACTCCACCCACCACTGACATCACACCAATCAGAGAGCATCTGGAGAAGGTGCGGAAAAAGAGTGACAGCGTCCTGAGCATTGTAGAGAGAAGGAACACAGTTGTTTCATCTCTCTTTTTCTTTCCAATCTATTCACAGTATGTAAATAGATAGATAGATAAATAGATGATAGATATTTATTTTGTTTAAAGTGTAAAGCAAAAGCAGACTGAGCCAGCCATGGGCAGATACTACAAGATGAGGTGGATTCTTGGCAGTTGGCTCAGAGGTGCAATGCATGCTGGGAGATATAGTTTCCTGGCTAGCGCCATCTTAGATATAGACCCCCTTTTTGAAAAATGTATCACTCAGCTGCAGCTAGAAAGACAAGAGATGGCTTAAATTACTCAAGGGGACTTGGAGAGTAAGACCAGCTTGGTTTGGGAGCATTACATTTTTTAGCTCTTGGGTGAAATACCCCTTTCACCCCTTAAAGAGGACCTGTCAACTCCTTTGCCGGGTCAGAGCCCGGCCGACCTTCCGCTAGAGCCCCTTATACTCACCTCGTTCTTGAAGTCCCGCTTTTTCAACCAGTCCCGGGACAGAGATATTACCGTGGGAACCGCGCGCTGCTGAGGTGAGTCCGACGCTGCTGAGATGAGTCCAACACCCGTAGGGAAAGACCGCTCCATTCATTCTCTATAAGCGCTGGACTCATCAGCTCGCCTGCCGGGCTTCCCACGGTCATATCTCTGTCCCCAGACCGGCTCCAGGAACAGGACTTCGGGAATGAGGTGAGTATAAGGGGCTCTAGTGGGGGTCAGCCGGGCTCTGACCCGGCACGGGGGGGGGGGGGGGTGACAGGTTCCCTTTAAGGACCGGACCTGAAAAGGCCTTAAAGGGGTTGTCCGGCGAAAAAAAATTATTCACAGAATAACACACATTACAAAGTTATACAACTTTGTAATGTATGTTATGTCTGTGAATGGCCCCCTTCCCCGTGTTTCCCCACCCCCGCACGTGTACCCGGAAGTGTGGTGCATTATACTCACCGCATGTCGTGTCGTCCACGGTCTCCGATCGTCAGCAGTGACGTCTTCTTCGGGAGCTTGGCGGATCTTCCCGAGTGCCGGCCGCCCTCTGCAGCGTCATCCGAAGCTCAGCCGCGATTGGCTGAGCATAACTGTGCTCAGCCAATCGCGGCTGAGCGGCTGATGACGCGGCCACGTCATCAGCTGCTCAGCCGCGATTGGCTGAGCACAGTTAGGCTCAGCCAATCGCGGCTGAGCTTCGGATGACGCTGCAGAGGGCGGCCGGCACTCGGGAAGATCCGCCAAGCTCCCGAAGAAGACGTCACTGCTGACGATCGGAGACCGTGGTCGGCACGCGACAGGTAATGTATAGCGCACCACACTTCCGGGTACACGGGTGGGGGTGGTGGGACACGGGGAAGGGGGCCATTCACAGACATAACATACATTACAAAGTTGTATAACTTTGTAATGTGTGTTATTCTGTGAATAATTTTTTTTCGCTGGACAACCCCTTTAAGGACTGGGCCAATTGTCACTTTTGCGTTTTTGTTTTTTCCTCCTCGCCTTCTAAGACCCATAACACTTTTATTTGCCCCCCTACAGGGTCATGTGAGGGCTTGTTTTTTTTAAGGAACAGGTGCACTTTGTAATGGCATCTTTCAATCTGCCATAAAATGAATTACAGATCCCCTAAAATACCATTTAAAGGGTGAATTTGGTTAAAAAAATGTGATCCCGCAAATTTTGGGGGGCTTCCATGTTTACGTTATGCACGTTAGGGTAAAACTGGCATTTTTTCTTTATTCTGTAGATTGGTGTGAACACAGCGATAGGCATATTTTCTAGGTTTTCTAACGTTTTACTATTTTTATTAGCAGTAAAAAAAACATTTTTGCAAATAGGTGAATTTAAAATGGCCCTATTGTGACTCTTATAACGCTTTTATTTTTTAATCTATGGGGTCATATGGGGTGTCATTTTTTTGCACCATCATCTCTAGTTTTAACTGGTAACTTTGTTTTCTAGATCAGATGCATTGATCGCTTTTTGTTAATTTTTTTATACATAAAATGTAATTTAAAAAAAGCAATCCTTGCTGTTTTTTTTATGTTTTTTGTTCACGCCATTCACAGTGCAGGAACAATATTGTTCTATTTTAATAGATCAGACGATTATGCATGCTACGGTATATTATATGTTATTAAACTTTATTATTTCTATGTGTTTTATGTATAAAATGAGAAGGGGGGTGATTTTCACTTTTATTGGGGGGGTGCTTTGGGACATTTATTAAAACTTTTATTTATATTTTTTTTTAAATACTGATCACTGATCACTGCTTTGCCATAGCTTAGCAGGCATCAGTGTCATCCGTGATCTTCTGATACAGTCTGCCTGTGGCAGACTGAATCAGAAGATGGAAGATCAGACCCGATGGAGGAGCATACCTCCAGCAGTCAGGCCAGCGTGGCAGCCCACCATTAACCCCTTAAACGCTGTGTAAAGCAGCGACCGTGGCGTTTAGGTGTAAGTGACCGGAGCATATCCAGTCACTTGCCGATCGGGACCCCCACAGCGTGTCTCCGGGGGTCCCGATCGGCAAGTGACTGGATATGCTCCGGTCACTTACACCTAAACGCCACGGTCGCTGCTTTACACAGAGTTTAAGGGGTTAATGGTGGGCTGCCACGCTATCGCGGCAGCCATTCATTAAGGGTTAGGGCCTGGATGCAGATAGCAGCTAGTCCTCACCCTCTATGGGGAGGGCTAAGCTTGTGAGCCCACTCCATAGCCCGGGACTGTGCCAGGGCATACACTTACGCCCTCCTGCGTTAAGGCCCAGGCAGTGGGGGCGTAAATGTACGCCCATGGTCGTTAAGGGGTTAATTATGTTTGGTTAAGATCCTACTGATATAGAGAATACATATATTATGTTGAATAGTTGATCAGAAAGGTTCCTTTAGTGAAGCTTTATGACTATTGTAGTCATTGACATTAACAGTCTATTGCAATGATTTAACCTAAATGGTCACTGTTGTTTTAAGAGAAGAAAAAATTCCTCCATTTGATGGAGCCTATGTGATTGCTAACATTTCAGTTTTTTATTTCAATTATTGAAAAAGATACCATGCTCCTGAGGGAAAAAAAAAAAAAAAAAAGCTTTTAAAATTTGACTACTGGATACCTTTCTTCTCTGCAATCCTGCAATCTGTTGTTATTAGGTTGAAAATGTCTCTAGTAAGGGCCTTATTACACGGTCAGATATTGAGAAGGAAGAGAGTGTCGACCTGTCAGGTTAGTGTTCGCTTCCTCCTCATTCTCATTACTTGCTCAATGGCTGTGCATTTACACGCACAGACAGCAAGCTGGAGGAGTGGGAGGGGCCACAGGGAGCTGCGGGGGCGGGGGGGCTGCCTTTGATATCAGTTATGTATCTTTAGAGTTGCGCCCCAGATATCACTTTTGAGTGTTCATCATACCCCATTGTCATCATTTGTGTGTATATTATATATAGTTTTATCCTTTCTCTTGTGTGCTTTGCACCACCAATAGAGGACTGAGGCGCAGGGGTATATTTATAGACTACGGGGGAGATTTATCAAACATGGTGTAAAGTTAAACTGGCTCAGTTGCCCCTAGCAACCAGTCAGATTCCACCTTTCATTCCTCACGGACTCGTTGGAAAAATAAAGGAATCTGAATGGTTGTTAGGGGCAACTGAGCCAGTTTCACTTTACACCATGTTTGATAAATCTCCCCCCTTTTATCTTTTCATATATATGAGCTTATATATCATAGCTGCACAGTGCATTTCATATTCAAATTTGAGCTTTGTTCCTACTTTGTGAACATATTGGGGGGAAGGCGACTGTCTCATTATTTACAGTACATGGCTCCTAATTATTATTAGTGGCCTGAGTCTATTTGGACCTTGGCACAGTCCTTGGCTCGTGGTATATAGACTGTGCTCTCCTCTTGAGTTCTCTCTGGTCATTGAACGGTTAACCTTTGCTCTACTAGGTGATTGACATTGGGCCTTTCCACTCATCCTTTGCTTTACCAGTCTGTGTTTGGGGTGTGTCTGGTCTAATCACATGCTGGACTAGGTCCTTGTCCTCCTATAAAGTGTTTGTCTAGTAGTCTTTGCTAGGTATTATTTTCTCTGAACATGCCAAGCATTCCTTGTATCTGTATATCCCTTTATCTCATTACCTGGTTACCCTGAACTCAGTTTGTACCTTTGACTACACTTTTGGATTCTGACTGCATGGAGTTGTCCATTAGGTCTTACCCCAGTTTTCTCTGCCTTGTCTTTGTTTTGTCTTTTATGCTTCAGATGCAGTTGCCTAGGGCTGTCTTGAAGCAAGCAGGCCTAGACAGCTTGGGGAGACTAATCCAGGGATTACTGTCTGTGACCGTCCGATACCTTTCTTGGTTGTCCCATGGCAGCCTAGCGGACAATTTTGGATTTGTGTTTGTTATCAACTACATGGTGATATCTTTACAAAAAGTATTGAAAGTATTGACACTATATAGTAGTAGTATTCTGATGCTGTTTGATGACGTTATTTTATTTTCAGCTTTTAAAATAATAAGAGCTAATATTTAAATGGAAATCATGGGAAAAGAATCTATGTTGCTTCTTGCCCAGGGTCTACTCTGTTGGCCATGTCTGTTAGTATGCTTCTCAGTGCTATAATTAATATACAATAGGGTGAGGACAGAATATATATTTTATATTGAATTTAAAGAGAACTTGTTTTCCCTTCTATGTTGCCATGAGCCATGCTTCATTGGGGCAGTCCCTGGTGGCTTTTACCTTCCAATCCAGCTTTGATAGAGGATAGACTATACCCAAAAAGGAAAAGATCTATAGATCAAGGCTAGGAGAATGTTGGGACCCCCTGTTGACATGTTTCTTTTAAGTGGCGTATGATAGTACTACTCAGCTTCCTTTTACAACCATGCTATGAAGATGAAAGAGACTTTGGGCTTCATGTTTTTGCCTGAGTAAAAATGTAAATATTTAGCTTTTAACCTAATTAGTTAAAAATACTTTCTTGACGCTCTTGTATTTTTGTAGATTGTAGGCCTTTCACCTAAGCAGAAAAACACAAGTTCTGTCTCTTAACTTGAATGGTTTCTCATCATTATTTAGTTGACTTTTGGTCACCTATTGTTCAGCCTTAAATTGCAGTTAATTATTTTAGGACAATACATTCCTAATACACTTTAATCCAAATGCACTAAACACTAGTAAAAAAAAATGTATATATGGGAAATGGAAATTGTGTCACCCTACTAAGAGGCTAAAAAATCTAATTTCTTCTTACAAACTGAAAAAAGTGAAAAGACCTCCAAGATTATTTCACAGCCTTGTGACAAGAGGCATCTGTAAGTAATTTATTTTTCATATTTAAAAAATGCTTTGCTCCACTGACTTAGGTTAGCAGAGCTACGTACTTATGGGAAATGAAGATAGCGGGTTGACTGGAGCCAAAAGTGTTTTCTCTGCAGATTTGCTCTCTACATTTGTAAAGCACCGTAAGTGGATAATTTTTTTTTTCAAATGTAAGTCGAAGAGAACAAATATTTTTGAAAATGTATGTATAAAAATATGAGATGCTACTGTGTTTATAAAACAATAAGACATAAATAAGACAATATAAAGGATATGTGAATTGGTAGAATTCTAAATAGAAGGTCGAGTTAGTTTTACTGTTTGTTTTTGTAGGTGTGGTTAAAGCAGATTTCCAGGCCAAATATAATGATGAGCTATTCACAAGGCAGCCCATCGGTCACTAATTAGCAGACTGCCAATACCTGGCACCAGCAACGATCAGCTGTTCAGCACCTACACTACACAGTAAATAGTGAGGACGGAAAAAGAAAGAGAGAGGAACAAAGAGGGGCGCTTATGGTGCAGTAATCAAAGGCTCTGGGAAATAAAATTCATATAGAAGGGCAACTAACCTTTAAGTGTTGTGCGAGCGATAGGCAAAACACTAGTCAAGCTTGACAATTGTAAAATAGTCCGCAGCCAGGTCTACAGCGTACAATAGGCAGTTCTGTCACGATGCTGTCACTTGCATAATCATTGGAGAGAAGACTCAAAAAGAGACTGCAATGACCTCGGTGCTGGACTTGAGACATATACTCCAATGGCCAGGGAGCTATTAGAAACCAACTTCTTTATTTTGAGCAACGCGTTTAGGCGGCGTACCGTCGCCTTTATCAAGCTCCTACAGTGTATGGGATTGACAGTCCCTTTATACAATACATGTGTTTTTGAGTCTTCTCTCCAACACAGTAAATAGTGGTGTCTCCTGTTCACTTGAATGCGGGCTGAGCTGTAGTCACCAGAGTTAACTGCTTCAGGCCCTATTCACTGTGAAGTGCAGGTGCTAAACAGTTGATCTGTGGGTATGCTGGGTGTCAGTACCCTACTGATCAGTAAATGATGAGCCGTTATGAGTTTTAGACACTTCTTAGACAATTTTGTACCTTATTTGATAAGTGGGCAAAATTCTGGCAGAAGATTATTGCACATTTTAAGCCAATAAGTAGTGTGCCACTTTTAAGTCAAAGTGTTCAGAGTACAGTATTTGTAACTGTACTTCAACTATTGGCAACAGCTCCCTGTGTACCTCATAGAGCTAAAATCAGACTCCCTTCCCCCAGGCTGTGCTGTCCTGCTCTGTAGTGATTATGTCCATTTGATGGCCAGTTAGGAGGAGCATGTGACCATGTCCCACCCCCAGAGTCCTCCATAGGCATAAACAAGCTCAGTGTTGGACACATGCTTTTCCATGTTCTGCCATCTTATGGACAGGATCACAAAAGAGCTGGACGACACAGCAGGAGGGAAGACTGATTTTAACTCTATAAAATACGCAGGAGCTATTGTTAGTAAGTGCAGTGACTACACTTACTTTTCCCTTTAAAGATTAAGCCAATTTTCATTTTTGCACATTTGTTTTTCCTCTTCGTGTTTTGAAGACCATAGCGCTTGCAATTTTTCACCTCTAGACCTATACAAGCCCTTAAACCAATTGTACTTTGCAATGACAGACTTCATATTTCCATAAAATATTCAGCAAAAACAGGAATTGGGAAAACTTGTATAACTTTTATTTTATTTGACTGTTTTAAAAAATGTTTTTAAAATTGCTCTATTACCATCCTTATAATGCTTTTATTTTTGGTCTATGGGGCTGTATGAGGCCCCATTTTTTGTGCCATGATCTGTGCCATGATCTGTAGCTTGCTTATGTATATACAACTTTTGATTGCTTTTTATTACAATTTTTGTCTATTTGATGCAACCAAAAATCAGCAATTTTGTGGCTCGGAATTTTTTGCGCTTGTGCCGTTTAGTGTGCAAGATAAGTAAAGTGATAATTTATTAGTTTGGGTGATGCCAAATATATAAATTTTTCTATTTATTTTGTTTATAAACTGGGAAAAGAGGGTTGATTTATTATTAATGAATTTTTTTTATTTGTTTAACCCAGTAATTTTAAGTTTATAACTATGCTAATCTCTCATAGAGATCAATGCAGTATACCTACACTGCACTGATATATGAGATCAGTGATCCATTGCTAAGGGCTACTGGAGTCCTAAGCAATGAAGTGATGATCTGGGATTAACACCATTATGTTGCAGAGCCCCAGCCCCACAACAAGAGCGAATCGCCCCTCTGTAATCGCATCATAGAGGGTGGGGGTTATCTGCCCACTAGACCACCATAAATTAGGCAGGCACAACGATCTGCCCACGCCCACCAATAACAGTGGTCCGTGGAGAACAGTGGTTCAGAGCAGGGTCACAGTGTGACCCCTCTCTGTACCCAGGGACCGACAACATGGCGTCAATATATGTCAAATGTCATTAAGTTTCTGTACACCTAACAATTGTACTGTAAGGTGGCCAATTCCTTTAACTGTTCTTGCTATTGTGCTTTATATAACCAGTTTAATCTGATGACAGATTTTCTGCTTTAGGTTCTTGTTTTTATTTCTTTTCACCATACCTGATTTTCCCTAGTTCTGTATTTGCCATACTTGTAGCAGCTCTCTGTTGATCCATCTTATGGGGGTTGCCTTCTGTATCATCTCTGTTTTACCACATGCCTAGGAAAGTATTTGTACAAATATTTTATTTATTAACATATTTATAACAAGAAATAGATTCATAAGAAATTAAGAACATACAAATGATCTGGATGTTCTGTATATCTTCACTGGTTGTTCTATTAATCTTTGTCTCCAAAAAGTCCTATAATAATAATAATAATAATAATAATAATAATGTGTTAGAAACCTCCAATACTTCAGTCTAGTATAAGATATTAAGTGAAAGAAAAGAAGGATAGATTGTTGGGGAGAGGGGGAGATGCAACTGCAGCTGCTCAGCCATTTTTTAGTAAAACGACAGACGGTTTAAAGCAGATTGGCATAAGCACGGTAGTGATCCCTTAGAGTGCATAGCAGCAGAAGGAGTCCGCTCATTGTGTAATTGTGTATTCAATGGAATGAGGATGAAAAAAACACATACTATGCAGGTTGGAATCAACATTTCTGCCTACTATAATCTAATATACAATATCCATTACAGATAAGGAGCAAATGTGTTCTTACTATGTGTAATGACAAGTACACTTTAAAAATCATTTACTTAAAGTGTAACATTAGAAAATAGCAATAAATGGATCGTTTGTCTAGGATCATCCTGAGCAAAATTCTGGAGTTTTCTTGGTGTGAAGCTTTCATCGCTTATAACACCTGCTACAATTTTTATAATAGATTCACTCAGTAGTGTTAGCATTTTTAATGCAGCATTAACATGCAGTTTGATAGCATGCAGTCTAAATAATGGAGCATTCATCAAAGTAATTTATGCACAGTTAATCAGTTTTCATCTTGTAAATTAGTGACTGCTAGTTTTAATTCTATGTTTTTAAAAAGGGATGTAGGTTATTGTCGACGTTACAGATCATCCTGGTTTCTTTGATGTTAGATAAAGAATATGAAATTAATGTTTACTCCTAGGTTATCATTTATCTATTATTTATCAAAAATCTCAGATTTTTTGCTGTATTTACTCTTATTTAGTATTCATTTATTATGTTTCTTTTATTATGTGCATGTTTGACTTCTCATTTCTTAAATGCTTAAATTTGACAGTCTATTAATATTAATTTAAAGAAAAATTGAAAATAAAAAATGGCAGGCAGAGAAAATAAAAAACAAGTAAAGTCACCCATCCTGAGCCTCTGTTGCCCCTCTCCCAGGTCCTGTTTTCAGCAGCCGCCTGTCAGCTTGAGCTGGAAACGAGGTGAACCACGTACCCGGCTCTCCTAGCTGCATTGTCATGGCCTGGCTGAGTGATGGCCTGCTCAGCCAGTCAGTGACTGGGGCAGTGTCCCTCCCCAGTCACTGATTGGCTGAGCGGACAATCACCCAGCCAGGTATGTGACGTTGCAGATAGGAGAGATGCAGAACACTGGTAGCTGTCAACGGAACCGAGAAGCAGGCACAAGCAAGCACTTGTTTGTTATTTTCCAGCGCCCCCCCCCCCCCCTTCTGCCTGTATTTTTACTTTTTTTGTGTGGGACTTCTCCTTTAAAAGAACGTGTGTGTGTGCGTGTGTGTGTGTGTGTGTGTGTGTGTGTGTGTCTGTGTGTGTGTGTAAATCGTTCTTAGCACATCAATGATAGATCTTGTCAGCTTTATAAGTCTCCTTGATGACAGGTATTGGTAATCCTTGTGGTCTGAGAGTAACCGTTTCCAAAAAATGTTGGTTATCTTGTAAAACATTCTGCTGAATCAGATGTCAATTCATGTTAATTGTTTAGAGACACTTCTGGAAACACTTATTCTGTATCTTTTTTTAGCATTGAGATTTTTAAACCCAACAGTGTTCTTCCTTTACCTCCTCCAAGGCAAAAATAGGCTGAAAAGGAAATTTTTAAGTATAAAGAGTAAAGGTTTACTAGATGACAAGACAGGAATCAAGGTCAGATGGATGAAGGTTGGCACAAATCTTTGTTTATTGTGTCAGAGTCAATATTAAGAGCAGGAAGTAACTTCAGAGTCAATTCTGTTGTGTCTCTCATGCCAACTTTTTGTAAGGGATTACTTTGTATTACATCATACAGAATAGCTTTCAAACAATTATCTTTATTCCAAGATGAGCGCAGTGTTAATATCCATTGACAAAGGTCTCATCTTCCACATTTGTCATTAGCAATATTTAAATTAGCTACAAGGCTGAAGATATAATATTCTTCTCTGACTCATTAGTTCTGATTCGACATGATAACAGGTAACCATAACCTCTTCCTTAATTGAATGAAGATTTTTTTTATCTTGCTTTTATCCATAAAGCTTAGTTTAGAAAAGTGTAAAGACAGGTTAACCTAATGATGTTTCACATCTTACTCATTGAGTACTCAAAGCCTGATAGAAGTAGTGTTTACAGACACTTTGTCAGTCACTGGAGCTCGATGACTACATTAGGTCAAGTACTGTTCACTGGAAAAATAATACAAACTCAATTCTGAAGGCTAAATATATATTCTCTTTGGTGCTTTAATTTATCCATCCATATGATCGGTACAAAAAGTTCATAAATATATACTATGTATTTGTATAAAATAAAATTTCTGATGTGTTTATATAGAGTAGAGTAGATAGGAAGAAAGATGTATACCTTATGTTCACATATATAAAGTTTTTACTTGAGGTTGTTCAAATGGTTTCAGGTAATACTTGTCCTAATTGATCATGGTTCATGGAGTATGTGACATATTAAGCCACACAGGGCACATACACTTTGTGACCACCATGAATCTTACTATTGGTATAACAGTAATGTTAACAGTGCTAAACGTTACATCTAACTGCTTATATATCATGCTATATATCATACATATAGTGCTGTTGTTTATGGTAGTTGTTGAATGTCGGTATCTTGTGAGCACTGTTTAGTGATATTGTATTGACTTAAAATTTAAAGGGGTTGACCTATGAAAATTATTAGAGGTAATTTACTAGGATGGCATTTCATATAAGAAAAATCCACCAGTGCACTCATGAGCTATGTTCCCACTTTGGGAACATATCGGGTAAAAGTGTTGGTCTTGTTAAATAGATGGCCTCTAATGATAATCAGTATTAGTGGCTGTCTATGTTACAAGATGGCTGCCTTCCCCCATATATTCCCCGAGTCAGTGGCGTAGAGACTGGGTAGGTAGCTGCTATGGGGCCCGTGCAGGAAGGGGGCCCGGGGGAAAAAGTAAGAGCCATTGTGTGTTCTTCTGCTTAACCCCTAATGTACTGCAGTATGTCAATGACTCAATGTTCTCTTACATGCTGCAACATAATAAAGGGTTAACAAGCAGAAGACAAAGAGATCTCTGCTTCAATGCTCTTATAACCTGACCTAGGGCTGCCGCAATCAAGTAGTAGAATGTGCGGAGGTCAGGGGTTATAAGTGCACCAGCAGTAAAGCAGATATCTCCTTGTCTTCTGAAAACTGGGTCACTTACACACTGCAGTACAAAAGGGGTTAAGCAAAAGTCAGTCTGCTCCTCCACCTATTTACTTCACTATAAGGGCTTCTAATTAACTCTTACAGTTAAAAACAGTGGAATGAAAGAGCAAGCAGCCATTGGCTCTCTACTCTACCAGTCACTCTTGTGGCTGCAGCCAGGATTCTGCTTCTGGCCACAAGAGGTTTAACTATTTGGCTACATCACAGAGTGTATATATATATATATATATATATATATATATTCCAAAACAAGCAAAAAGTTTTTCCTAAATGACGTTATCCAGATGTAATTTATACTAATCATTGTAGTCTATTTTGGTAACCATGCCATTTTATTCTCTTTTGCCTTCAACATTTTGCGTTAGTGGAAATTAATTGAACAATGCTGTCTATGTTTTGAAGTCAATCATTAAAATCATCCTCATACTAGGCCTGGCACTGAAAAGGACCTTATTATGTTTTGTTTTGACGACAATTAATGTTTTCGGTCGGTCTTGGAGCAATCCGTCTCTTCAAACGCCATTGAGTAACATTTTAATTAATGTGTCTGTTATACAGTGATATCTGAAACCATATCACAAACTTTCATTATTTGACGTTAAAACATTCAGCGTTTTGTGTTGTCTTCAAGGGTTTCTGTCAGCTTCTCACATAATGATCACATAATGAAAGTCATGTCTGCATCATGTTGACCTGTTTGAAAAAACACATTTGTATTGACCAATTGACTTTCCTGTTAATGTAATCAGTTCTTCCTTTTCTTTGGCTGTTCCTTTGCTCCTATCATGAAATAATAAGTGTTATTTTTCACAAAATATTGAATAATGTTTATATTTCATTAGCAATGGATTTCACAACTGTAATAATTCATGGTCTGTGTTATATAATTCATGATCTATGTTATTTTCTTTCTAGGATAACTACCACTGCTGCATGCATGATGGACCTTCGGAGATATCCACTAGATGAACAAAACTGCACGTTAGAAATCGAAAGCTGTAAGTAACTCTGTCTTCACTTTGTTTTATTGCTCTTGACAAGTATTGAAATACAATTTAACAAGGGACTTCATTTTATGGAATTCATTTTTAGTGTAACTTCACACCATGTTTACGGGGGGGGGGGGGGAGAGAATCTCCCAATGTATATGCAGATGGGGCCATGGATTGACATGGAATACATCAGGATCCCGCAGCTCTGTTGTACTGAAAAATTTTGTTGAACTTCTCAAGCAAATCTAAATTTTGGCACATGTATGCAGCTGCAGAGGTATATACAGTAGTTGTGCATGCCTGTCGGGACCTTTGCATTCTAGTTGTGCTGTAAATATATAATCTTCCTACTGGTGAGCCATGATCTACCGATTTTGATCTACTTGTCTTGTTGTCAGAATACTTTAACCCCTTAACGACATCGGGCGTACCCATACGCCCCCGTTGCCTGGGCTTTAACGCAAACGGGCGTATGGGTACGCCCGATGTTTCCCCGATCGCTGCGTGTTCACACACAGCGGTCGGGGAAGATGACCTGCTATAAATCATAGCAGGCCATCATAGCTTCACGGCACGGGGGTGGTTAACACCCCCCGTGCTTACGATCGCCGCTATAGGCTGATCAATTCAGATCAGCCAATAGCGGCGATCGGAACCTTTCCGGGTCATCGGTGACCCGATGACCCGGAAAAAAATGGCGGTCGGTGCTGTCCGAGGACGGCACCGACCGCCATTACTGTAAAAAGTAATGGTGATCGCCGTGCCACCGGCCCGATCGCCGTGAACGGCCGGCCGCCCGTTCACGGCGATCGGGCCGGTGGCACGGCGATCAGAGTCCCACAATATAGTAAATACCTGCCCTGGACCCCTCAGCTAGGTAGCCGAGGGGTCCAGAGCAGGTATTTGTACATTACTCACCTGTCCCGGGCTCCTGATCGGCGTCTTCCGGGTTCGCGGCGTCCTCCGTCATTCCGTTCGGTCTTCGGGTCTTTCCGGCGGTCCCCGTCGTCTTCTCTCGGCTATTTTCGGCTCCAGCCTCGTCATTTTCCGGATTTTGCGCTCTGCTGCCCCCTAGCGGCTGATATGTGTAATACACTTATCAGCAGCTACAGGGATATTCTGAATGTAGAAAAAGGTTTTTTTTTTTTTCCAAATTTTTTTTTTTCTATTTTCCGCACCCTATCGCCGCTGAGTGTTGATCAGCATCGCACGAAAGTGCGCTGCTAATCAGCAACTCCTCCTTTTTGGCGTAGGGTGTTTTTTTTCTATATCCTACTGCCACGGTCTGCTTATAAGTGCCGCACATAAGTGCGGCATTTATCAGCAACTCCTTTGTTGGCGTAGGTTTTTTTTTTATACTTACTGTAAAAAAACACGTAAAAAACACTACATTACACCACACTACATTGAATAAAGTTTGACACTACACCACTACATACCCCATATACCAATCCCCGTATAAAGATGGCCCCCAGGGTGTTTTCGGCGTCAGAGGGATACGTTATTATTACCTCCGACACCGAAACAGCCAGTGAGGATGAATGGGGGGGATCCTTCTTTCCTCCATTCATCCTCATCATCCAGTGACGTGTCTGGGGGTAGCGTAGCGTATGCTGCCTCCCAGACACGTCTTTTCCGCCAGTACCGTCCCAATAAGAGATCACAGTATGGTGTGAAATTCTACAAACTCTGTGAGCGTACCTCAGGGTACACTTACAGATTTAGGGTACGTGCACACTGCGGAATGGCAAAGGATAACCCTTTGTGCATTCCGCAGCTGGCACCCGCCGGCGGACTAATGCGGGCGCATGTCTCTACCCGTGTCATAGACTCCAATCTATGCACGGGCGGAATCCGTCGTCCATCCAAAGAATGAACACGTTGGACGGAGAGCGGAATCCGCCCGTGCATAGAATGGAGTCTATGACACGGACGGAGACGTGCGCCTGCATCAGTCCGCCGGCGGGTGCCAGCTGTGGAATGCACGAAGGGTTATCTTTCGCGATTCCGCAGTGTGCATGTACCCTTAGAGTGTATGTAGGAAGGGACACCCGAATCCAGCCCCCAGATGCCCCCTCCCCCCCCCATCCTCGGAGTTAGTGGGAAGATCGTCCGGGAACTGATCTTCCCACTGCTGGATAAAGGTTACCACCTGTACGGGGATAACTTTTATACCAGCACTCCCTCTTCCGGTCCCTCGCTGCCCGAGCTACTGTAGCTTGCGGCACGATACGAAAATATCAGAAGCAGTAATAAAGCCCTAATATTTAGCAGCCATGGAGCGGACCCAGCGCTTCTGGATATGAAGGACCCCGTATCGCACCAGGGCAACATTTTCCAGGTGACGTCCCCCACACAGGAGAACAGGAGACGCCAGAAGAAGTGCAGAGTGTGGGGTAACAGGGGGATCAGGAAGGACACCATTTTCCAGTGTGACGCCTGTCCTGATCACCCCGGCCTCTACATACTGGATCGCTCCAAGGCGCACCACACGTCACTGGGGTTCTACATTATCTAAATTCTGTCCCTTATTCCTATTTCAGGGGTCACGTTGATCCAGGGATTATTCTGGTCGCCATTATGGAGTCGGGAAGGAATTTTTCCCCTGTGATGAGGCTACTGTCGTCTGCCTCACGAGGATTTTTTGCCTTCCTCTGGATCAACACAGGTTGAGTTTGATGGACACCTGTCATTTCCAACCTTATAAACTAATAATTGGCCTAATACCCCCAAATAAATTAGAATTGTCCCTTTTCCCCAGCTAAGTAGGTATGGCCGCCATTCCCATTAGAGGATGCCATGATGCAATTACAAAGCCTCTGTGCGGCCAGGACAGTAGAAACCCCCCACAAGTGACCCCATTCTGGAAACTACACCCCATAAGGAATCTAATAAGGGGGGCAGCGGGGATATGGCCCCCTGGTGACGGCCACATTTGGGACGTGAAAGTGAAAAAAATTGTATTTTTTATTTTCTCGGCACATGTTCTACGTAAGTGCCCGTCACCAGGGGGGTCCATATGCTCACTGCACCCCTTGTTAGATTCCTTATGGGGTGTAGTTTCCAGAATGGGGTCACTTGTGGGGGGTTTCTACTGTCCTGGCAGCACAGGAGCTTTGTAATTGCGACATGGCCTCCATCCTCCATTCCAGCCTCTAAATGGCGCTCTGTCCCTTTGGTGACTTGCCCTGTGCCCATATGGCACATTATGCCCACATGTGGGGTATTTTCGTTCTCAGGGGACACTACCCTACACGTTTTGTGTTCATTTTCTTTTTTAACCCCTTGTGGAAATGGAAAAAAATCAAGGCTAGACCAACATTTAGTGTAATTTTTGTAAAATTTTTACTCTAAATTATTAATCTTGTCATGTTTTTTCATTTTCACAAGGGGTTAAAAGATAAAAAAAAACATTTAATGTGTAGAGCAATTTCCCCTGAGTACGGAAATACCCCACATGTGGACATAAAGCGCCATGCGGGTGCAGGGTAAGCCTCCGAAGGGAAGAAGCGCCATTTGGTTTTTGAAGGCTGGATTTGGATGGAATGGATTTCGAGGGGCCATGTTGCATTCAAAAGGCCTCTGTGTTGCCAAGACAGTTGAAACCCCCCACAAGTGACCCCATTATGGAAACTACACCCCTCAAGGAATGTAACAAGGGGTGTAGTGAGCATATGGACCCCACTGGTGACGGGCACAAATGTGGAACAATGTGGCGTGAAAATGAAATATTACATTTTTTACACTATGATGTTGGTTTAGCCTTGAATTTATCATTTTCACAAGGGGTTAAAAGAGAAAAAAACACACAATATGTGTAGAGCAATTTCCCCCAAGTCCGTAAATACCCCACATGTGGACATAAAGCACCATGTGGGCGCAGGGCAAGCCTCCGAAGGGAAGGAGCGCCATTTGGATTTTGGAGGTTGGATTTGGCTAGAATGGATGATGAACGCCATGTCGCATTTACAGAGCCCTCGTGGTGCCAAAACTCTGGAAACCCCCCACAAGTGACCCCATTCTGGAAACTGCACCCCTCAAGGAATCTAACAGGGGGGGAAAAGAGGATATGGACCCCTTGATGACGGGCACATTTGTGCCATGAAAGTGAAAAAATGAAATTTTTCCCTTTCACGTCACATTGTTCCACATTTGTGCCCGTCACCAGTGGGGTCCATATGCTCACTGCCCCCCTTGTTAGATTCCTTGAGGGGTGTAGTTTCCAGAATGGAATCACTTGTGGGGGGTTTCCAGTGTCTTGGCAGCACGAGGGCTCTGTAAATGCGACATGGCCCTTGAAATCCTTTTCAGTGAAATTCAGCTTCCAAAAGCCAATTGGCGCTCCTTCCCTTTGGAGGCTCGTCCTGCGCCCCCTTGGCACTTTATCGCCACATGTGGGGTATTTCTGTACTCGGGAGAAACTGCGCTACACATTTTTTGTCTTTTTTTGCCTCTTATCCCTTTAAGAAAATGAAAAATTGAAGGCTAGTGTAAAAAATAAATTTTTCTTTTTTCACGCCATATTGTTCGGAAAATCTGTGAAGCACCTGTGGGGTCCAGATGCTCACCGCACCCCTTGTTACATTCCTTGAGGGGTGTAGTTTTCTGATTGGTGTCCCTTTAGGGGTGTTTTTTAGGTTTTGACACCCCAGAGCCTCTGCCAACCTGAAGTGGTACAGTCAAAAATGACCAAATATAACGGAGGCGTTGAAATTCACTAGGCGCTCCCTTATATCTGAGGCTTGTGGTTGCGTCGAATAGCGCAATAGGGCCACATATGGAGTATTTCTATAAACTGCAGAAACGGGGCAATAATTATTGGGGTGCATTTCTCTGGTAATAGGTTTATAATTATGAAAAATATTGGATTACAATAAAATTTCTGCACAGAAAATTAAAATTTTCAAATTCCTTACACACTTAGCTTTTATTTCTGTGACTCCCCTAAAGGGTTAAAACACTTTCTGGATGTGCTTTTGCAGAGTTTGGGGGGTGCAGTTTCTGAAATGGGGTGCTTTGTGGGGCTTTCTAACATACAGGCCCCTCAAATACACTTTAAACCTGAACAGGTCCCTAAAAATATCTGATTTTGAAATTTGACTGAAAATTTGGAAATTTGCTGCTAATGTTTTAAGCTCCCTATTGTGTAAAAAAAATGAAAAATAGTTTAATAAATGCCGCCAACATAAAGTAGACATGATGCTAATGCTATTTAATATATAATTTATGTGGTATAACCACTTTCTGTATACGCAAAAAAGTTTCAAAGTTGGAAAAATGCATTTTTTCACATTTTTTCACATTATTTGGTTTTTTTTCATAAAGATTTGTTATGAGTATCGACTCCAATTTACCAGAAATGTAAAGTACAATATGTCACGAGAAAACAATCTCAGAATCAGCCGGATAGGTAAAAGCATCCCGAAGGTATTAATGACTAAAGTGACACTGGTCATATTCGTAAAATTTGTCTCTGTCATTAAGGCCATTTCAGGCTCTGTCCTTAAGGGGTTAAAGCACTGAGAAGAGAACACAGAACATGAGATTCCTACCAAAGGGCTATGTCAGCAAATATCAATCATACATCAGTCTACCAAGCTTTAACATTGAATTGTGAATGTTTCTGAAGGCAAGAGCTACATTATCACGTTCAGCGCAATGCATATCTGCAGTTGGGTTGCTCCAAATTCTGCCAGTTTGGCTTACAGCTAAATTATTTAACTTTGGTTTCTTCTTCACCCTTAGTTGTGAGCTTATCATCTTGGTCTGTCATTGAAGATAGCACCATGGAGGTGTCTTTGGTTTTATGTTGGAATATGGCCAATGACCTAACTTTTATTAACATTAAAAAGAAGCTAATTATTTTTACAAGGTTGGACTATGTTCTACCACTTATATATAAGATGTTCTCTCCGATCCATCTAATTCTAATTACAAAAAAATACAGTAAACGCCCTCTCCCCCCAATAACAAATTCATTTTGGGCATGTGTTCATGTAAAGTCTTTATTTTTTAATGCGTTGATTGGGATTAGTATCCATTCTTTTATATAAACCTATTTTGATTTTTTTTACCATTGACAAGCTGCCATGCTAAGAAGTTTGAGGAACAGATTAATGTGACAACTAGAACTCTTATCATTTACTATAAGCTATAACTGGTTGCAAAGCTAATTGATTAGGTTTTTACTTTGAAACATGATGAAAATGGAAGTAATCCTTCTCAAGGATTGTTAGAAAACCTTAAGGGTTTTTTTTTGTTTAGAAAAAATCTAAAATACCATATGTATTACTCAAAACAGAAGAATCAATACATCTGTGCATCTCATGTACAAACGATTGATTATCATTGGAACTGTGTAATGATCTTCCATGTGGGACAACTCCAGGGCACTTTTTTTAAGGTTTCACAAAATACTTTATCACAGCTGACTGCTTCGTGTTTCAGCAGAAGGACACACTTCCAGCTTATTTTTGGGAAGTACTTCTAGGGATGAGTGGGTTTTTTTAGGTATGATTCCATGAAACAATAAGTTGAATTCAATTCTGATTTGTATTTAAAAGTGCCCAATAGTCCTGCAAGGCTTGCTAGCATATGCCACTTAGATAACATCTTAAGTATGATTTTTAGTGACAAATCGTTTAAAGGGCCTTTTTCCCCTGTGAAATTGCACTGCACTTGTCCTTGAGTTATTTCTGGAACAATAATTGAGCCCCATTTACTTTGTAATGCCAGACTATGCTCATAGATAATGTGGTTTTGGAGGGGAAAATGACACATTTGTTTTAATTCTCAATCTCTATTTAGACAATATGCCATAAATATTTATTACACAGGGCTGGAAGCTCTGGTACTCCCATTTATTGGAAGCTTGGATGTACTATCATACTTATTCATTAAATTAATATGGCATTGGCGGCTTTAGTAATGGAAATGAAGAGAGATGTTGTGGGTGTTTCGTAAGCATGGCAGCTAATGGCCGATTTACGTCTACAAACATGATACCTATAAAAATGATACCTATGCAGATCACAAACTGCAGATCACATTGAAAGAAATATAGATGGAAAATAATGTAGTTATAAAGTCAAAATAGAGAGATTTAGAAGTAGTAAAGCATAAAATATACTATTCATACTGACCCACAGAATATAAATAACCTGCAAGTTTTAACGCATGTAAAAATTTACCAATTTACAATTGGCTCCTCAAAAAGAAGAAAAAGGAAAAAAAAAGATGAACAAGTTAATGAGTTATGGCTATTAGAAGGAGAGAAGGAAAAAAAAGGAAAATTTTCTGTGACCTTAAACAGGTTGTCCTTGTTAAATTGATAGTTGCTGGTTAGAGATGAGCGAACCGGGTTCGGGTTCGAGTCGATCTGAACCGGAACGTTTGGTATTTGATTAGCTGGGGCTGCTGAACTTGGATAAAGCTCTAAGGTTGTCTGGAAAACATGGATACAACCAATTACTATATCCATGTTTTCCACATAGCCTTAGGGCTTTATCCAAGTTCAGCAGCCACATCAAATGTCGAAAGTTCAGGTTCGGATAGACTCGAGCATGCTCAAGGTTCGCTTATCTCTATTGCTGATCCTTGCAAGGCTTCGGTGGACATGTCAGTAATGTATACTTACCTGTCCCACTCCCC
This sequence comes from Dendropsophus ebraccatus, assembly GCF_027789765.1. Lineage (NCBI taxonomy): Eukaryota > Metazoa > Chordata > Amphibia > Anura > Hylidae > Dendropsophus > Dendropsophus ebraccatus. The sequence goes on along the minus strand of NC_091454.1, from coordinate 37,740,322 downwards.
CGCAGCTGCTGTATTTTGGGCCGCCCGATCTCCTCTCTTGTCAGTGGTTTAGAACCATCATGTGAAGTGGCAGTCCCTCTGGAAATGGCCGGTCATCACAGACAGTATAGGATATATGCTAACAGGCCATTTCCGGAGGGAGTGGCACGTCACTTGATGTTTGCAAAACACTGACAGCAGCTCAGAGGGGGCAGCCAGGATCTGGCAGCTATGGAGGAACGGGACAGGTAAATTTACATTACTGAAATGTTCCGCGCAAGATCCACAATTATCTAATTATTCCAGACATATAAGGGGTTTATATGAATGTATTTAACATAAATAAAGAATATATCTTTGAAGTTTGAACAGCTATTATAATGGTTCCTATTCTAGGAGTTTTATTTTCTGAATATGACACATTTCCGTTCTCACCCTGACACTTGAGCTCTACAAGAACACGCCATGTGTCCTTCCTATAAAACTGTAACTTACATGCTGAATGACTCTCTTAATATTAACACTTAGGATAGGGACAGAACATAATGCTGCAGAAATAACAATGAAAGTCATCCTAAGACCCATAATACATTTACGTCATTGACCTGCAAAGAAAAAAACTTTTCTTTGTGAGTCATTATTGATTCACCTTGCCCTGAGTCCTCCCTTAGCTTCCTGTTGGAAATATCTTTCCCATAGCTTTCAAGGTTTTTAATGGAGTGAATATTTAATTTTCACATTTATCAGCATCTAAACCAAAAGAACTGATATTTTTGTCAACAGTTAACTGCAGAACATAATAGCATGGGAAATTGTGGCTGAGGCTTGCTGCAAGCAACGCTTGCTAATGCTAAAGCTATGCGAGGTGATTGTCTTTCACAAGTGAAATTTGATGGGATTAGCTGTGTTAGACAGGCATATTATCCATATTTGTCCTATAAAGGAAAAAAAGAATGTTTCTAGACAGGTTTTCTCTGCTCATCACATTGTATTTATAACGCTACATTATTTAATGTATGGTTATTATGGTGGCTTATCTGTTCAAAGCAACACTGAGATAGTGAAACAAAGACTTAAATTCATAGAAAAAGGAGAAATGGAGAAAAAAAGATACAATACATTAACTGTTTTTTTTTCTTGGAGTACTGAGAATATTAATTATGTTATATAGTACTATCTCTATTGGTGCTCTTGCTGATATTACATCTTATTGTAGTACAGAAAAAGCATTATTTGTCTAAATTATATTGTAAAGTTTCTACAGAGACCTGGAATTAGGAGGACAATAGTGGTTCCTGGTTATTTTAATTCCCACAAATTCCCATAAGTTACTGCCATGAATATAAAACTGTTTTCTTATAACTGTAATACAGTTACATTTTAATGTCTATGTTAGAAGGGACACAATCGTGATGATCCCAACCATTTTTTTTAAAGGAGTTAGTCAGGATTTGAGAAAACACGGCTACTTTACCGAGATTGTGTGGGGTATTTCAATTAAATGGGTTATCCAGCGCTACAAAAACAAAAACACTTTCTTCCAGAGACAGTCCCACTCTTGTCTCCAGCATGGGCGGGGTTTTGTTGCTCAGTTCCATTGAAATGAATGGAGCTTAATTGCAAACTGCACCTGAACTGGAGACAAAAGTCGTGTTGTCTCTGAAAGAAAGTGGCCATGTTTTTGTAGCACTGGATAACCCCTTTAAAGCCAAATCTAACCTGCTGATGTCTCCCTATTGTAAATGTAGTGCTACCCAGAGGGATATCTGGCTAGTCCTGTGTTTTGAGACTCTTAAATAAGGCTCCACTGGTTCGTCTTTGCATGTTCTGCAATGCACCTAGGATTTCACTGTATTGAGCGCTTTAGCCAGCAGTCAGCAGTGTTATCTTTGGCTGGTCTGATTGAGGTCGGTGATCTGTTTCCCATAAGGATGAAGGTAAGGGTCTTACCCTTATTGTCAACATCATTTCCATGTATTTAGTATTTATATCCACAGGCAAATCGGGTGCTTCAGAGAACTGAGGGTGGGACTACTGCCCCTAGAGCACTGATCCTGGAGGCAGATAGGCTATCCCCTTAAAATCAAAGTGATCGAAGATTTGGCCCCATAATTGTAGTGTGTTCTGGTCAATTAAACCAGTAAAATGTGGTTAATGTACCTTAAATCGGTAGAGAAATGTAGAACCTCCACACTGATAAATTATATGGAAGGACGTTGAGGTTTTAACACTTTGACTACCAGTGACACTTTTTATATACACATCCTGACAGCCAAGAAACCTATTGACCATGAAATTGTCAATCACATACTTTGGTACTCTGCAATGTCAAAGAGTCACATAGAAATAAGATTTTCCCAATCCGTCAGTGATTCCAGTAAATGGTTTGAGAAAATAACTATGGCTGGGTCAGCGGTATAGAGAAAATTGTTCTGTTTAAATGAACATTCTGTGCCCAAATGATTCTTGTAAAAGAAGTTGTAGCATGTAAGGCCTGCAATGGCTGTCGCCAGAAGAATAGATAGGTAATAAAAACTACCAAAATATATATAATTTATGAAAAGGTCAAGGGGTCACCTTACAGGAGAACCCCTGTCCCCATGTTGTCTTGGAACCATCTCTCTCCTACTGTAAAGAGCGGCTTCTTCTCTATCTGAGGGAATAAGCACTGTGTAAAAATGTACCCTCTGTGTGGCTCTGCAGCTTTTCCATTAGCTAACAGTTGACCATCATGGAATTCATCAGCCAAATAGCTATTCACAAGAGCAATTGTTCTCTGAAGAAAAGTTGTCCAGTTAGGATAAGAATAATGGCACCAATTAATATGCACTACATAAGAGAAGAAAAGACCACAGAGCTGGACTCTAGTTTTGCTTCCCCTTCCCCAATAATTCATAGAAGCTGACTTTTGGAGAGTATCACTGGAGAAAAAAGATGGGATTGTCACCAAAGTGTTCTTTAAAATTCAAGTTAATTGTAAAAAAAATTGGTGCATACTGAACTAATCCCTTCTTTAGGGAAGACATGAATAAAGTTCCCTACTGGTGTTTTTCACTTTTTTGTGAAACTGTCAGCAACTTACCTGACCGCGCTCCAGCATCGTCTGTCCCGGCTGGAGCGCAGCGCCGCCCTCCTCGGCAGGGCCGGGTGACGTCACGGAGACCCGATGGCGTCCCTAGTAACCAAGGGAGCCGCGGGTCTCGCGTCAGTAAGCGTCACCCGGCCGAGCAGCTGAGTGCTGTTGTACTCAGGCTGAGTGACGGATCTCTCTGCCACTCAGCCTGCAGTGCACCAGCTGCAATGTGGCTGGATTCAGGAGGCCGGACCAATCAGTCTTTGGTCCGGGCTCCTGATCCAGTATAAAGTGTAGTAAGTGCCAGTTGCAAATCGCTGGCTATTAGGTTAATCCCTGGTCCCAGCTTCCCCGTGTCTACTCCTGCGAACCCCGTCCTAATTCCTTTCTGCCCGACCTACTGTTATTCTGACCTCCACCTGACCTGTGACTATTCTCTGTATTACCGATTCTGTACTGCGTTACTCGTGTGGTTTGACCCGGCTTGTTTACTACTCTTTATTGTGTCTTGTTTGTCCGTCTTGTTCAGTGTTTCACGTACGTAGCGTAGGGATCGTCTTCGTGGTTGTCCGCGACCGCCTAGGGTCGATTGAGGCAAGCAGGCAGGGTCAGTGGGTGGATTCAGTTTAGGGCCCACTGTCTCTTGTCCTGTCCGTATTGCTAGTCCTGACAGAAACCTTGGAAACCTTGGATTTCGAGCATAGTTTTGTCCGGGAACAAGGTTGTAATCCAGATCACTCATATCAAAGCAAATATTCCCACAAGAAATAAGTAAAACAAAGATGATTTGTTTTAAACCCAAATATAATATTTTTTTTATACTGTATGTACTAAAAATACTAACACGTACTGCTCCATGCACAAGGCAAAAATATATCAAAGATAATATAAAAGAAATAAATAAATACCTCTATTTTCTACTGGACACAGGGATGGGTCCACATGAACACTAAACTGGACCTGTGTGACCCCTTTTGAAGGAGCAAGTACTGTATGTGCACCACATATTTTACCCTGTCCGCTACATCCAGAAGCATTTGCCTGGCTTCTCCTCACTGTGTAAACCCCCAATCCACCCATCTATAGCTGAATAAACTTACACATAGAGTACTCCATGTCAGTAACAGGAGGGCAGTGGGGTGGGCGGGGCTTGTGTTGTGAGGTGAGCGAGATTTGTGTTGTGGGTGGAACTTGTTCTGTGTGGTGGGTGGGGCTTAGAAAAGGAAATCCCCTATTTTTTTTCCTTTTATAGAGGTGCAGCAGGGAACTGGCAATGAGGGAGCTGGCTAACTGTGTGTGACACTGGCTGCCAGAATGTAAGAATGTTTCAGAGAACACTACCAGATTGAGCTGCAGCAAAAAGATTGGTAAACATAGGTCTAGAACTAGATCTTCCACACAGAAAAATTATGCACAGCACAGATGTCGAGACTCACTAGAGAACTCTCTGGTGGGCCCCAAAGTCTATGATATACTGCAGTCTGAGTGGGCTTTTCCATTACCCCAGACACCAGGGGAGTTTGTATAATAAATTTTTTCTCTGTAACCATTTTAGAATTGTTTAAAGGGGTTATCCAGCGCTACAAAAACATGGCCACTTTTCCCCCTCTCATGTCTCCAGATGGGGTGGGGTTTCAAACTCAGTTCCAAGTAAATGGAACTTAATTGCAAACCTCACCTGGCCTGGAGACAAGAGAGGGGGGGAAATGGCAATGTTTTTGTAGCGCTGGATAACCACTTTAAATATGTGAGCTAATCTTGCATAAGGCTCGCAAACCACATTACTGGTAATTCAAGGTTTCACTGTTCTCTGCACAAACTCTTCTTCAAAAAGACTGACAACAATCCTCTTTTTTCTTCACAGAATGGAATAGACATAAGTAATACAATTTATTTCCCTATAAAGTGTGAATACTGGGCCGCTCACAACGCCTCAAAAAAAAAAAAAAAAAAAAAAAATATATATATATATATATGTTCTGTTATCCTTGGTCTATAGTCAACTCCAAAACTCTAACCGACCTACGAGGAGACATATATTCTTCTTCTAACTTCTGTAGATTTATTTTCTCTCATACAGTGTGCATGTTAAGGAAATTCCTGAAAAATATATCGTATGCAGTATCTTAGGGCCATATTACACAGGACGATTATCGTTCGACAAATCGTTAGATCGTACGGATTTAAACAATAATCGTTTCGTGTAATAGCAGACAGCAATTAAACGACCAACGAGAAATCGTTTGATAGAATTTGGACCTATTTTTATCGTTTGATCGTTCGCAAATCGTTTGCACATCCTTCGGTGTAATAAGAAGTCATAGCTGAAACTTATGCAATAGCGATGACAAAACGACCACAAGATTGATCATAGGTAAAGATCATTGTTCTGTGTAATTGGGCGAACGTTTTCGGGTCATTTGCCATAGTCGTTTGAGATTGTTTATCCTTAATCGTTAGTCGTCAAAAAATTGCTTGGTGTAATAGTACCCTTAGGGACACTAGAGTGAAAAAGATGAAACTGTTGAAATCAGACAATTGCTAGAAGTACTTACAAGATAATGCAACTTATTTGCTTTTGTGGTGGCACTGCTTTAGTGTACGACCTTTCCGGACTGAGACTATGTTCCCACTACGTAAGAGACGGGCCGTTCCGTGACCCGGCCGGGTCACAGAACGGCCGGTCTCTGCAATGATCATTCCGGATGGTACTAAAGTATCGGCTGGATGATCTTTCCGGCCGCAGTGTTCTGGCGCCCGGAGCTGCTTGCTTTATTGTGTGAACTGACAGGTCTTTCAAATCACTGAATTGCGGCCGCAGAAAACTGACATGTCAGTTTTTTTGCTGCGCAGTATGGGATCCCGGCCGGAGGGTATACGATGCGTATACACTCCGGCCGGGATCCCATAGCAGATAAGGCAGTGTTTCACACCGTAAAAAGTATGACTGTTGTTGTCGACGGCCGTACTTTTACGTAGTGTGAACATAGCCTGAGACAAACCTAAACAATTTATTCAGATGTTGTTAGCAGCAGCTACTTGTCCAATTCAAGGATTTTTTTTTTTTTTTTAAAATCGCTACTGGGGCTGCTTTTACAATTACCTATTCTAGTCCCCCACAGCTCCAGCTGCAGCATCTCACCACCAGCACCCGCGCTTGTCCCCTCTCGCTTCTCTGCTACAGAGATGACATATCAGAGCAGGACCTGCGCTCAGCCAAACATTGTCCAAAGTGGAGTGTCCTGTTTTGGCCATTAATTGGCAGAAAGGGTAGATCCTGCTCCAACACATTGTCTTGGTGCGTTTTTACAGTAGCCATACCAGTATTAGAAAAATTATTTGATTCCCAAATACCCCACACTTGCATATATATATATATATATATATATATATATATATATAAATAAACAAAACACAACAATCACTGAACTCGGGGAGAACAGTGAAAAATTCCAATGGAGTACTCATTTACGAGTCTCCATTGATTGTCCCATACAAAATTTGAATATGCAAAAAAGGGGTCCGTGGAGCCTCAGTTACGAGTCTCAAAACACGGGAATAGCCAGATATCCCTCTCTCCAGAGAGGAAAGCCCATTGCCAAGGGGTGCCTCCTAGTGGGGAGAGCACCAAACCACCCTGATACGTAGTCCCTCAGGTCCTCACTCTGTAGCGAGCTTTGGGACCTAAATAGGGAAACACCCTGGTGTTTCCCTATTTAGGTCCCAAAGCTCGCTACAGAGTGAGGACCTGAGGGACTACGTATCAGGGTGGTTTGGTGCTCTCCCCACTAGGAGGCACCCCTTGGCAATGGGCTTTCCTCTCTGGAGAGAGGGATATCTGGCTATTCCCGTGTTTTGAGACTCGTAACTGAGGCTCCACGGACCCCTTTTTTGCATATATATATATATATATATATATATATAATAAAATAAATACTATCACTCCCAGATTTTTTTTTTTTTTACTAACATATAAGGTTTACTGTAAGGTTCACTATTATTCTTCAATGCACTTACGATACATAGTGACATGACATACTATATTATAATACATGCTTTGAACTATAAATTTACAGCCACTATAGCTGAGTATTAAGTTCACTTGAGAGAAAATAAATCTCTTTGGGCAATAATTCAAAAGATGCTTCTACTTGCTTAGTCTTAGAGAGTACTGTGTAATAGAGTCCAACATGGTTATGTATGTGATGTGGAGGACTCCATATTTTATGATCACAGTGCTGCACTTTATACCTGATTCAAAAGATGTCTCATCTATCTCCTTCAGCGGGATGTAAGATGAAAAGTATGAGGACAGGATCCAAATAGAAGTCTCATTGAATCAGTATGAGGCTTAATAGAAATTCAAGGATTATAAATCATTTTTAGTGCTCGTCTATGTATGGTATATTCTTAACATACCTGATGTTCTCGGGACCTGTTTAAAGATACATTTTAACCATTACATATCAGAACATTTTGGGGTAAAATGTTAGGCCATGTTTACACAATGCATGTTTTGCATAAATCACAGCCATGGTTGCTATTTGCATACGTTGTACAGTATTTGAATGAATGAAATCCCGGCCGGAGTGTATACATATAGGATACGCCCCAGCCGGATTTCCATCTGGCATGTCAGTTTTCTGCGGCTGAGTAACGGCCGCACAGACATGTCAGTTCACACAATAGAACTCAATTCAACTCCCAATTTAACAGAAATCATACAGGTCGGTAGTGCAGTACCAGCCGGGATGATCTTCTCTGACACTGGCCATTTTGTGACCCGGCCAGGTCACAACGTTCGGTCTCATGCCCCATGTAAACATGGCCTTAAAGTAAAATAATTCAAGTTATTTGGGATTAATTGAAAAATTTTAATAATTTACCATAAGTGTGTGTCCTCCTCTATTCCATGCACAATGCTCATATCTGGAAGTCAGACCCTTTTATACCTTCTTTTCTAGCTGCATGACCATCCTTTAAGTGTTGAACCAAAAGCCATGCGATTGAAGGTTGTACACAAGTATACATAATATGGTAATATGGAACTGTAGAAGCTCTATATGTCATTGTAGGGTTCCCCATATAGTGCCATATCAGTAATGGTGCACGCTTGAATGATCTTAGAACCCTATATTTAATAATAAAAAAATAATACATTTTATGTAAATACTGTAGCTCCAAGATATTTCACAGCACTTTACAATTATACATACTACATAGATAAACATCAGACATATACATGTAGCCATCAAGTCAAACATTAGGAGGTGAGGGCCCTGCTCACAAGAGCTTATAGACTATGAGAAGGGGGTTAGAGAAGAAAAGGAAGAGAGGCAAAAGTGCTTCATTGTTATAATGGTCCTGCCATATTTTATGAATAGCAATGGTGGAACCAGTACCGGTCTAAGTGTATGGTGTCTGTGTGTTGGAGGGGGATGAGTTACCAAATAAGGGAACTGGCTTGCCATTCTGGGATCCCATCCAGGCTACAGGATCTCCTTGGGCTGGAACATCACCACCCGGTTGATAGACTGCCCGTTCAGCTAGTCAGTGACTTGGCCGATGGGGCAATCCATTATCTGGGTCAGGTATTTTCCCCCATGTCTTAATGACATTGGAATTTGGGGGGAAAAGCCTTCCAGTGGGGGACCCAGAGCTTGTAGTGATCATTTATTATGTTCCCCCCGCCTCTCCTGGCTGACAGATTTTCAAAATTGTTGCACTTCTCTCTCAGCATCCGGTACCAACCTGAGGTGCTTACAGTGTACTGTAGGTGTCAGGCTCCTTGTGAGCATGGTACCTTTTGTGAATGCATTGGGGGAGTAGGTTTTGAGCAATCTCGGCTCTGGTAATGTAATGAAGTGTCAAAGAGGAGTAGGGGTTTGACGCTTGTGCCGCTATTTGGCACGCCTCACCATTACCTTCTCTTCCCTCTTCTTCATGAATATTTTCTACGGGCCATGTGCAGTGTCAAGGCATTTTAAACATATGTGCAAACAGCGATGATGGCGACAGCAAGAACCAGGCCAGCCAGCAGAAAATATTCATGGAGAAGAGGGAGAAGAAAGTAGTGGTGAGGCGTACCAAAATGAGGTACAAACACCAAACAACCAGACACTTTATTACATTACCAGAGCCGAGATTGCACAGCATCTACTCCTCTGACACATTCACAAAAGGTACCATGCTCACAAGCAGCCTGACACCTACAGTACACTGTCAGCACCTCAGGTCGGACCGTCTGCTAAATGATGAGCAGGTGGGGGCAAGCTGCAGTGAGGAGCCGGGCCTTCGCCGTTAATGGCAGGCTGCATCGATCTTGCTACAACCTGTCACTAACCCCTTAAACGCAGTGATCGCCTTCCTCCGTGTGGTTCGATCAGCGATCTGCTCATTGAGTCTGCCACAGGCAGGCTTAATGAGCAGAGCGCCTATTACACTGATCAATGCTATGCCCATAGCATAGCAGTGATCAGGGTTTGCAATCTATTGATTGCAGGTTAAAGTTCCCCAAGGGGACTTAAAGTGTTAAAAAAAAGTAAGAATGTTTTTATCAGTACCCCAAAGCCCCAAAATGAAAAGAGGGAAAAAGCGGAAGGATTAGAGATTTTTTGTTACATTATATATAGAAAAAAAAATTAAAAAGTGATCAAAATGTCCGATCTACATTGATCGCATTGTTTTTTCCAATTTCACCAATTTATATTTTCATAAATATTATTTGGGGGGTTTTATCATACATTATTTGGTAGAATAAAAGATGCCATTACAAAGAACACCTGTTTCTGAAAAAACACAAGGCCCCACATGGCCCTGTAGATAGAAAAATGAAAGGGCTATATCTCTTAGAAGGGGAGGAGGAAAAAACTAAAACGCAAAAATGAAAATTGACACGGTTCACTGGGTCATTTTGGGCTTGGTCCTCAAAGGTTAAGGACCAGAGTCATCTTCTAGTAGGTTTACTTCTTAGTTAATGTATGCTGATATTCATAGACCCGACCTTTTAGCTTAACAATTGAATCACTTTTACACATTACAATGTGACTTGAAGTAACACAGTTTTAAGATAATTTGAGGGTAAAGTTATAACTGAGTAATGAAGTGGTAACTAAGATATTTTTATAAGGAAGGTGTGGAACAGTAATTTATGGAGCGTGTTAGTCGAGAAATATGCTAATTATACAGTGTAGATAAACCAAAGAAACAGGCAGGGCTATCGGAGGTGAAATCAGGAGTAAGAACAGAAATGCGAAAGACAATGCCTAGCATTGTGAAGGAAACGTAATGAGGTTTCTTTGTTAAAGAGAATAAACTACAATGAACTGTTTATTTTCTCAAGCTGCTACTTTTTCCTTGAGCAAATAAAATTTTTTCACTTTATTGGAAGTGTCGCTACATTTTTGTATTAGAGATGAGCGAACCGGGTTCGGGTTTGAGTCCATCCGAACCCGAACGATTGGCATTTGATAAGCGGTGGCTGCTGAACTTGGATGAAGCTCTAAGGTTGTCTGAAAAACATGGATACAGCCAATGACTATATCCATGTTTTCCACATAGCCTTAGGCCTTTATCCAACTTCAGCAGCCACCGCTAATCAAATGCCGAAAGTTCGGGTTTGGATGGACTCGAGCATGCTCGAGGTTCGCTCATCTCTAATATATACAGAAAAGATAACTGGTTGCTGAACGGCACTGTGTGGCTCATAGGCCTAGGTGGGTGCACAATCTCCGGTTGCCAGACCCAGGCTCCTAATTCGACAGAAGAAGATGTAAAGAGAGGGCACTCCAAATGAAAGTGAAAAACAGAGTGGTTTATTCACCAATCAAAATTGCTGGGTGAATAAACCACTTTGTTTTTCACTTTAATCTGGAGTATATATATGTGTTTTATCTTCTTTATGTAGACAAAATGCACCGACTTAAAGGGGTACTTAAGTGAAATATATGTGTTTTTAAATCAATTAGTTTCAGAAAGTTATATATATTTTTATATTACTTCTTTTTAAAAATATCAAGTGTTCCAGTACTTTTCAGTTGCTTTATGTCCTGCAAGAAGTGGCGCCCTGCAGGAAGTGGCATCCCACGGCAGCTGAGCAGGACACCAGGAAGTCGGAAGCCTGAGAAGCAAGCAGGAGCAATGTATTAGCTGGGCAATGGTGGTGAAAGTGGGAAGGGGCCTTACATACTCGCAGTGGAATTAAAAATCCTCTGCGAGTGTGTAAAACCATAGTAAATGGCAGGACACAGGATAGCAGTGGATTTCGCAGCAGAACTTACAGTGTGAAATCCACTCCGGATCCTGTATGTGTAAAGCCATCCTAAAATAGGATTTATATAAAATAGATATGAAATTTTCTTCAAATATTACCAAATTCTAATCACATATATTTTTACAATCTAACAGGATAGATACAATTTTTAGACTTTAAACTAACATTCATATATTACAATAAAGTTATACTGTAAAAGCTATTCGATAGGACCACCAAAAATAACATAAAAAATTGTATTTGAAAGGAAAATGGCCAGTACATGCATGGTATATGATGAAAATAAAAATCACAGAAAATCTTGCTTGGATTAATCTGTGGGCTTCTCCAAGAGGTAGGCCATTGGAATGGGTCCACCCTATTCTGTGTCTGTATGTGATGCCCAGTGGCCACCTTATCATGCAGGACAGGGGTCAGGGGTAGATATGAGCGAACATATACTAATAACAAAGCGAATCACTTCTTTAGCTTGTCAGTCGGCTTATCATGCAGGTGTCTTTTAACTCATCGCTCCATGCTGCTCCGCTCCAGGTGCCTGAAAAAGCTTTATATAGTCCTGGGAAACTAGGAAAAGAAAAAGAAAAAAATATTAAGTTTTTCATTCATTCAAGGGATAATAGACCTCTATTCATATGTCGGTGGCAATCTTGGTGGTCAGACCCCCACTGATCAGCTTGTTATTCCCTATCATGTGGATAAGAGATAATTTTTGATCATGGGATAGCCCTTTCCATGCAACTCCAGTTTGCTGTTAACTTTTTAGGTAAAACAGTTCTATATGTAAATACATAGCATACAAGACTATTTCTGAGCTACATTGACAATTCTTTCAGTTTATTCATAGTTCCATGTTTGTACAGCATTGACTGTACAGATGATATTCAGGGAACTTTATTTTTTTTTTATTCAGAACTAGCTTTCTTTCACAGGTCTGAACACGAAGAATGTTATTAAAGCGACTCTGTACCCACAATCTGTCCCCCAAACCACTTGTACCTTCAAATAGCCACTTTTAATCCAAGATCTGTCTTAGGGTCCTTTCGGCAGAAGATGCAGTTATTGTTCTAAAAACGACTTTCAAACTTGCAGCCCTGTGTCAAACTGCCGTGGCCTAGAGTTTCTGTGCCCTAACCTTGCACCACCCATCTGTCCCTCCTCCCCACCCTCTTCATCATTAGGAATGCCACTGGCAGGATTTTTCCTATTCCTCTGCAGTGAACACTACACAGGTGCCTTATTGATCCAGCCCATGTGCCATGTTTACACTGCTGATGAATAGGAGAATACCTGCCTGGGGCATTCCTAATGATGAAGAGGGCGGGGAGGAGGGATGGGAGGATGGTGGAAGCCTAGGGCACAGACACTCTAGGCCATTTTGATACAGGGGTTTAACAGTTGTTTTTTAGGACAATAACTGCATCACCTGCCGAATGGACCCCAGGACAGATGTTGGATTAAAAGCAGCTATCCGAAGGAGTCGCTTTTAATGTTTTTAAATAAAATTTGCAGAACTTTTCATTCAGTTTTTAAAGAACTATTTATATTGATCACTGTGTATTTATATAATATAACAATAACATTTACAGTTTTATAACATTTGGCTTTAAGGTGGACATACCCTTTAAGACTATGCAAAAGCCTTGTTCTATATTCATAAAAGGGAGCCTTCTGTGCTGTTGTCTTTCCCTAATAATGTTACAAGCATCATTTACGAAAGGAAAAGAACAAGTCATCAAGGTGTACAGAACAAAGAACACAAGGTCATTTGAACATTAAACATAACTGTGAAATCTATTCAGAATTGATCAAACATCTTAAACAAAGGGAATTGTATTCCGCAATGTTCCATTGTTTGATGTGATTCCTGTGTCTCTCTAACACTGTAGCCATCTCTCTGTATATCTTGACACTTCTTTCTGTCCTATTCCTCTCTACAAAGATTGTCCCCACTTGAAACAGAAGGTTTATAAATGTTTAAGACTTTGTAGATGATTGATTGAGAGATTGAGCTAAATGGTTTATTATACATAATAGATGTACATTATGGCGATGCTTTGCCTCTGGATACTGTACAGTATAAATTGCAGTTTCATTTTTTCAAGATTTTTGACAATTTTTGGTCAATCAGATTATAATGTCTGCAAATTGTACAATTTTCACTCAAGAGTTTAGTGTCAGGTGCATCCCACCTATTTGAGTAATCTTTAAAATTGCCTCTGCAATGCTATCATTTGTTAAATTGCTTCTGAGCTATATGAATATAAATGATTCCAGTGTGTCGTCAGTAACAGACATAATTTACTCTTCAGCTCTGCAACCATTGTGCCTTTAAAACTCTGCATTTACGGAATGGAGTCCATTTATAACCATAGCTTTTTTTTTTGGGGGGGGGGGAATCAAATCATGTGCTTTTCACATTGGCGAGAAGTGGAAAGGAAATAATTTCAGCCACATAAATTAGTGTTCTGTTTGTCATATAATGCTACAGACGCTAATTATAAAGACCTAGAAAGGGAGAGCTACCATTGGCTTCAATTCCATTCAGTTGTGAAAAACATTTGCTAAACAACTTAGCAAAGTTATATATGATCAGAAAGGATCTTTTTTCCAGTTCTCCTTTAGTCCATGGGCAGTATCTATTATTGTAGCTTAGCTTCTACAATGCCAAACGCCTCTTATGGACACTGGTGGTGTTGGTTCTGTAGAAAAGAAGATCAGCTTTTTCTACCTTGAAACAAACTAATATCAATTATGTCCTTAAAATCTCATACACAGATGTAGATTTTTGGTGTCTCAAGTATAAACCAAACTAAAATGGCGGTGAATACTATATTAGTGTATAGGTCAATACAGTGATCTATGCAAACAATATGATCATGTGCTTTACCTTTCTAGTAATTCCTCTAAATAAATGGTTATTGTACATTGTAAATTACAGAGATTAATTAAAGTCTCCATAGGTGTTGGTATTGTAAACATAATAAAAAAGCTATATCCTCACCATTGCCGTCAAGGTGGCTCCTGATCAACCTGCAGTATCTGGCCCACACAACTAATTACTGCGGTGTTAAGCACAGGTGAATAAAGTTTATTATTTCCATTACACACACAGAATTTTTTTGTCAAATAAACTCCTATTTTTAGTGAGACACTGACTGGGAAATCTACCTTAAAAAGTTGGTTTGAAAGGTGTTAGTGTGCACTTGATAAAGACCCAAATGGTTTAAACGTCCCGTCCTGATTATCCTTCTTTGGTGCTATTGGACTTCTTTCTACTCTGTCAATGTCATATGTCAAAAAATTTGTTTTAAAGTGCCCATTCATGGAAATTTGCAGATGTGAGGGATCGCAGATACTCTATTTGTTGGTTGTCAACGCAACCTTATTAAAAATGATGAAACTTATTTACAGTGGCAGAAATTTCTACAAAAACGTACTGCCTGCAAGTATACCCTTAGAGTTACATTTACATCACAGCTACATCATGTAAAATCAATCAGCAATTTAATCAGAAGATAAAATACTGGTCTTAAAGGGGTTATCCAGTGCTACAAAAACATGGCCACATTTGCCCCACTCTTGTCTTCAGTTCAGGTGTGGTTTGAAATGAAGCTTAATTTACTTCAATGGGACTGAGTTTCAAACCCCACCCAGTCTGGAGACAAGAGCCGGGCAAAAGTGGCCATTTTTAGTAGCGCTGGATAACCCCTTTAATACATTTTAGGGTCTCTACTTTCCCAGTATACATAAGGCACATTGTCTACTAGTGGCTATGCTCAGGCTGTTTTCTGAAAGTGGCCTTTTTTGGGAGAGTCAAAATTATGGTAGATGTTATCTTACATCACAGCATGGAAGGCCTGAACTAAAGACAATTACAGTACATGGAGAGAAAATTGGAGTTGGAAATGACAGTAACTATTTAATGTAACAAAACTATACAGATATGCCTTAAGTGAATGGGCCTGCCAATGGCACGCTCTCAATGTCTCAAATGTCAAGGATAAACGAGATGAAATTATGGACTGAAATGGCCTCGCAGCAATGTTTTTGCTTGCAGACTAAACAACCCCATTCAGATAAATTGAACTGATTTTAAGCTACAGAATTTATATAATAATGCTGCATTTTTTTTTCTTCTAATGGCTGAACCTAGTGCAAATACGTCAGATTAGAAAATTCTTGTTCAAATCCCCCGCCAGGTTGCACAAACACTTAGGGGGAGATTATCCAAACAGGTGTAAAGTAGAATTGTCTCAGTTGCCCCGAGCAACCAATCAGATTCCACCTTTCATTCCTCAGAGATTCTTTACAAAATGAAAGGTGGAATCTGATTGGATGCTAGGGACAACTAAGACAATTCTACTTTACACCTGTTTGATAACTCTTCCCCTTTGTGATTTTTCACTAGTCTGCACCAAGTTTGCCAAGTGGGAGAAAGAGAGGGCCTGGCATTGGCCTTCTTATAAACCTATTTATTACAACTTACCCTGCCCATGGGGTAGTTGAAATGTACACCGGCCCCTAACTAGTGAAGATTTCTGACACTGCTTTGTGGAAACCCTTAGATGCATTGTATTTATAGTAGTGCAGCATAAACAAACAAAGATTTTACATTGGAGCTGCATAAAAAATGCCTCTCATGGTAAATACCCCCCTTTGAGTCTCCTATAATCTTGTAAAATCTGCAATCTGGTCAGAAGGGAAAGTTCTGAATGAATGCATACTGTCTATTTATAGATAATCACACAAGTATATGAAAAAGTTTCTTCAATTCTATGGATAACAAATATGTATTTTCAAACAAGGGAACATAACATTTAAATCCTGATAAATAAAGAAGTGGAGTCACAATTGCAGAGCAATATTGTGGCTTTAATCTTTGCAACATTGATTGTACATGTATTAGTCCATCACATATCTTATCTTGTGCAACAAACTAAATTAGAATTTCTTCTGTCAATTGGTTGTTGTTCCCCAGGGAAGATCACTTGAAGTCAGTAATGAAAAAAGTGAACAAAAGGTATAATCATTTTTAAATTAAATGCATAAAAGTTGAATAAATACGCAAGATATTGTTGACTTCTGGCAATAACAACACCAGCTCGAGAACTAGATTGCTTCTGATGTACAGGCAATGCAGGCAAATTAGCACTTTCTACTTTTCCTTTGTGCTATTATCAAGAAATTGCAACTATTATTTATTTTTACTTTGGGCCTATGATTTCACTCCAGTGTGATAGCACTTACTGTAGGACATGGTAATCTAGGCATATGTAACCCAGGAAACATCAATAATACAGAGTTTAACTGTCTTTAACAAATAATAGTTTATAAAAATATATGTGGCGCATACAGTATGTATATTAATTAGTGATGAGCGAGTACTAAAATGGTCGGGTGCTCGTTACTCGAGACGAGTATTTCCTGATACTCGAGTGCTCATTTCGAGTAACGAACCCCATTGAAGTCAATGGGAGACTCGAGTATTTTTGCTGGAGACTCAGGTTCGGTAGAGAGAAGGTCGCGTGAAAACCTGTCAACCTCAGAAATTGATGGAAACACAACGGAAATGGACAGGAAACAGCAGGGGCAGCATGTATGCATGCCTCTGAGGCTGCCTAATGGCACCATTATGCCTAATTCTGTGCAACAGCCTGGTTAAAACAGAGGTAGGCATATGGACCACCCAAAAACTCAGCCTGACCCAACATGGCAGTGAGAACACAGGGTACCATTAAAACAGAGGTAGCATATCATGAACCAGCCCAAAATTTCAGCCTGACACAGCATGGCGGTGAAGACAGAGTGAACAAGGTAGAGGCAGTAGCCAGTCAGCCTTCCAAAAATTATACCAAACCTAGCATGGCAGTGAGCACACAGAGAACCATTAAAAGTGAGTAAGGAAGCAAGTGAGCCTCCCCAAAATTAGGCCAGACACTGCATGGCGTTGAACACCCAGAGAACTCCCGGGAGCAGCAGTAGCCAACATGGATGCCAGTTAAGGCCCAGCAGTAGTCAACATGGATGCCAATTAAGGCCCAGCAGTAGCCAACATGGAGGAAAGGGCAGGCACAGCAGTAGTCAACACGGATGCAAGTTAAGGCCCAGCAGTAGTTAATATAGATGCCAGTTAAGGCCTAGCAGTAGCCAACATGGATGCCAGTTAAGGCCCAGCAGTAGCCAACATGGAGGCAAAGGCAGGCACAGCAGTAGTCAACATGGATGCCAGTAAAGGCCCAGCAGTAGTCAACATGGATGTCCATTACTGCTCTGGTCAATCCTGCCTTAAAAACGGCTACAACATTGATAAAAGGTAGAAGGTACTGGTGAAAGAATGGCAGAGGACACTCGTAAGATAAGATGACATCCACAGATAATATGGTTCGAAATGGAGAAGACAAGGAAGGTAAATTGAATTTGACTATGAATTTGACTGTAGCAGTTGGGGTAACATTCCCTGCATCACGTGAATCCCCACTTCTCCCCCCCCACCATTCATTTGAGTTTTAATTTGACTTTGAATATGACTGTAGCAGTTGGGGTTAGTTTAACTGGTTGACTTGTGGAAATGCGCACAGATGCGGTGCACCTTGGGGTAAGTTTTAGGGAAGCGCAGCAACACTAGGTTGAAGACGTGGGACACGCATGGTACGAGGCTGCCAAGTTGCAGAGCCGCCACCAGGTTCCGCCCCTTGTCACGCAACCAAGCCCAACCAAGCTAATTACACACGAACCCGGGTGCTGACAGCTAACTGGCTAGGCCAGCTGTCAGTCACCATCAAGGGTACAGCTGATGCCTCTCGACTGGGTGTGGTGAGGCCCCGGCCACGTCTAGACAAAAAAATAAAAATAAAACAGCTGGCTGGTTGGCGGGGGAGCGATCGGCGGGCCCCCGGCAACCAGTCCCGCTCCTCCGCAGACGTAGTGTGATGTCAGAGTGAGAACACAGAGAACCATTAAAAGTGAGTAAGGAAGCAAGTGAGCCTCCCAAAAATTAGGCCAGACACTGCATGGCATTGAGCACACATAGAACCATTAAAGGACAACTCCGGTGCTAAGAAAAAAAAAAAAAAAATCAGAAACATAGTTTATATACTTATCATCCCTCCTGAGCTGTTACTGTTTGAATTTACCACCGTCTGCGTACCGCCTGATCTCTAGTCTTGGTGTTAATTTCTTCCTTACGTCCTGGTTTCAGCTTCCTATGATGCACTTTGGCTGCTGTGACGTTGCAAGTGCCTGCCCCTCCCATCATACACTAAACTCTTTCTCTTCAGTCAGGCTGCTGTATAATCACACAGGTTGTCAGCCTCTGCACTGAAGCTGCACACACATACTTTCACTTTGCAATGAAGTGTACATAGCAAAGTGACATCTGCACAATGGCCTTCCCTAATCAGGTCAGGGTAGCAGGAGAGATAAGACGGGGTCTGTCAAGGAGGGAAGATAAACAAGTGACAGGACTCTTTCACTCACTGGGTCCACTCGGCAGCAGGAGAGAGTATGAGGGGAGGGGGGGGGGCTGCCTATGTGCTGGGAATCAGTAACCGAGAGAAGATAAGCAAGTGACATGACTTGCAGTTGCTCAGCCAATGGGAGCTGAGCAAGCACAGTCACCTGACAAGGCAGGGGAGGGGGAGGCTGGTGTAACAGGAGCTAGAGCAGCCCTCCTGCTGATGACTCATCATCACAAGAAGGAGCTGAGAGAAGAAACTGGTGACGGCAGTAGTTAGGTATGTGTGAGTTTAGTGCACTTCCAGGTGGGGGGTGGAGGGGGGAAAAACAGGGAAGGGAGGCAGATAGGTGATTGAAGCATATTACAGAGTTATATAACTGTATACTTACATAAATGTAATGTGCTTCAATTACTGGGGAAAAAGGAAGCAAGTGAAGTTTTATAAAGGTGTACTACAAATCACAGCAATACAGTGTAGTACCCACTGGTTTAGGGAGGGCTGTACGGTACTATCTGGTAGTGGCTGGACCTAGATACACGCTGTGATACCCCCTTACAATGAGTAGGGAAGTTTTATAAAGGTGTACTACAAATCACAGCAATACAGTGTAGTACCCACTAGTTTAGGGGGAGCTGTACGGTACTATCTGGTAGTGGCTGGACCTAGATACACGCTGTGATACCCCCTTACAATGAGTAGTGAAGTTTTATAAAGGTGTACTACAAATCACAGCAATACAGTGTAGTACCCACTAGTTTAGGGGGAGCTGTACGGTAATATCTGGTAGTGACTGGACCTAGATACACGCTGTGATACCCCCTTACAATGAGTAGTGAAGTTTTATAAAGGTGTACTACAAATCACAGCAATAGTGTAGTACCCACTAGTTTAGGGGGGCTTTACTTTACAATCTGGTAGTGGCTGGACCTAGATACACGCTGTGATACCCCTGTTCAATGAGCAGTGAAGTTTTATAAAGGTGTACTACAAATCACAGCAATCCAATGTAGAACAGCAGGACCACCAGCCTCAAAATTTAAAAAAGAGTACACGTAGCACTTCTTAGGGGTCTGTATGCAATACCTAATGTCCCCTTTCTGCCAGCAGCCGATCACTACAGTGTTCTGCTGAAATCATGGTAGCAGCACTGTAAGTCCCAACCAGCAGTCTGTAGTAATACTATTAAAAAACGATTTAAAGCCCTGAAAAGGGTTGTTTGTTTGTATTGCTAGTATTCCCTGCCTACTGGAGAGCTAAGTTTTACACTGACACTCTCCCTGAGAAGCAGCGGCTCTGTCCCTATTCTCTCACAGCATGCGTCTGAAGCGAGTACTGCCGGCTGCGCGTTTCATATGGCAGGGTCATCTGATCTGGCCAATTAATCGCTGCTATTGAGATGTATGGGTCCCACGTGATCGCAGGATGTAACAAAGAGTCTCCTGTATGTTTATATGCTGAGAAATAGCTCCCAAACTTACAGGAAACGGATGATGAGATTTTCTCGAGTATCGCGAGATGCTCGTCCGAGTAACGGGTACCATTAAGTACCCTTATACTCGATCGAGTAACAAGCTCGGACGAGCATGCTCGCTCATCACTACTATTAATGGTATAAAAATATAAATGATTGGGAGGATTTATCAAACATTTAGACCATCTTTTGTGTTGAAAAGTCACACAGCCGCATAGATGCCCCAAAGTTTACGATTTTTCTCGGACATTCCCTACTCATGCCTAAACTGAAAACTTCTTAAACTGATAAGGCAAGATTTATCATGTGCGATAATGGTTGCACATGGGTTACAGACTATTTCACCACCTAATGTGGAGTCAGTTTGCTCTGTGCCCGGTCCATGAAGTGTACGAGGTTCAGTAGTTATGCATTAGCATAACGCTGCATGTGGTCTCCCGCCCAAAAGCAGAAAGCTTCTGCTCTTGGGTGGCCTTTTTAAAATGGGAGTTATAGTCCCGGGGCTTAATGGTTAACAAGGGTGAGGGGTGATTTTATTTGAATGAAAAAATCTAAGCCCCAACCTATTAGACATTAGACAAAAAAAAAAAAAAAAAACACAATACCCCAGTATATTTTTTTAAAATTCAAATAAAACCATCCCACACCCCTCATAGACCATTTTATTTAAAACTAAAATCTGCCAGTCATCGGCATAGTCCAAACGAATCCAACATAATCCTCTGGATAAAGGTACAGTATCTGAAAAAGAAAAGAAAGGGAGAAGAAAATGCTCCTTGCCTAGTGGGCAAATCTGGGCCAATGAGACTATTTAGAGACAATTCTGAGACTATTTTGTGACAATTCTGACACAGGCAAATTAGCACCACAGAAAATAGACTAGGCTTATGCCTCACAATAAATTGCACTTTCAATTAGACCAGTCTATTCTTGCCATAGCAGAAATAGACCACACAGATAGGGTCAGGAGGTGTTCAGTCCTCACACCTGAAGGGGGAAGAAGGTGATTATTTACGTCAGTCATTTGATCATGTGCACAACACTAGACTCTTGAAATAACTTAGTGGTATGTGTGACTTCTGTGCACAAAAATATCCAATTCATACAAGACATCAAAAGATAATGGGCAGTTTTAGAGATTTTTTTTTTTTTTTTTTAGAGATGAGGGAACCTTCAGTATGTTCAGGTTCGTCCAAACCTGACCTCTGCCTATTGCTATTCTAAACTGTTACAGCAAGTCGATCCAGACCCTAGACTATAACAGTCACCTGATTCTAGTACAATCATAAGATTGCATGGCTCATGGTGCGTTTACACAGGCAGATTTATCTGACAGATTTTTTAAGCCTAAGCCAGAAACAGACCTTAAACTGGGAACGGGTCATAAAGGAAATACTGAGATTTCTTCTCTCTTTAAATCCTTTCCAGGTTTTGGCTTCCAAAATCTGTCAGATAAATCTGCCTGTGTAAAAGCACCATCACTGATGGTTGTCTAGGAAGTTTTGGAGAAAACCAGATGGTGTAAGTCCCTGGGAGCATTTACATCTGTTGTTTTGCTGTATCTTCATTTTGTTTTAAGATATTTAAACACATAATCAACCTACATATATGGCAAAGTATGTGACTATTCCATTATTATGATACCTTCTATAACACAAAAGACTGCTTAGTATAACCAAAGTATAACCATCTATATTGTCTTCTGACGATATAGAGAGCAAATCTATTGTTGGGAAAAGAAAATATGAACAAGAAAAAGCAGGGGTGTAAATATTGTGTGTGTAACCTGCACTTTCTTTATTAGTTTTGCCACCTGTTTTAAGGAATACAATATTGGAAAATAAGCCATGTTTGATTTAGGTGCGGACCGGCTTGTAGGAGAGAATATAAATTGAACAGCTGGCCTTCTGACCTGCTTTCATATTTGAAGCTGAAGCAAGATCCTTGCTGCAAGGGATACAACTAAGCTTGCTAGTTATGAAAAAGAAAATGTTGAGACATACTTATTGTATTGCTTTTTTTCATTTTTGACTGTATGGTTACACAATATATCAATAAATTTTTATTACAATATATATAAACTGATTAGAAAAAAATGCCACATAGTCTTCAAAATCATTATCAGTGTTATCATTGTGCTATCAGCAATATATTACTTCCACTTGGCCTGCTTCTACCATATATGTGCCCCTGTACCACAGTCTTGTATTAAAGAAAATCATAAAATATATGTCTTGCTGCTCAGTACAGGAGCAGGGACTGCCATTTAAGAATAGCCTGTACTATTGAATGTACTTATCTTTGCCTTGTGCCAAAACTAGATTGGAGATATATAAATCCCTACATAATATTTAGTATTCTATTGAAGTCAAAACACAGAACAGAGTATTTACTCTTGAAGGGTAAAAGAGACGTAAAATCCGCACTGGCATCCCCGCGCCATTCTATTCATGTAGAAAAACATAAAATGATGTACTGTACCTAGTGATACATTCGCTTTAAATAATAAATAGTCACTTAGCCTTCTGTTAGGCAAATGATGACAAGTGATGTGACCAGTTACCCCACTCTTTTATTTGCTTAGCCAATTACTGGTGTCAGCATAGTCTTAGGGCCGTATTACATGGGACGATTATCGTTCGAAAAATCGTTAGATCGTTCGGACTTAAACGATAATCGTTTTGTGTAATAGCAGGCAACTATTAAACGACGAATAAGAAATTGTTGGTCGTTTGATAGAATTCAGACCTATTTTTATCATTCGCAAGTCGTTCCCACATCGTTCTGTGTAGTAAGAACTCATAACTAAAATGTACGGAATAGGGATGACAAAACTACCGCATTTACACAGAAAGATTATCTGACAGATTATCTGCCAAAGATTTTAAGCCAAAACCAGGAATGGATTTGAAAAGAGAACGAAGCTCAGGCTTTCCTTTATGACCTGTTCCCTGTTTATAGTCTGTTTCTGTCTTTGGCAGATAATCTGTCAGATAATCTTTCTGTGTAAATGGACCCTTATGCTGGGTTTACACGGAGCGATAATTCGCCCAATCGAACAATTAACGATTTCTAAGTAACGTTTTTTCTTTTATAACGATCGGCGTTTAGATGGAACGATATATCGTACAGAAAATTTGTTTTCCGATCGTTTTGCGATCGCTTAAGCCTATCTCGCACATAGGTAAAATCAGTTAACAACTGTTTACACGGAACGATCTGCAAATTTTTTGCGGACGACGATTTAAGAACAAGTTAAAAGATCAAAATGAATGATTTCTCGCTCGTTGTTCAATCGTTCGCTGCATTTACACATACGATTATCGTTCGAATTTGATCGCTATTGCGCAAATTCGCACGATAATCGTTCCGTGTAAACACAGCATTAGACTACTCTTCCCCCTTATTGCCATTAAAGAGGGCCAGGTAGTTGAAATAGTTGTCAACATGAATTCAATAAGTTAATGGCATGCATGAACATTTTTGCCACATGTTTTTTTTTCTCTAACTTCATCAAAACAGATATCTATTATACTTATCTCAGCGAGTTTGTTTTTATCTAATCTGGTTTGTTTACCAGATATCCCAATTGTATCATTAAATTGAATTTTACATCAAGGCTTGCTGTTTGCTCTACTAAAAAAATAGGAAGCAATATTAACGTGTATAATTTGAAAGTGCTATTTTATATTTCAAAGTAAAATACATTTCTCTTGAACAAGACGGAGATGAACTTCAAAAGCTGTGCAATTTATCTAGCAAAAACTATTATAGCAGTCCATTAAATGGTCTCACCAACAGAACCGATGTACCTCTCATTACTTCTGCACTACATCCAAATGGAAAAGAATAAATAGCCTAGAAAAAGAGAATGTATGGGGAAATATAGGAAGCAAGACGCAGCATTGGATGAAGAATGTAGATGGAAATTCAATACTTCTCATAAATAAAAGTGAAATAATGCACTTATATCGCTTTTACAGAGTGCAGTTAAATTCCTTGTTATATTGATTGAGTGTTCCAGATTCCAGTCTATTGTGTCTCATTTTCAGATTGCTATATCGCTGTCTGATGGTCCTATCTGTAATAGGAATTATGTAGATTAATTCAGTTTTGACCTCTAGCGATGCCCATACAGAAATGTGCTATCCATCCTTGGGAATCACTCTTAATAACTTCAGGCTAAGTACCATGGGCTATACTAATAATTTAGTGACACACATTTTTTAAAGTTTCTTCTGTAAGGCTGTTAAATGATAGTGTAGGTATGAGTATCAAAATAGGCCGTTTCCATGAGTTAGAACTCAAATACTCCAAATTATATAAAATTTTTTACAAAGTGAAAATACACAGCAAGATAAGGGGACATATAATAAGTAATATCTATCTATCTATCTATCTATCTATCTATCTATCTATACACACACACACACACACACACACACACGTATTTTCCAGCGTATAAGACGACTGGGCATATAAGACGACCCCTGACTTTTACAGTTAAAATATAGAGTTTAGGATATACTCGTTGTATAAAACTACTGCTCTTCCAACGCCCACCAAATTAAAAATTATAAAAAAGATCAGACAGCAGCGAGATCTGAGGTAGACAAGGAGGTACAGTAATACCGGCAGGACACAAGGGCAGCCAGACAGATGATAGAGGTGTGTTTTCTGGGCACATCGCCACTCTACCACCTGCAGCTTGTTCTACCATCCATACGGTTGCTGCATATGGCTATTTTTTAGCTGCTCCCACCATAAGCGGTAACCACAAATTCTCCAGCACAGTTCTGAAGTTTTTCAGCACCCGCCCTATAAGATGACACCTGGCGTATATGACAAACCCTGACTTTTGAAAAGATTTTCCTGGGTTAAAAATAGTCTTATCACCAGGGTCCATCTGTGTCCACCCACATTTTTCCTCTGCAACAGTTGTAGAATATATGTTGGCCATCCATGTGAACGAAAATCTACATAATGCGTAGATGCCACTTGGTTAACTAGAGAGGGAGCAGCACTCTTCTGGCCCACAGAGGGTCCTTAAAGGGGTTGTCCGGGATTTTTCAATAAACTAGCATTTCATTGACCTCTGTGAGTGTTGCATATTCTGCATACACTTCTATTTTTTATTTAGAGCGCTTACTGTGTTCTCAGACTGCTCAGTAATGTTTCACATCACAAGGATACAGACTCTGTCTATTGTCGTTCATGTCCATGAGTCTTGCTGTAAAGCATATCACTAATTGCTGTTAAATACAGGCCAGGCAAGATGGTAGCGCCCATAGCAATAGAAAAAAAAGGGAAATGGAAAAAAAAACCTACAGTAAGAAAATATAAACAGATTGGCGTAAAATATATATATTTTAAATCAGGAAAAGACAATTTAGGTGATACATGCGCTTTTACAAGGTCTGTCTGAAATCTTACCCTTAGACACTTCCTACCTCTAGCTGGCTCTGGGTCCAGTTGACCATCAAATGTGTATGGTGAGATCTCCCAACAATTTACTGATGACAAATGTCAGGAAAGGGAAGATTTGAGAAGTTGGATTCCAACATTACAATCCTCTTATTCCAAAGGATGAGAATCCACCTTTAGAGGAGATTAGCGGCTAGCTGTTGGTGGAATACTATTTACGCAATCTAATGAGTATGGCCAACACCTGGAGGGAGATTTATCAAAGGCTTGTAAAGTAGAACTGGCCCAGTTGCTCCTAACAACCAATCAGGTTTCACTTTTCATCCTTCACAGATTCCTTAGAAAATGAAAGGTGGAATCTGATTGGTTGCTAGGGGCAACTGGGACAATTCTACTTTACACCAGTTTTATAAATCTCCCGCCTGGTGTTCTTGTTCATATATTTTCTCTATACCTATGGTAAATGGACTTGTAGCTAAGAAATCAAATATTGGTGTTTTCCCATATCACATCTCCAGTTCTGCCACACTTTGTTATCCCAATATTGTTGGGGGGGCATTGCAACATCACTGTCTCACAAGACTGCGAAATCCAAACATAATAGCAAAATCCAACAGTCCTTCGATATAATTCCACTTTTATTATACCTGGCGGCACCTGTTATTAAACATGGCGGCACCTATCACTCCGACATTTCACGTTTCACATGTACTTCACCTTTTTGTCCTTTCTCAAACAATTTATGAATACATCAGTGTTTCCAATTTAAGAATATGTTGAAGAAATTGACCCTACACAGCCAAAAACTGGGCTGGACATGCACAAATAAACCAGTAAGTATGAAACATAGCAAGTACATAAAATACACTAATACTCAAAATGATATCACAATATCCAGTTATAAGTTTTAGGACATAAACCAATATAACTATAGCAAGTCTGATCTCCATAGGACATCAGATCCACAAGTCCTCTCTATTGAGCAGTTGACGTTCCTAGTTCTTGTCTCTGCTGGGTTTTTCAACCATCAATGTGATGCTCTGAAAAAAAATCTTGTTTAGTCCTGAAAATTTTGTTGACTTATTTTAAATATTTGCTAAATACTCTGCAATTTAGGTTTTCTTTTTTCTTGTAGTGCACCCCATATAGAATAAATTACATCCAGTGCAAATGCATGAATTAAATCCTAATAAGATTAGAAAGTAGAACACTTTAAGCACTGAAATGGCAAATTTTATATCTAGTTTATATTTATATCTTTTTATTTTACTTCCCCACATCTTAAGGCGACTCTGTACCCACAATCTGACCCCCCCAAACCACTTGTACCTTCAGATAGCTGCATTTAATCCAAGATCTGTCCTGGGGTCCGTTCGGCAGGTGATTCAGCTATTGTCCTTAAAAACAAACTTTTAAACTAGCAGTCCTATACCCAACAGCCGGGGCTAAGATTGTGTATGTATTAGGCTGACATAACCTCTCAGTCCCTCCTCCCCACCCTCTTTATCATTAGGAATGCTCCAGGAAGATTGTCTCCTATTCATCAACTGTGTGAATACTGAACATGTGCTGGA
Organism: Dendropsophus ebraccatus; assembly: GCF_027789765.1. Lineage (NCBI taxonomy): Eukaryota > Metazoa > Chordata > Amphibia > Anura > Hylidae > Dendropsophus > Dendropsophus ebraccatus. The sequence goes on along the minus strand of NC_091454.1, from coordinate 37,713,072 downwards.
TCGTTAAGGCACCTGTGCAATGTTCAGACAGGAGAAAATGTTTCAGTGGCATTCCTAATGATAAAGAGGGTGGGGAGGAGGGACGGAGGGGTGGTGCAAAGTTAGGGCACAGATACTCCCGTTTGGCACGGGCTGCAAGTTTAAAAGTAAATTTTTAGGACAATAACTGCATCACCTGCTGAACGGACCCCAGGACTGATCTTGGATTAAAAGCAGCTATCCAAAGGTACAAGTGGTTTGGGGGGGTCAGATTGTGGGTACAGCGTTACTGGGGTCAGAAAGTTATACAGATTTGTCAGCTGCTGTATGTCCAGTATGTCCAACAGGAAGTAGTGTATTTTTTCCAGTCTGACACAGTCTTCTCTGCTGCCACCTCTGTTTGTATCAGGAACTGTCCAAAGCAGTAGCAAATCCCCATAGAAAACATTCCCTGCTCTGGACAGTTCCTGGAAAGGTAGCAGCGTAGAGCACTGTGTCATACTGGAAGGAGTACAGCACTTCCTCTAGGACATACAGCAGCTGGAGATTTTCAAATTAAAGTCATAAGTTTACAAGTCAGTATAACTATAAAAAAATAATAATTAGTATAACCAGTTGATTTGAAAACATTTTTCAACAATTGTTGGATTTCTCTATCTTTCCTATTCATTTCTGGTTACTGTTTAGTAGATTGAAGCAGGTCGTCAGATTTCAGGTTGACTGGATCAACTGTTTTATCCGGAAGGGTTGGAGTGGTGATGTAAACCTCCGTATGTCTTTATACGCAGAGTGACTACATGTTTTATAAAGACAAAATATAATTTTTTCGGAGGAGCGTTGGCTTTTGCTTTTCTGTTTACACAATCTTCTAATAATCATGTCCCTTACCGCCTGAACATTCATTCCCCTCCCTCACTCATGTCTCTGATATATTTTAGGCTGTAGAAGAGATTTCAGTTATTTTAACATGAGCTAAATTGTACTTAAATGCCTTGTACATGCAGACAGCACTGAATTATGTTCCCATAATGCTAAGAAGCAATCTGTCTAGTGGAGAAAGTTAGTCATCAGCTGTCATTTTCTAGAATTTAGATTCCCTCATTAATTAAATTAGCAATAAAATGTGTGGATCTGAATTCATTCAACCTATTACACTTCCAGTTAATCAGTGTATTAAAAAAGCAGATTCTGGGTTATGGTCATGTAAAATGTTTTCTTTAGTTTTTTTTTTTTGGCTCATTGCCACTTACTACTACTTGGGCTGTAATCAAGTTGAATACAGAAATAAATACTTCCTTGTGTCATACTGAGTAAGGCCATGTTCACACAACATATGTTTAGCATAAATCACGGCCGTTGTTGCAAATTGCAACACCAGCCTTGATTTATGCTAAATACACATTGTATTTGAATGAATGGAGACCACATAGTATAAGCTCCGGCCGGGATTCCATCCAGTTGCACAAAAAACTGACATGTCAGTTTTCTGCGCCTGCTATCAATTGAATAGTGGCCGCACAAGACATGTCAGTTCACACAATGGAGTGTGCGGCTCCAGCCACACGCTCCATTGTGTGCAGCGGTGAATTGGGAATCAGGCGCCATCAGAAATGAAGATTATCCGGCCGGTACTGCAGTAACAGCTGGGATGATAATCAGTAACACCGGCCATTGTTTTACAATGTGTGAATGAACTTGCATTGGTTGTACTAGTTTTCCTGAATAGACAGTAATAGTCAGCCAACATTTACAAGAACAAGACAAGAACTTATCCTATTTGCCCATAGCAATCAAAAACAGCTCAAATTTTGACACAGCCCAATCTCATAAGGACTGGATGTCTAGCTAATGAATATGATGGTCTCCTGCCTCTCCCTGAAGAATTGAGCATATTGGATTTCAACTGCTAATTATTTTGCTCTAAGGGAGACAAACCCAAACCCATTTTTTAAACAATATCTTAAAGGGAACATCTTACCATAAAAATGCTACCTATGCTATCGGCATCATGTTAGAAAACGGAGGGAGCTGAGCGGATTGATATATATCTTTATGGGGAAAGATTTTGTATAACTTGTAATTAATTGAAATCTCTGATGTTTCCATGCCAAAGAGTCCAAAAAATTGAGTGACACCGCCCACTCGACTCCTTACCACAGAATGAGCAGGGATTATCCCACAAAGACATATATCATCTGCTCAAGTCTTCGTGCTCTATAACATGATGGCGATAGATTCCATAACTCTGTGACAGGTTCCCTTTAAATGTTTCTTATTTTTTTATTTAGTCATTGATCTGCGTAACTTTTGTTGAGGTTGGCACATCACTGGCCTGTGTGGTTAAAGCTTGATTGATGTATTGCTTGTTTTTTACCTGTTTGTTGCTATACTGTATATAAATTTTGCTTTGCTGATTTGCATTCAGTGCAGGTCTTTCGATGGACTGTTAACCAATTTAGTTTATTTCATATCACGCACTAGAAACCATGTAACATCAGGTAACATTTTTGTCTCAGATTTGGTTGCCATTCTGGATCAGTATAAAATTTAACAAAATGGCAAACTCTGTACCATCATGGTAGACAGGGCTTTATGCCAACCAGAAGATTAATATGTGCTAGATTTAAGAACACTTCCCATTCACAAATGTGGGGAAGGAAAGGGGGGCAGCCTGGCATCAACTGTTACCTACAACACTACAGCAGGAGAAAGGAAAACCACACAGTTATCACTGGAATTTATTTGTTATGTGTGTAAAATCTATATGCAATGCAAGTTAAGGCTATGTTCACATAACGTATATATTTTCGTAAAAGTACGGCCGCACTTTGTACGAAAACATACGTTTCCTTGCTTTCTATGGGACCCCGGCCGGAGCATATACACATGGTATACGCTCTGGCCGGGATCTCTCGCCGCGCCATAGAAAACTGACATGTCAGTTTTTTGCAGCCGCTATTCAGTGGATAGCAGCTGCAGAAAACCATGTCAGTGCACACCGTGGAGCGAGCGGCTCCGTGTAACGCCTGGAGTAGTGGATCCACTGGACCGGCACCAGCGATGGCACAAACCTCACCAGGGAGCGGAGTCTAAGGGGCCGCTGGTTTTCACCAGAGCCCGCCGCAAGGCGGGATGGACTTGCTGCGGCAGGCGACCCCCAGGTCGCTACCCCTGGCTTGGTTGCTGGTGACGACAGGCGAGGCGTGGCAGGAGCAGTAGGCAGGAGATGGCACTGGCAAAGGTCTGCAGGTGAGAGCGCACGTGACAGGCTGAACGCAGGAACAGATGGAGTGACTGGGAAACAGGAACCAGGAACAGGGACTAGGGACCGGGTAACGGATAGGACTCAGGAACAGGGACTGGGACCAGGTAACAGATAGGACTCAGGAACAACAGGGGCTGGGCCAAACGCTATGGGAAGCATGTAGAGGCTCCAACACTAAGGACAGGGCATGCTGGGATTTATAGGGGAGTGATTGGGTGCAACTACCAATTAGGAGCGCACTGCCCCTTTAAATCTGAGACAGCCGGCGCGCGCGCGCCCTAGGAGGCGGGGACGCGCGCGCCGGCCGGCACCGCGGGAGACAGGAGCGTGGAGAGGTGAGGCGCCCCCCGGGGCCGAGGTGACAGCAGCGCCGGGTCCCCGACTATGGACACCGGCTGCTGCATAGGGCAGGTAGCGGTCGCGGCGGCGGCCCGGAACGCGGGACGCCGCCGCGGCCGTAACAGTACCCCCCCCCTTTGGCCTCCCCCTCTTTCTTGCCTGCAAATGGCACAGGAAGCCACAAAGTCTTTGACATCTTGGGATAGGCTGGGCCACCAGTAGTGGCGAGAGATCCGTCGGCCGGTCTTACGGACTCCCGGGTGCCCGGCCTCCAACGAGGAATGTCCCCAGTTCAAAATACCTCTTCGAAGCGCAGGGTGAACATGAGTCTTTCCGGGGGGTACTCTCTGAAGAGTGGAGGTGACGACTGGTACTAGGCGATCAGGCGGTATAACGTGGCAAGGGACCTTCTGTAAGTTCTTCCGGTGGTGAGAGGACACGACCTTAGTCTTGGGTACGGGGAGAGGGTACACCTCGGCAGAGAAGGCATCCGCCGAGTCTTGGTCTTCTGCCGGTAGGCCGGATAGAGGCTTGGCCGGGACAGGAAATGACATAATACACTTGGTCTGAGGTGACTTGAGACACTGGTGGGAACAGTCCTGACCCCAACTGAGAATCTCCCCGGTTCTCCAGTCCAGCTGAGGGGCATGTTCTTGTAGCCACGGGAGTCCCAGGAGGACCGCGGGGGAAGAATGGGGCAGGACGTAGAAGGATATCTCTTCTTGATGTGAAGGACCCACCTGGAGGACTAAAGATGCGGTCTGGTAGTACACACGGTCGGTAAGAATTTCGCCCGTGACCGAGGAGATAGTCAGGGGCCTGGCTAGTCGGGTCACGGGTAGCCGCCATCTTTGGACCAATGTTGCCGCAATAAAACTGCCTGCTGACCCAGAATCGAGGAAGGCAGTAGTCAGATGATTTTGTCCTGAGGGAGTCCGGATGGAAACTGGCATAGACAGACTTGGAATGGTGGCATTTACACCTAGGGACACCTGTCCCACCGGACCTAGGTGCGAGCATTTTCCGGATGTTTGGGGACGTAGGGGACATCCCAGCCGGAAGTGATCGGAACCACCGCAATAGAGACAGAGATTCTGCTCCAGGCGCCGGATTCTTTCATCAGGCGTCAGGTGAGCCCGTTCCACCTGCATAGGAATCTCAGGAGAGGGTTGGGACATCGAAAGGTCAGGATTCTGGAAAACTGGCGCCAGCTGGGGATGGCGACGGGAACGGGTTAGTAAATGTTCATGCCGAACCTCCTCCTCCCTCTCCGAAAAACGAGTATCAACTCGGGTGGCCAGTAGAATGAGTTCGTTCAGGGAGGTAGGCAGGTCTCGGGCAGCGAGCACGTCTCTCACACGACTAGACAGGCCCTTCTTGAAGGTGGCCAATAGGGCGGCCTCGTTCCAGTCCAATTCAGCTGCCAGGGTGCGGAACTGGATGGCGTAGTCACCAACAGAGGAGCTGCCTTGAGAGAGGTTGAGGAGAGCAGTCTCGGCTGAAGAAGCACGGGCAGGTTCCTCAAAGACGGAGCGAAACTCGAATAGGAAGGCCCGGAGATTGGCAGCAACAGGATCATCACGGTCCCACAGTGGCGTGGCCCAGGCCAGGGCTCTACCCTCTAATAGGCTGATGATGAAAGCCACTTTAGAGCGCTCGGTGGAAAACTGACTACTCAAAAGTTCAATGTGCATGGTGCACTGAGTCAGGAATCCTCTGCACAACTTAGAGTCCCCAGAGTACTTGCTTGGGAGGGCCAGTCGGAGTGAAGAAGCAGCGTCAGGAGATGGTGTGCGCTGGGCAGTAGTCTGCTGCTGTAAGGCGGCAGTGAGTTGCTGGATCTGCTGTGACTGTTTCTGGATTTGTTGAGCCTGTTGCGCGACCACTCTGGCGACGTCACGGAGATCTGGCACCTCGCCGGGATCCATGGTTGGAGCCTACTGTAACGCCTGGAGTAGTGGATCCACTGGACCGGCACCAGCGATGGCACAAACCTCACCAGGGAGCGGAGTCTAAGGGGCCGCTGGTTTTCACCAGAGCCCGCCGCAAGGCGGGATGGACTTGCTGCGGCAGGCGACCCCCAGGTCGCTACCCCTGGCTTGGTTGCTGGTGACGACAGGCGAGGCGTGGCAGGAGCAGTAGGCAGGAGATGGCACTGGCAAAGGTCTGCAGGTGAGAGCGCACGTGACAGGCTGAACGCAGGAACAGATGGAGTGACTGGGAAACAGGAACCAGGAACAGGGACTAGGGACCGGGTAACGGATAGGACTCAGGAACAGGGACTGGGACCAGGTAACAGATAGGACTCAGGAACAACAGGGGCTGGGCCAAACGCTATGGGAAGCATGTAGAGGCTCCAACACTAAGGACAGGGCATGCTGGGATTTATAGGGGAGTGATTGGGTGCAACTACCAATTAGGAGCGCACTGCCCCTTTAAATCTGAGACAGCCGGCGCGCGCGCGCCCTAGGAGGCGGGGACGCGCGCGCCGGCCGGCACAGCGGGAGACAGGAGCGTGGAGAGGTGAGGCGCCCCCCGGGGCCGAGGTGACAGCAGCGCCGGGTCCCCGACTATGGACACCGGCTGCTGCATAGGGCAGGTAGCGGTCGCGGCGGCGGCCCGGAACGCGGGACGCCGCCGCGGCCGTAACACTCCGGCCGCCCGGTCCGTAGTGTGCAGTGGGGAGTTCTGCATCAGAACTCTGCGACTGCAAAGATGATCTTTTCAGAGACCGGCCGTTCCATGACCCAGCCGGGTCACGGAACGGCCGGTCTCTTACTGTGTGGGAACATAGCCTAAGAGTATACTTTGCAGCTACTTTAAGCTAGTAATAGATGGAAAGGCAATATTATATGAAGCATTTCTGCAATTTATTTTGCCATATAAGGCACACTCACCCCCCACTATTCCTGCTGCAACATCTGTTTCATACCCCAGCTCTGCTGTATCCACACATTACTGCATCTTGGCCACCTGACCACTGATTAGCCACCATCCTGACTTTTAGATTGCAAACTATATTCTCTCTCTTTCACATCAATCCCATGATGCATCTACAAAGCACCACATGGACAGCCAGGGCCTGTACCCTCTCTGCCTCCTTCCTATAAATAAGCTAAGAAACTGTAAGTACTGTATATAGACAGGGAAGCTAAACTGTCATCAAATGCAGCATGATCATCCTCAGTAACTTTAGTTGGAGTTTCTGTCTCCCCCCAGTATGAAGCGCTTGTGTGGAACAGTCCTTGCAACTTGACAATATAGGTTCTGGCAGAGATGGTGACTCCAGTGAGAGGGCAGAAAGACAGGTATTTACCAGGTAGCACCATGATATCACATGACCCAACTTTGGGAAAGCATTTCAGGAATTTTCTGATAAAAAGGGACAACTTAATTGCTCAATCATATGTACTGGCTGAATAGCTGCATAATATGTAAAAAAAGAACATTGCAAGAGTGCTTCTTACAGGGGTACTCCAAAGACTTTTTTTTTATTATTATTTTGTTAATTCAATACATTGCTTTAATAAAGATATATAACTTTGTGTTAATCCATCTTAGCAGTTGGCTCAGGTCAGAAGGGAAAGGTTGACAATTACTTTTCAATGACTTTACTGATCACAGAAGCAATACAACACAAACTTTTTATAAAGACATATCCATTTATAGCCTTTCAGTGTTAATATGGAAATCCCACACGTGTCACTACATTGTATACTAAAATCCAACTTTAACATGACATTAATGATATACTGTCTATGGGTCATCTGCAAGGCTATCCAGTCCCAATCAATAGCATTATGTTTTTGCATAATCAATAAAGGAGACAGCTATAGTCTTCTTAATACATGTACATACATTGGAGGTCATTTATATCCTGTATAAGAAGAACACACCACCTATTATATTTAACTTACAAATCCATGCACCCACCATGACGCTAGTTAACAAACACCTCTTGGACGCAGTCATTCACATACCTCATTAATTTCCATTGCGGTGCATGAAGTGAAGGTAAGCATGCCCTAGGTGTACCTTAGCTTGACAGCTGCTCTACCGCTCAGCATAACTTATTCATCTGAAGGCTTTGCCTCTGTTAATTCCAAGAAGCCAACTTAATTTTCCAGTGATTGCATCTTTTACTTTACCTATTCCGTCATTTTATAAAGCCTCATGTTGAGTCCTTGAGGTATTTTATTAATCTTATAGAAAAAAATAAAAGTGCATCTAAAATTACAGGTTGAAGTGTCTCTAAAAGCTTTTAGAAGAAACACCAGGACTACTCTTTATTATGGAATATTGTATTTTCTCCTGTTTAAGGGGCTATTTCCCGGATATTCTAATAAGCTAGGGCCAATTTGGCACATCCTGTACTGCCGTTAAGAATAACAGATGTTTCTGTTGCCTATTAAACAACTGTTGTTTGCTTTTAAGTCATTGTCTAATGAATATAATGAGGATTATTGAAAGCAAGCAGCCAATTGACATTTGGACACATGTAAAAACTGTGCTTATAATTTGTTACTTTACCTAAAAAAACAGAACAATATGGAGCTTACATTGATGCTTTTTTTTAGACTTCATAGAATTCTAAATGGATCTGGACAGTTTACGAAGTTTAACGTTTTCCTTTACAGTTATCTCATTTCATTGTATGAAATAATTTTTACATTAAAGCGACTCTGTACCCAAAATCTGACCCCCCCAAAACCACTTGTACTGTACCTTCAGATAGCTGCTTTTATTCCAAGATCTGTCCTGGGGTCCGTTCGGCAGGGCATGCAGTTATTATCATAAAAACAACTTTTAATCCGGCAGCGCTGTGTCTAACGGCTGGGGCTTACATTTGTATATGCATTAGGCTGGCACCACCTCTCCGTCCTTCCTCCCCACCCTCCTCATCATTAGGAATGCTCCAGTCAGATTGCTTCCTATTCCCCACCTGTGTGTGTATAATAAACATGGGCTGGATCGTTAATACACCTGTGCAAAGCTCAAACAGCAGTAAATGTTCCTGGAGCATTCCTAATTATGAGGAGGGCGGGGAGGAGGGACAGAGAGGTGGTGCCAGCCTAATACATATACAAATGTAAGCCCCGGGCGTTAGACACAGCGCTGCGGGATTAAAAGTTGTTTTTATGACTATAACTGCATCCCCTGCCATACGGACCCCAGGACAGATCTTGGATTAAAAGCAGCTATCTGAAGGTACAAGTTGTTTGGGGGGGGGGGACAGATTGTGGGTACAGAGTCGCTTTAAAGGACAACTCTGTTTTTTTTCCAGCTTAGTTAAAACACATTGCAAAGTTATATAACTTTGTAATGTTTGATAATCAGATGTCCGGAGCCATTCCACCTTTCTCCCCGGGAAGTTAAAAAAAATTATAGTTCTCTTCTCCTGGCGCCATTTTGTGTCAATGTCATCATTAGCTGGGCTGGCTTGCTCTTCCTTCTCTTGAGCTTCGTCCCCTGTAATGAATGGGAGAGAAAAGGCATGCATGCGCACCAGCAGCATTTTCATTAGCTGGAACGCATCACATGGCTTCTAGCTTGCTCAGCCCTGATTGGCTGAGCAAGCTGGAAGCCATGTGATTAATTCAGAAAATAATTAGGCCACCGGTGCGCATCAGTATCCTTTTCTCTCCCATTCATTACAGAGAAACCCAGAAGTGAGGAAGAACCAAAGACATGGACCAGGGCGGACAGGGACCGCGACCGGCCGGAGTTTCGAATTACGAACGACTCAGGAGTGATAGTGAGTATAAGATCTGTGTCTGTCAGTGTTTTTTTTTTCTAGCGCCGGAGTTGTCCTTTAAAGCAATTACCATATTTTTTACTTTCTAAGGGTGAAAAAGTTAGTGCGTCTTATAAAGCAATGTTACCACATCTGAAGCTGTAGGATTTTGTCCATTCAACTGTCTTCCTGTTGGCATCTGGTGCTGGTATCCACTCCTCTCTTGACTGAAATGCTGGGGGTGGGTGGGGAACCAGTTGCCCTGCAAGCGCCATCTTCTGGTAAGTGCAGGTGAATGCCACTGGGACAGAAGATGGTGCTTTCAGTCAACAGATTTCTTCCTGACCCCAGCTCTAGCACTGTCAGGAGAGGAGTGGATTTCAGCAATGGAAGCCAACAGGAAGAGGGTTAAATTGCCAAAATTCTAAAGCTGCTGATGCATTAAGTATCCTTAAAATCACAACGGGTTTGGATTGTAGTGCTGGGCAAAGCCTTTTCTTTCATTTCTACAGTAGTCATGGGGGAATTCACATACTGCCTAATAGGACTCACTTAGACTGGCACTTAGACTGGCACTACTCAGGCACCCTCCCCTTGGTAATAAGCGCACATACCAAATAATCAGCATGAGGGAGGCCATGTGGTGTATGGTTAGAGAGTGATCCTCCACCATACAGACTGTAACACCTATTGCGCAATATTTTCTGCACTTTCCCTCCCTTCCTTAATCATTGACTAGCCTGTATTAACATATAATTACCTGCATTTAAATTTTTTTTGCTATTGTCCTCCTCTGAAACCTACAGTAGGTGCATCTTATCATCAGTTATGTCTTATAAAGCGAAAAATACAGTATATATTTTACCAGAGGGCATCATATTGCTTCTAGAACCAGACTGAAAGATGGTTTTTGGTTTTGGTCAGGACGTTTTTAAATGAAAATAAACCAACAGTATGACCAACATTAAAATATTTCAGTAGCAATCCAAAAGGAGACCCCCGCACTGCTTACTCTCCGCTTGCCACTTGTACACCCTTGCGCTGCCACTTAGGATCCAGACTGCTCAAGGTGCTCAACGACACTGAAGACCAGTAGTAGAATACACTTCCAATTGGAAAGAAGGAAAGTCGGAGCACGTCTTTAAACGCAGTAATCTTAGTCTTTATTCAGCAAACAGGCAGTATAGATGAATGTGAAGACTGAACAGGCAACCCTGGACGTTTTTGCAGCGGACATCAAAATAATGAACATGATCATTATTTTCGGACGTTTTTTTGCAAACAGCAGACGTTTTTTATTTTTAGTTAACACAGTTCTCCTTTTGTCAACGTTCTTTCTCCGTTTTTACTATTAAATTCAATGGATGGCCAGACAGCTCAATAATGTCAGTTTTTTCAGATTCAAAATAACGGATGTCATTTTAAACAGAGCTGAAAAAACATTGTGTGAACATAGCCTTAATCTTGTTATTTTTATTATTACTTTACTAAAAAAAATAGTAGATACTTGGAACAAACTTCCAGCAGATGTGGTTGGTAAATCTACAATAACAGAATTTAAACATGCCTGGGACAAACATATCTATCCTAAGATAATAAAAATGGAAATGGTAAAAGGGCAGATTAGATGAACTCAGTGGTCTTTTTCTGCCAACAATCTTCTATGTTTCTATGTTTATTCCTTGGATAACTAACCAAATCAACATATCTAAGTAGGTTCACAAGCACAATACTATAAAACAATGTGACCCATTATTAAAAAACTATGAATTTTGTGATGTTAACACTATCATATTTCTATAAACGTAAATGTAAAATGGTAGGACTTTTATTCTCACCCTTTGATCCTCATTGTGGTGTAATCTTAAAATTTCCAATCAGCCTCGTTAAAATACTGAGAATTAAAACTAATATTTTTAATCCAAAGTAGTTCTGTTAAAAAGCTTAAAAGTTTTCAACAGTGACTTAAAAGACTAAATAAAAATATTGGATATATTTACAGTAATTGCTGATGATTAACACATTCTCTGGGACTATAACATTTAATTACAGTATGACCTCCTAGACCAATTTTGCCAAGTTCAATAAAATATTTAAAACATATACTAATAACTTTGACATCATTGGCACTTAATAACCTTATTGTCCTGGTCAGTGCTTGTTTAGGAATATTTTGTGTACATGAGCAGCACTAGGGACTTGCAGCATTTGGCAGTCATGTTGGCACCTCCACCATAGTCACATTACATTTAACTATGCTAAATTATGCTACTTTTATTTTAAGATTTAAAAGTGTAGGTTATGGGACCCATCTTTACTAGACTTGTCAAGTGAAATAATAGCCAATGTTATAGAATTAAAGAGGTTAATAAATGTTAAGAAAAATTTTACCCTGTTTAATCCCCACCCATTAACTAAGTTTGTTTGTAATAGGTTTCTATTATAAAAAATGGGCTGTTTGTTTGCAGCACATGCTGAGACATACCCTGAAGCTGCAAAAAAATCCTAATTTCCCAGTCCACTCTGTCTTTACTCCTCTGTCCTCCCCCTCAATTTTGAGATCAAAATCACAAGATCTCTGTATCTTCTGCTGCCAGGCAAGCTGTAACACCTCATCTGTAACCCTACCCCAAACTGCCATCACACCAATCACTGAGCACCTGGCCAAGGGGTAGGGAAACAACAGAACAGAGATAGACTCTTAAGCAGTATAGGGGAATTGGAACACAGTTGTTTTACAGTTGATGGATCCAGTCCTGGGAAACGTGTGCCCAATTCTTAGGACTGGATCTATCTTTTCCCAGCACCCGGGGATGAGCTGCATGGAGTGGAGCAGTCTGATGAGCAGAATGCAGATAGAAACAAAGCGATTCGCTTCATTCTTAATGTAAATTCGCTTATCTCTAATCACCATTGCATTCACTCAGATAAACTTAGTGAATTCCAAAAAATTCTTGCTTTTTTTTTGTCACATAGCGTATTTCAAGGAAGCTCAGCTACAATACTTGAACTAATCCATGGGCAAACTTGCACTGTTTCTTCTAATTCTCTAAAAATGGAGAGTTCAGACCTCTTTGCTTTCGGAGCCTGTTGAAAACCCTGCAGACTGACAAACACCACAGGCAATTTTATTTTATGTTTGGTTTTGTTATCTATTTCTAGGTTTAGTGATGGGACTACTGCAAAGCACAGCAAACCCCTATGTCATTGTAAACACAGTGACCCCCTGATAGGAAATATCTGTATGGTGGATTGGATGGAAACATTTCCAATCTTAAGTTAGTGTGTCTCTCGCTGTAGCAACTCAGCAGCTAAAGCTTTTTTGGTAAGATTCCATGGGACGTCATTGCAACCTTTATCTGCTGTTTCCCAGTGTTTGAATAACAAACATTTAGGTCTGAATTGGCTTTTATGGCTTTTCAGCTTCTGGAAATTTAGGGATTGCTGAAAGTAAACAAGATGTATATGCCGCTTTTTTCTCTGGCTGGTAATGTATGCCAATCTGACATCCAGATAGGGATTCTGATATCATTTGCCTGGAATCTTTACTGCAGATTAAAGGAATATTTACATATTGAGAGAGTCTTTTCTTCAAATTAATGATGAGTTGTTAGGCCTCCAGAAGCACCGCAAGCGGAGAAAGAATGACAGCTGCGGCGGCACAACTTGGCAATATATCTAGCAAGCAGTTGATAATGAGTAAACTTTTTCTATGAATTAATCACATACCACCTACTACCTAAGTGCCTGCCTTCTGCACACATATAAGCGGTATGCTTCAAGGTGCAGCTTGGCATATTCTGATAAATTGGAGCTATACACTTTTAGTGGGTAATTTGTTTTATTTACTTATCTTTCCTACCTGTAAAAATGTAGTTAAAAGAAATTTCAGTCTGGTGCATGATGTCTTTGTGCTTTCAAACAAAGCTGAAAGTAGATGTTGAGTGATGAACGTTGGCAGGCAGGAAAAGCACACTGTAAAGCTTAATAGTAAGTTTGTTATAAAATAGGTTAAAGTTATCAATTCAATTCTAATTTGATTCAAATTTGTTTTTGTAATTTCAATAAATAAATAGGCTACGTTCCCAAAACGTCTGTCTTTGGCGTTTTTTTTCTCTTCCCCATAATGATGGTCATTATTGTACAAATAATGGCCATTATTATGAAATACTCCCCACTACGTGGTCTCAAACAACCATAGAAAGACCTTAAAATTAAAATAGGTCAAATTTGGTTGAATTTAGAAATTTCTAAAAAAAGGAACTTTATTTTCCCATTTAAGACCATGGGAGCTAAAATACTAATATGGATGTTCTCAGTGATTTTCTTTTTTATATTTTAAAAGACTTACGCATTATGCTTTTTAGTCTCTGTAGGGTACAAACAAGTTGATTTTTTACTTAACTGCTATAGTATTGCAGTGTACTGATTGGTAATCTACTAGTATAGTCTGTCTATGATAGGCAGTAATAGTAGATTTTACATGGCACTCAATCAGCAATTGATCAATGCAGCCAACTGTCAGATAACAGGCTAAATGCTGCAGTTATTATTGACCACATCATAAAGGAGATTATAGTGATGAGCGAATTTATAGCAAATTTATAGTAGGAATGAAACATAGTGCTCAACTAAGAATGAGGGGTAGTAAATTTGCTCACCTCTAATTGTAATCTTAAACGCCAGTGCCTGACTGTGGGTGTCAACTGCAGACAGCAAGCAGCAACCGCCATGTATGGAACATGAAATGCATTAAAAGGTAAATTAATGTTTGTTTCATTAGGTAAAAAAAAGAGATGGAGAACAGGCCAGTACTGTTGGTTCTAATACACCTATAAAGCTACAGATTTACATTTTTATATATTATACCATATTATATTCTCACAAAGTATAGTATGTGTGTGTGTGTGTGTGTATGTGTGCATCCCAGAAGTTAAATAATAAATGCAACACTTTTTCCCAAGGGACAGGTGATAGGCCTAGTTTGTTTGTTATAGATGGGACAATACATTCATCTTCCTCTGATGCTACAGAATGCGGTCATGCAGTAATTTGTAACATGTTTATAGATGATTCAGCAATTGTACATACACATTCATTAACACTATGGTAAAAAAGTAATTGAAGCAAAATTCTCCTCCATGTTGTTGTCACTATCAGATTATCAGATTTACCTAATCAACAATAGAGATGAGCACAATTCCATCATTCGACTTTTGAATAGTGGTGGCTGAGAAAGTTGGATGTAGCCCTATAAGGTCTGGGAAAACATGCCATTAATAGAGCCACAGGCTGTATCCATGTTTTCCAGACCTCACTAGGGCTGCATCCAACTCTTCAGCCTCTGGTAATCAAACACCGAACAATCAGACTCGAGCATCGTCTAGTTTCACTCATGTATACTAAAGAACTAGATAAATCTGCACCAAATTTGACACGTGAGTGATTCAAGCATTTCAAGCATTATGGAAGGATTTACATCAGGATTTAGCTGATCTAGGATGAACTGTTCTCAATATATTTGTAGAAAAATGGATACAAATGCAATAATAAAGAGGTTGTCTTGACAATAGAGTTTTTCTATATATGCTCCGGGAGGGGATAAAAAAAATATGGCTGGTATTATAAAGCTTCCATGCCTGCTGTGCGGCATTTCTGGGTTCACAACCAGCAGTAAGGTTCTAAAACCCCTCATTAGACTGCGGGGTAATTCTGCTTATAAATTTTAAATGGTATCATTCTTACCACACAGCACTGATGGTGTTGTATCATGATACATAACTGATAATAACAGGTAAGGTTTTTATGCCTACCTCACACATAACATGATGTACGGCCTGAGGAAAATTAACATGAGTTGATAGATGTAGGAAGGACGGCACTTCCGTGGGTCCGTGGTGCTCAAAGCATCAGTGTCAAGACAAGTAGCAGAGAAGACACTCACCAAATAAATTCTGCTTATTTATTGGAGTGTATATAGTATCAGGTACTGTAAGGACGTACAAAATACTTCTGATCCATTGAAAGTTCCCAGGAGTTACCACAGTGGCCTCCATAATTCTAAAATGGAAGATGTTGGGAACATCTAGGACTCTTCTTAAAATGCCCTGTTTCCAACAAATAAAGAAATCCAGGAAAAAGGACCTTGGTAAAAGAGGTGACTGATAACCCAAAGGTTCCTGTGTGATGGTGGGAGAAGCTTCCAGAAGAGCAACCATCACTGCAGCACTCCAACAATCTGTGTTTTATAGGTAGAAAGAAGTCTTGGTTTAAAAAAAAAAAGTACAAAAAATCCACAGGAAGTTTGCAAAAAACTGATGAAAATAATATTGGACTTTTTGCCTTGAAGAAACCAGACACTGCCCAACATTGAATGGGGTGGGGTTTTTTTTAGTAGCAAGGAGAAGCAAGGAGACTGGTCAGGGTTAAGGGGTAGCTTGATGGAGCAAAGTACAGAGATATTGGTTATGAAAATCTGATCCAGACTTCAGACTGTGCTGAGGATTCACTTTCCAACAAGACAGTAGCCCTAAACACACAGACAGGGCAACTCAGGAGCTGCTTAGGGTCATCTTTTTGAACGTCCTTGAGTGTCCCAGTCAGAGCCTTGACTTAAAGGGAACCTTTCACAGAGACAATGCTTTCCAATCTATCGCCATCATGTTATAGAGCAGGAAAAACTGAGCTGAATGACATATATCTTGGTGGGAAAAGATTCAGTATAACTTGTAAATACTGTATGTTGATTGAAATCCCAGCTTATTCAGTCCAGTAGGCGTTGTCGCTCTATGGAATGGACTCTTTTCCATGGGAACATCAGAGATTTCAATCAATAAATTAAAAGTTATACTAAATCTTTTCCCATAAAGATTTATATTAATCCGCTCAGCTCCTTCTCCTCTATAACATGATGTCAATAGCTTAGGTAGAATTTCCATGGTGACGGGTTCCCTATAAATGGAGCATCTCTGGAGAGATCCGATATTGGCTCACTGAAGGTCTCCATGACCTGACAGAGCCTGAGAGTATTTGCAAGGAGGAATAGTAAAGAATCCTCAAATCCAGGTACAAACATTGTGGCATCATACCCAAGAAGACTGGGGGCTGGAATCACTTCAACAAAACAATAAAGGCTCTGAATTTAAGATTTTTAAGTAGGCGTAAATTACAAATCACAAATGTATATAACTTTAAGTTCCCCTTTAAGTCAGAGAAACAGAATTCACTATAAATGGTAAAACCTCAGAAAAACAATTCCTCCACTGGCTGCCACATCAATTTTGTAGATGCCATCCACTTAATAGAGCATCCTGTTCTGATAATGTGATACGTCAAAGAGCTCGATCTTCTAACTTCATCCACACATCACATTGAGGGTAAATGATTCCCACACATGTATCAATTTACAGAACACCACAAAGTTGTAACACTTTTTTTTCTGGGCTATAAAGTCACAGTTGTATTTCTACATTACAAAGGGACAATCTATGGAATAGCTTTCTCATTTTAGTTTACTGGGGGCTAGAAAATGGCTCTGATATATATATATATATATATATATATATATATATATATATATATATATATATATATATATATATATATATATTACACAGGTCAACAGCATTTTTGGGGCCAAAGATATTTCAACGAATTTAGGGTAACTTTGGGGTGCTGATTCTGAATATGTCATCAGTTTTGCCAGATTGGCTCAAGTTTTTGAGAATTTTCGTGAAATGTGTAAAAAAAAAAAGACGTAATTTGCTACACGCGCATTAACTTTATTGCTATTGTCATGAATACAATAAATTTTACAAAGTAAATGTTGATTTTAGTTTATTTTAACTAGTTTTAGAAAGTAATCTTCAAAAATGAACAAGACATGAAAAAAAACTTGAGCCAATCTGGCAAAACTGATAGCATATTCAGAATCAGCACCCCAAAAATACCCCCAAATCATTAAAATATTTTGGACACCAGTAAATTTTTTTTTTTTGTTGACCTGTGTTATATATATATATTATAATATATATATATATATATATATATATATATATATATATATATATATATACACACATACAGTATATAGATAGTTTCAGGAGAGTAACATGTGATCAATTAGACCTGCTGTACCACCACAGTTCTGTGCCACTACTTGGCTGTGCCCTACAAGTGAATTAAACAGTTTCTATTGGTTCTTTGGACAGAGGGTGCTCAGCCCTGGTTGGTTACATTCATTTTGATATTGTGTTGCAATAACCTTTGCATGATCTTCTTGTCTAGAGGAGCTGTTGGAAAAAAGAGGAACAAGTGGTTGGCCTAATACTCATATTTTTTTTTTTATAGATGGTCAAGAATGAACCAGACTGTATTGATTTAAACAGAAGAAATAAGTAGAAAAACATTTGAAAACACAGTAGTATTCAAGACATAACAAGTATAACTGTGTCTCGCAGGTCACTGTTCACTTCCCATAGATCTCAGTATTGTGTTAAAGGGATTATTAGCAACAACTTTTGAATATATTGCTGCTGTTATGTAGAAAACAATATAGAGCCTATGCTTACCTCTCTTTGCTCCCCCGATGTCCTCCTGCAGTGTCGTTGTGACCCCCGCTTTTCTGGGAGGGACAACTTGCTCAGCCAATCTCTTACTGAGACAGGACAGCGACATGGCGAGTGATTGGCTGATTAAGATTTTGCTCCCGAGTTGAGCTGGACTTGGGAGAGGAGGCACAGACACCAGTGAGCAGGAGGACACAGAGAGAGTGCAGACAGGTAAGCACAGGGCCATATTAGATGGCCCAACACTTCCCTGTAAACAAGCACCGGTCTCCAAGATACACAGCTGGAAAATCGTGCATGAGGGCTGCACAGATATTGTTAGAAATGTCCATGCAGCCCTTGCTTTTTACATAAAAATTAATAAAGTTTATTCTTATCTTTTTTTCTCTGTTGTCCTGCTCAGGTTTCTTATGCACAAATCATGCTTCTTTAGTGACAAGCTGCTCAGCCAATCAATGGCCAAGACGGGACAGCGCCGCAGCCAATGATTGGCTAAATGTCTTGTCAGTAAACAAATGGGGCCAGAAGCATCAGTGGAGTAGGGAACATGGGCAAAACGCTTATCAGGGGAGAATCAGTATATATAAATTTTATTATTTTTTACTTTACACTTTAAATTTTTTAGCCGTCAGCTGTGCGCCACTACACTACACGATAATCTGATGAATTGGGAAAAATATCGCTCTGTGCAATAGGGCCTCTAGGCTCTTTATTGTTTTGTACATAACAGCAGCAAGTAATTTAAACTGACTTAATGCCGGACAGTCCCTTTAACCTTAACTCAAAGCTTCGTACAGTGTTATAGTGCTTTTCAGACATTGTCACATCAATAACTTACAGGCTTAACCAAATAATATCACTTTCCTGTTCTCAAACAGTAGGAGGGTCACTATTATCCCCATCCTTATTCCATTGTCAGTCAACCATTCCTACCATACTCCACCATCAGAAAAGATGCAAACTATGCTACACATTGTTCACCAATATCTTCTAATCTGTTAAGCCACATAGTCCCATATTTGACCTAATTGACTTGTAGCCTCCCCCAGGTGAAAGTTCATCACCTTCCCAGACTGATGTTTCTTACAGCCCCCCCCCCCCCCCCGACCCTTCATAGGGTTGATAACATGTTCATCCCACATCACTTTGGCTACAGTGTGCACAACTATCCTCATCTGCCAACACAACAATAATTTTGAGGTCAGCTCACAGTCTTTCTAAGTGAGTTTTAAGAAATTCTATGTTTATGACATTATAAAACAGAATCTAAAAACTATATTTGTTATTTTTACTAAATGCAGCCAATAAACTTTAGACTTTGAAATACCTTAGGTTTACTTGATGTTTTGTTATCATTGTTTTCTCCATACTGGGAGTTGCTCACTGAATTTCGTATGCCAAGTCACTGACATGGACTATTCATCACCACAGAAAGTATAAGGAGATACATCTTGCATGAAGTTGTAATCTCCTTATTTTTCATACGATGTGTGGATGTATTTTAAATGATTTTCTTGGCTTTCATTGCCACAGTAGATCATTCATCAAGAAAGATAGTATTGGTTTAAGAATTCAGGTGTCTACAAGAATTCCAGCCAACAGAACTGTGCACAATGTTCCTTTTTATTGTTACATTGGATAAAATAGTGGATGATATATGTTAGTTTACTTTTTTTTTTTTTTTACCCTCAGTACATAGTAGGAACAACTCTAATGTTTAATTTTAAAGTAGTTGTTAAAGGAATAATTTAATTCACAAAGAATTTAGGCCATGTCCACTGCCAGAAGAGAATCTGGTTAATGCTACCACAGGACCATACAGGGGATTGGCTCTATCATAGGCCCGGGCTGTCCACCAAGCCTTGACCCCCCACCCCCACCCCACTGTAACTATAGCAGCACTAGCGTGGTGTTCATAGTATGGGATAGATAATGTCATATTTACCATGTACCTCTAAAGTTTTATGAAAAAATTCATATTAGGCAGCACTGTGCTCACTTTTCATTTTCTAAATTACTTTTATTTTGAATTTTTTTTTTCCCTAAATACCTTAACAAAGGTGACATTGTCTCTGCTCTCTGCTGTTTGTACCTGTGAATTAGGAGGCAGAGCTTCCTGATCTATCTCCATCTTGAGCCCCAGTTTAATGTTATTCTATGGTGCAAGGCTGGAGACGGGTGTATCAAGTATAAAATAATGTACTACCCCCCTCCCCCAATCCCATTCACAACATTATTCCAGACCTCTAAATACAGACATCAAAATAAATTCAGACCCAAAATTACATCAAAGCATAAGTCTGTTTGGCTGGCCATGGCCCTCCCCCCCACCCCAGGAGCTCTGGGCCCCGGGTTAGCGCCTGAAACAAACCTATTATAAACCACTACTTGCACCATATCATTTACTACTGGTAAATGGAGTGTAGGTATAACAGAAATGTGATCCCCTTGTACATACAGGACAGTGTAGCATGTATCGCTAGTGTCTCCAATAAACTTGACAGCTCCAAAGAGGGATGATTGATAACATCTCAGTTGTAAAGACCAGCAAAACAGTTGTGGTAAAAAGTCAAAGCTTTAGAGCGATGAGATGGGGTGAAGGGGCCTCCCAGCGAGGTGCCATAAGGGGTGTCTCTGTGACCACGGCCAGATGGTTCTTAGGGGGGTTACTAGGGTAGAAAATGGGTCCAGCATGGTGATATGAGTTAATTAACTATGGTTAATTTGGCCCAAGGAGGGTAGGGAATGTAGCTAGGGGGCTTTGTGTTAAAATGTTAAGAATGTTGTCTGTGTTTTATTGGGGGTCACATAAAGCTTTGATTTTAAACCATAAACTACTGCCTATAAGCATTTTGCCAGCCTTTGCATGTGCGGTTTTGATCAAGGAAACCAAATAACAATATAACAATAATTTCTTTTTAAAACTCTGCAGGTCATATATATATATATATATATATATATATATATATATATATATTCCTTAAATTGTACCTGTCACAATAGACTGCTTCCGCATCAGCAGCAGGACCCACTGGTAATCCAGAAGTTCAGGTCTCCATGGATATGGAGACGCAATGAGACTGTAATGCGTGTAACCCCCAATGGGTTTAATGTGGGACACACACATTACTATCTCATTGCATCTCTGTATCTATGGAGACCCGAACTTCCAGATTGGCAGTGGATCTGATCTGGTAGAAGCCTATCATGACAAGTACACATTAAGGCTATGTTCACACTACGTAAGAGACCGGCCGTTCCGTGACCCCAGCCGCGGAGCTCTGATGCTGGCGCATCAGTACGCGCCCGCATCAGAGCTTCCCATAGCCCACAGTGAAGCTCGCTTCACTGTGTGAACTGACAGGTCTTTCTGCGGCCGGAAATCACTGAATTCCGGCTGCAGAAAACTGACCTGTAAGTTATTTGCGGAGCCGCATAGATCCCGGCCGGAGCGTATACAATGTGTGTACGCTCCGGCCGGGATCCCATTGAAAGTAAGGTTATGTTCCACCCCGCAAAACTACGGCCGTAGTTCTGCGGTGAAAACTACGGCCATAGTTTTACGTAGTGTGAACATAGCCTAAAACATATATGCCCTTTTTTTTCTAAATACTCTGAAGAAAAATAACAGGTCAACTGTCTATTAGCTAAATTTCAGGTGATCATAGGTTAGGCACCAAGACAATAATGCTAATGCCTCATTCACACGTGATTTTTCAGGGCCGCAAAACCTTGCACTATTTTTCTCCGGGATGCCTGGAAACGTGCCTGTTTCCATAAAATGTGAATAGTACTAGTTTGTGATATCTGTGACGGCTGTGAATAACATGCACCCCATAGACTTCGATTGGTAAGCTGTACCTCAATCACAATCAATCCTCACTAGGACATGTCCTTTTTTTACGGAAAGGATTCCGGATCAAAGTTAACACGGACTCTGTTAATAGCCCAGTATAAATTAATGTGCTCTAAGTTGAACCATGATTAGCGATCTGAAAAGTTATTCAACTAAGGAATGGTTAAAAAAAGTTAAAAAAAGTTTTGGAATGGCCAAGTTAAAGTCCTGACTGTACAACCAATAGAAATGTTGGAGAAGGACCTGAAGTAAGCATTTCATTGGAAACCCACCAACATAGTTGAGGTTGGTTTGTAATGAAAAAAGTACTAAAATTCGATGTGCAGCTGTTATAGCTGCACCAGGAGGTCATATCAGATACTGAAAGAAAAAGTTCACATACTTTAGCCACTCATAGATTTATCATATTGGATATTGGATATTTCCTCAATAAATAAATGACCAATTTCGATTTTTTTTTTCTCTTCTTTTTAAATGTTTTATTTATGTATTTTTCAAAAACATAACTACAGTAACAGACATATTGGAAAGTACAGAAATTAAATTCTTAATTACTACAGAGCACCTTACCCATTGTGCTGAACATTTGAACTATGATGATAAGACAAAGTAGGGTAAAAGGGCTGTGGAAAGAGAGAAGAGGAGGGGTAAAGAAGATGGAAAAAAGGGGGAGGGTATATTTGACTCTTGTACACTTGTAACTATAACAGGAGTTTCAAGACTTGCTGGTTAGCATGATAAATTTTGAGCATTTAGCAGGTATAGTATGTTGTTTTTGAAGCCAGGGTTTTCAAAAGGAAAGAATGGGGGTGAGAGTTATTAGCAGAACTTGTAATGCTGCGTTTACACGTGACGATTATCGTGTGAATTTGCGTGATAACGATCGAATTAGAACGATAATCGTACGTGTAAATGCAGCGAACAATCAAACGACGAGCGAGAAATCGTTCATTTTGATCTTTGAACATATTCTCAAAGCGTCGTTGATCATTCGCCAAAAAATCGCAGATCGTTCTGTGTGGACAGTCGTTCGCCGATTTCCCCAATGTGTGAGATAGGCTTAAGTGATCGGAAAATTATCGCAAAATGAATTTTCCGTACGATATATCGTTCCGTCTAAACGCTGATTGTTATAGAAAAAATTGTTGCTTCAAAATCGTTAATCGTGCGATTGGGCGAATTATCATTCCGTGTAAACGCAGCATAAGTTCCTCCAGTTAAATCTATTTCCAATTTGACCTTTGACCTTCCAGAGCTACACTGGACCAAGGGATTAATGAATGTGTAAAGAGAGATTTTTTTTAGTTGGTCTATAGTGTTTTGTGGATATTGCTAGCACTACAATTTCAAGTGAAAGTGTGTTTTGTGTGCCACATATTGCATTTGCAAGTAGAGATAAGCAAACCGATTCGGCCGGTATGGGATCCGGTTCGAATTGTCCCAAAAATCCAAATCCGATCAGATTCGGATTTTTGGAAATCCGCCCTGATTTATCTTTTGATTTATCTTTTGAGGATAAATAAAAGGTTGTATGGATAGGCAGCAGTCAGATGTGTATGGGATTCCATTTGAATTATGGTATCTTGGCAAAGTCTTTGACTAAGTTTACTTTTAGAGAAATAGTATATTATACTAATATTGTAATATGTACCATTCAGTCATGTCATAAAGTTGTGAAAAAGTAGCATTGCACAGTGTTATAAAAATTGCCAAGTACTGGATAATGGATGGAGTTCAGTTCCAGGACTGAAGAGCATTACCTATGCCACACATAACTAAGGTGTCAATTTGAGAATGAATGAAATATTATGAAAAAGAACAGTAACAATAACAACTCGACAAATAAATGGCAAATGACACATAAATATATGAATCCTGTGTGATGTGATTATGTGTCATCTTTTTGTCAACACCACTCAGTGTTACCAGTGACAGCTCCGAGCTGCTCAGGAATAACTGTATGGCGACATTGCTTAAAGTCTTTGTACATATTTTTTTTTTCCTTTGCTTATATGCTTTTTCAAATAACAGCAAAGATTACTAACACATATGGTTGTGGGGCAAAATACAGTTATGTGCTGTTTACAATAAGCCTCGGCAACCTAAATACTGATAAACCAATAGAAGCCAATAGAATGGAAGGTATCAAAGGATGAAAGGTATATACTTTTTTTCTTGATATTCTTTGATACTGCTAAATAATAGTCACTTAATTACCAAATAATAAGGAGCATATATACCTAACTATAATATTATTATCAAACAAAGCCACTATACCAAAACCAATCTTATCAATAATACCAGTATACAAGGACAACTGTTGTTGTCATAAATATATCATACTGCTACTGACCAAATACAGTAAATTAAAAAAATATTACTGATATTACCATGGTCTCACAAAGATCACACATTAGCACATAATGACTAATACCTTCCTACTTAGGCTATGTTCACACAACGTAAGAGACAGGCCGGTCTCTGCCCGGATCATCCCGGACGGTACTTAAGTAGCGGCCGGATGATCTTTCCGGACGCAGGGTTCTAATGCGGGGGCATCAGCGCTTACATCAGAACCAGAGCCGCTTGCTTCATTGTGTGAACTGACAGGGTTTCCTACATCCGCAATTCACTGAATTCTCCCTGACCTGATGCTCCAGGATGTTTAAGCAGCAGATAGTGGAGTATGCATGGCACACGGTTATTCTGTGCATCCTCCACTCTTTGCTTAAATACAGATATTTACCTGCTGGAATTCATCTAGGGAGGCAGGCAATTTATCTGGTGAGGCAGGGGAGAGAGCCATTTAACCCCAGTCAGGCCCCCCTGTCCAATGGGCCCTCATAGCAGCTGTCATGGTCTACATCACTTCTCCCCTCATCCCACCATTCACATGATTTTGTTGCCAATATTTCCAATGCACAGTATGCACTATAATTAGAGCTTATACAGTTGACTAAGCAGTCTAGGTTAATTTTCTATACCATTCAAGACCAGACATACGGTCAAAGCAACCAATTCAGCCATTGCTTTGGTTATTTCTACTAAAATGTATGTTTAAAAGCCGTGCCCATATACTGATGACTCTGTCAGGATTGAGATGCGGATTCCGTGTCTAAACCCTGATAAAATCCGCTTATATTCTACCGACAATGCATGTAAATAGGGTACTTTATACCTCACTTATACGCTCAGGAAATTCTCAGCACAGAATGTGAACAAGCTGCGGACTTTAACATTCACAGCATGTTCATTATTGCTGCTGACTATATGATAGAAAGCTGTGGATTATCTCCATTGAATAACAATGGGGGCTAAGCCATGTGTGGATCCACTGTCCAATCCATGGCAGAAATCCGCGTTTCAGTACAGATTTTAGTTGCATTTTCCCGGTACCCTCGGGCAAGAAATATTGTACAGAAGGCCAATTGAATAACGTTGACTGTCTTGGAGCTTTATTGATCGTATTAGTCATTTCTGCTAGTTACTGTATATAATATATGACGGTTTCCTTTCTGCCTGAAGTTAGAGGTTATAGATATATACTGTATATCCTGTATATATATATTATTTTATTTTATAAAGACTGCCCAGTGGTAATCCATGTCTAGATCTATTCTGAAAGGATTATTCATGTGAAACATAATTGTTTTACGGAATAAATTGCCCTTTAGGTATATTCGTAATGAGAAACCTGGTGACAGCAGGTAACCGGTGGAAAGGGAAATGCTGCATTTTGCTTTGTATAAATCTTACTGTAAAGTGTCTTTGTAATTAGGCTGTAATATCCATCAGATCCACCTGACTAATCTCATATGCATCTTATCCATGCTGAATTCATTTACATTTTATAAATTGTAAAGCTTTTCCTTTTGGTATAATGTACGCTGTTATGTATTAATTATCTAGGGGCAAAGGTATGGAGAATTATTATATGAATTACCAATTTCTCAAACCGGTTGTCCCATTATTCAAAATTAAATTCATTGTATAAGTAATTAAAAATTGATCCAATTTTTTGACATTTATATTTAAAAAATAATTGAGTGGAGAGTTATAATATAGTGTGGTGCCACCTACTGTTCAGTGTGTATAACAGTGTGCAGGTCCACCGAATGAGCTGAAGCCTAGGGACACACATGCTTATGCTCCCTCTATAGAATGATTCACCACAGAACAACCAATAGTAATGCTGTAAATATCTGTCCTGCATGTCAGGTAAAAATCACAGCCATATCCATGGGTAGTGTAGCTAAGATGAATCCTTAAGCAATAAGAGTCAGCTGCCATTGAGGGAAGAAGACTCATTCTGCCCAGTCTTCTCCCACCAAAAAGGTATTGCTATACTAAAATACTAGAGATGCAGCCCTTTAGTACGTTTGTTATGACATGATTAGTGGGATAACTCCTTTAACAGAAGTCTATGGAAACTACTGAGAACTCTAAAAATTCTACAATTTTCCAGTCAAGTCCCAGGGAGTAGCAAAACCTCAGAGTACAGCTCACACAGGCTAAAGAAAGAAAGGAGAGTAAATGCAAAGGGAGAAACATAAAGCCAGGGCCATATTTGACACTAGGCACCAAAGGGCTTGTGCCTAGGGGAGCAGTGCTGAGGAGGACAACACTTTTAAGGGAAACTAACAGCAGTTAGGGATTTCTTACCTGTGGATATGTTCCCATAGGGTTGAAGGCACTAGGAATGAAGAACATTTCTGGTTCAAACTTTTTATTAAAATAATTTTTTCAGCAGTTTATAACATGTAACATTCATAAAGAATTACAAACTCCATTGTAACTATAACAGTATACAGTAAAACAAAGAGACAAGAACACAAGATAAGTCACACTTTAATAAGTGACAACACACATGTATACAAGGTTAACCAAAAAAGTGTATGATGGTTTGGAGCTGAACATATCACAAAGTTTCATCTATATGGGGGGGAATAGTCCAAGGCAATTTGCCAGGTGGACCCATTTTGTCACCATCCTAATTGCCCTTGTGAAATCTGCTGTTTGTCCACGAGGACCAAGTTAGAGTAAAGGACTTAGTGTTACTCCAGCCAGATGAACTATATTTTTCCGCAAGATACATGTTAACCAGCATAGGTAACATGCTAGAGAAAGTAGGAGATTCCAATTTTTTCCATTGTTTTGCAATAAACAACCTAGGAATCGTAATAACCTTATAAAATATTGGCTGAAATTGAGCTTGTATAGATTCCAAATTTAGAAATAAGATGGCCGTAGCAGGGATGAAGAACATTTCCTTACCTTTGGTTTGGTGGGCTAGGGGTGGGATTAATGCATAGGTGTACCCTGCTGTCCAACCTCTCCTCGTGAATATAGAGGTGGCACTCTACAGTCACATCGCTTTACAGAACTAGAAGATATTACTAAATAATATATATATATATATATATATATATATATATATATATATATAAATCTCTTTTCCCAACAGATGATTGTCTACATTTCCATTACTCTATTATATTACCATCTTGACTTGATACAATTACTGTACCATTTATTGCATGCTGTCCTATGGGCTAATATTGCTAAAAAGGCATTGTTCATTCAGAAAGGCCCGCGATGTGAGATATTGGCATACTGCAGACATGCCTAGTCACATAATCTGATTTACCTCATGTTAAACAGCAAGCTATAAAGCTTTACAGATTCACGGATTTGAAGTGTCAGAACAAGCCAGATGCAAAACTACTTTCTATTTAAATTTCATTGTTATAAAACCCAGCATGAGTTGTAAATTCAATGGTGCACATCATACCCTTCTTAAGACAAAGCTGAAATCAAATAAATCAGCAAGTGCTACAGTCTTGTTGAAGACTTTTTTTTTAGCCGACAAGCATTTTCTTATTAACACAACTGGAACCTGAAAATTAAATGTATACATGCCAGGAAGAGCTGTTAGTCTTGGCAAATAGCACACAGCATTACAAATTATGCAGAACTAACCTGACCCAATTTTAGGCTGGATACTCTGTCTTTTTATAAATTGTAATAGCTTGACATAAAATATGAAGAACAATATCTTTCTCTAATAGCTATTCTCTTTGTGTAATGCAGAAAACAAACCTATCTCGTCGCTTCACTTCACAGGGGGAAATTAAACTGTCTGTAAAAATATTATGTTTGCACAATGCTAAACATTATTAACAGAACCATTTTTTTTTCTTATAGAATTTTGTTGCATCCATAGCTATTGTCATTTGTATGTAAAAACATTAAGGTTACAAACCCACTTGGCGGGTCTGCAGCGAGTCTCCATGCTGCGTTTTTGCAGCGAGACTCGCTGCAGATCCCGGCCCTATGCTTTTAATGGCAGACAAACACGCAGCAGGGATGTACATGCTGCGGGGGGGCGTGCGATCGGTGCTGCGGGGGGGGGGGGGGGGCGATCGGGCGGCCGGGGCTGCGGGGGGGGCGATCGGGCGGCCGGCTGGCTGGAGCATATACTTCACCTGGTCCCCGCTCCAGCTTGCTGAAGACATCGGGAACCGCCGGAGACGGGATCAGGTGAAGTATCAGCTCCGGCGGCCGGGGGTTAATGGGGAGGGCTGCAGACAAACTCGCAGCAGGGATGTACATCCCTGCTGCGTGTTTGTCTGCCATTAAAAGCATAGGGCCGGGATCTGCAGCGAGTCTCTCTGCAAAAACGCAGCATGGAGACTCGCTGCAGACCCGCCAAGTGGGTTTGTAACCTAAAGGCACATTAATATTTCCATATAGCTACAAGGTCCATACCTATATTAGGTTTATCAAGACTTAAAGGGGTTATCCAGGCTTGGAAAAACATGGCCTCTATCTTCTAGAAAAAGCCCCCTCTCTCATGTCCCTTGAAGTCAATAAAACAGTATTTTAATACCGCACACAACCTGAGGATGTGGGTGGTGCTGTTTTTGAAAAAGAAAGTAGCTATGTTTTTCTGTTGAAATCCTGGGTAACTTTTTAAAAGCTAACCTGGTGGCCTCTCCCCTGTCCACTTGTCTATTTTGGGGGGGTATTGGAAAAGATCTATGAAATCAAGGCCATTGGGGTACAAAGATGGCACCAAGGAAAAACTCAATGACTTGTCGTTCAGGTAGTAGGAAAGTGATGATAAGTTCCCTTTAAGGTGGATTGATACACTTTTTTTTTTTTTTGTTTCTTTATATAACCCTCTCCTCTTAAGGGTGCCTTCACACCTACCGGATCCACAGTGGGTCTCACTTCTTCGGATTCGTAGCGAGAACCGCTGCGGATCCGGTACCATTCACCCCTATGATAGCACATACTCGCAGCGGGATAGACATCCCGCTGTGAATATGTACTTTAACCCCCCGCTGTCGCATCCCCCATCCCCGGCTGTATCCTCCTATCCCCGGCCGCATCCTGCAGCCCACCGCTGCCCGTATCCCCCATCCCCGGCTGCATCAGCCCATCCCTGGCCGCATCCCTCATCCCCGGCTGCCCGCATCCCTGGCCGCATCCCCCCATCCCCGGCCGCATCCTGCAGCCCGCCGCCAAGAGCATACATTACCTGCTCGGCGGCGCGGCTGCAGTGAGGCTCCCGGCTCCGATCCCACTCAGCTGATCTGAGCGGGACCGGAGCCGGCAGCCTCACTGCAGCCACGCCGCTGAACAGGTACTGTATGCTCTCGGCGGCGGGCTGCAGGATGCGGCCGAGGATGGGGGATGCGGCCAGGGATGGGGGATGCGGACTGCTGGATGCGGCCGGGGATGGGGGATGCAGCGGCTGGGGGTTAAAGCACATATTCACAGCGGGATGTCAATCCCGCTGCGAGTATGTGCTATCATAGGGGTGAATTGATACTGGATCCGCAGATGATCTCGCTGCAAATCCGCAGAAGTGAGATTCACTGCGGATCCGGTAGGTGTGAAGGCACCCTAAATTTATTTCTGACTTTGGCTAAAAAAAAATGAAGATGTCTTTATTGTTTCCATATAAAAATCATCCTCACCAAGCGTCAGTTGAAAACCTTTTTGTACTACTGCTAGAACAATCATCTATAGTTATTGTAGGATAATGTTTTTAATTTTTTTTTAATTTCAGATGGCTATACCACAGATGACATTGAGTTCTATTGGCGAGGAGGAAACCATGCTGTCACGGGAGTTGAACGAATAGAATTGCCACAATTTTCCATTGTAGACTATAAACTTCTATCAAAAAATGTTGTCTTTTCCACAGGTACAGTGTGAAGCAAAATAATAAGAAATTTCACACATGGTTCTTCAGAGTGAAAGTTAAACACCAAAAGCGAGAAAACATGTTTTCCTCCTTCTAGATAACCTGTTTAAGGGTAATTTCCTGGTCCAGCCATGTGTTGGACCATTGTAATGATAAAAGGCTGTTTCCCCATTCTACTGGAATATTCCTTGCACACCAAGGAAACCACATAGTCCATCAAACCGGGGGAAGGGGAGACATCCCCTTGTAGTTGCAGAATAATTAAAGACGTTTATGACTTTTATTTTATTCTCCAGTAAATGTGTTTTTTTTTTGCTTCCGGGTCTTTTTTTCCCCTCCAGGTTCCTACCCTCGATTATCTCTTAGTTTTAAACTAAAGAGAAATATTGGATATTTCATCCTCCAGACATACATGCCTTCCATCTTGATCACAATCCTCTCATGGGTTTCTTTCTGGATCAACTATGATGCGTCAGCTGCTCGGGTTGCCTTAGGTAAGTAAAGATCAATAGAGCACATTAATGATTCCAGGCATGACGAGCTGATGTCCATCTATAATGATCCCTCTATTCCATCTCTTTTGATATGTTATGTAGATCATTATAGTGCTTGAAAAGCACTATATTGTAATCCGTATTCTTCTTCTTCTTCTTCCGTTTATTCTTCTTCCAGCTATTTTTCTGCGCGTAATACAGCCCGAACCGCTTTACACACAGACTCCGTTCAAACTGCGTTTCGAAGCCCTTGGCGGTGTGTGGTGTGCTATCTATTTTTTGTTTCGATCAGATTTGTCGTTTTTAAGAAATTTACGTTTAAAGACCCCAAATTTCCCATAGAAAATAATGGCCCATTGCAAATAATGGCCACACTCTAACCGCTAACAGCCAATCACAGCACATATGCAAATAGCTGAGATATAGCAGCCAATAGGAACTCTACGGTCTCGTCAGGCATGTATCACACCATCCACAGTCACATGTCCACTATTGGCCAATAGAAGATGTAATATATGGAAGGTCCATAACGATTTTGTCTCACTGACATGAATAAGGTTGTCATGGTAACCGTGCAATGATCTTTACCATTATAAGTACCCAGATCGCTCTTAAAGGGACTCAGGTTGCCCTTAAAGGAACGCAAGTCGCTCTTAAAGGGACCCAAGTCGCTCTTAAAGGGACGGGAGCCATGTCGCTCTTAAAGGGACCCAAGTCGTTTTTAAAAGGGACCCAAGTCGCTCTTAAATGGACGGGACCCAAGTCGCTCTTAAAGGGTCCCATGTAGCTCTTAAAGGGATCCAAGTCGCTCTTAAAGGGACGGGACCCAAGTTGCTCTTAAACTGACGGGACACATGTTGCTCTTAAAGGGACCAAAGTCACTCCAAAAGGTATGGGACCCATGTCGCTCTTAAAGAGACAAATGTCGCTAGAGTGACCTGGGTCCCTTTAAGAACGACCCGGGTCCTTTTAAAAGCGACCTGGGTCCCTTTATAAGCGACGTAGGTCCCTTTGAGAGCGACCTGGGTCCTTTTTAAGAGCGAAATTTGTCCCTTCAGGAGCGAAATATGTCCCTTTAAGAGTGACCTGGGTCCCTTTAAGAGCAACCTAGGTCCCTTTAAGAGCGACTTGGGTCCCTTTAAGAGCGACCTTCGTCCCTTAAAGAGCGAAATGGGTCCCTTTAAAAGCAAAATGGGTCCCTTTAAGAGCGAAATATGTCCCTTTAAGAGCAAAATGGGTCCCTTTAAAAGCGACCTGGGTCCCTTTAAGAGCGAAATATGTCCCTTTAAGAGCAAAATGGGTCCTTTTAAGAGCGACTTGGGTCCCTTTAAGAGCAAAATGGGTCCCTTTAAGAGCGAAATTGGTCCCTTTAAGAGCAAAATGGGTCCCTTTAAAAGCGACCTTGGTCCCTTTAAGAGCAAAATATGTCCCTTTAAGAGCAAAATGGGTCCTTTTAAGAGCGACTTGGGTCCCTTTAAGAGCGACTTGGGTCCCTTTAAGAGCGAAATGGGTCCCTTTAAGAGCGAAATTGGTCCCTTCAAGAGCGAAATATGTCCCTTCAAGAGCAAAATATGTCCCTTTAAGAGCGACCTGGGTCCCTTTAGGAGCGACTTGGGTCCCTTTAAGAGCGAAATTGGTCCCTTTAAGAGCGACTTGGGTCCCTTTAAGAGCAAAATATGTCCCTTTAAGAGTGAAATATGTCCCTTTAAGAGCAAAATATGTCCCTTTAAGAGCGAAATATGTCCCTTTAAGAGCAAAATGGGTCCTTTTAAGAGCGACCTGGGTCCCTTTAAGAGTGAAATGGGTCCCTTTAAACGTGAAATTGGTCCTTTCAAGAGTGAAATTGGTCCCTTTAGCGACCTGGGTCCCTTTAAGAGCGAAATGGGTCCCTTTAAGCGTGAAATTGGTCCTTTTAAGCGTGAAATTGGTCCCTGTAAGAGCGACCTAGGTCCCTTTAAGATCGAAATATGTCCCTTTAAGAGCAAAATGGGTCCCTTTAAGAGCGACCTTGGTCCCTTTAAGAGCGTCCAGGGTCCCTTTAAGAGCGTCCAGGGTCCCTTTAAGAGCGTCCAGGGTCCCTTTAAGAGCGTCCAGGGTCCCTTTAAGAGCGACCTGGGTCCCTTTAAGAGCGAAATATGTCCCTTTAAGAGCGAAATGGGTCCCTTTAAGAGCGAAATAGGTCCCTTTAAGAGCGAAATAAGTCCCTTTAAGAGCAAAATACGTCCCTTTAAGAGCGAAATAAGTCCCTTTAAGAGCGACCTGGGGCCCTTTAAGAGTGACCTGGGTCCCTCTAAGAGCGACCTGGGGCCCTTTAAGAGCGAAATATGTACCTTTAAGAGCAAAATGGGTCCCTTTAAGTTCGACCTGGGTCCCTTTAAGAGCCATCTGGTTCCCTTTAAGAGCCACTTGGGTCCCTTTAAGTGCAACGGGGGCCCTTTAAGAGCGACCTGGGTCCCTTTTAGAGCGACCTGGGTCCCTTTAAGAGCGACCTAGGTACCTTTAAGAGCGACCTAGGTACCTTTAAGAGCGACCTGGGTCCCTTTAAGAGCGACCTGGGTTCCGTTAAGAGTGACCTGGGTCCCTTTAAGAGCGAAGGGACCCACGTTGCTCTTAAAGCGACCCAGGTTGCTCCTAAAGGGACCCATGTCGCTCTTAAAGGGACGGGAGCCAAGTTGCTCTTAAAGGGATGGGACCCAGGTCGCTCTTAAAGGGACGGCACCCAGGATTAAAGTTAAATGGAATTCACTGGTAAAGGGGCGCTCTTTTCAAGCACTATGTATTTCCCTGGAAATGCAAATCTAGTATTATATTGTAATCCGTATTCTTCTTCTTCCAGCCATTTTTCTGCGATTAATACAGCCCGAACCGCTCTGCGCACGGACTCCGTTCGAACTGCGTTTCGAAGCCCTCGGTGGTGTGTGGTGTACTATCTATTTTTGGTTTCGATCGGATTTGTCATTTTTAAGAAATTTACGTTTAAAGACCCCTAATCTCCCATAGAAAATAATGGCCCATTGGAAATAATGGCCACAATGTAAACGCTGACAGCCAATCACAGCACATATGAAAATAGCTGAGATATAGCAGCCAATAGGAACTCTATGGTCTTGTCAGGTAATGTATCACACCATCAGCAGTCACATGTCCACTATTAGCCAATAGAAGACGTAGAAGATGGTAGGTCCTTAACGATTTTGTCTCACTGACGAGTAAAATTGTCATGGTAACCGAGCAATGATCTTTCTATACCATTATAAGTAGCAGAGTTCAGTCAGTAAAATAGCAGAGCCTCGGGGACAGTACCCAAGCCGCTCTTAAAGAGACGGTACACAAGCCGCTCTTAAAGAGACGGTACCCAAGTCGCTCTTAAAGGGACTGTACCCGAGTCGCTCTTAATGGGACGGTACCAAGTCGCTCTTAAAGGGATGGTACCCAAGTCGCTCTTAAAGGGACGGTACTCAAGTCGCTCTTAAAGGGGCATTAAATAAGTCGCTCTTAAAGGGACGTTACCCAAGTCCCTCTTAACCTCTTAAGGACATAGGACGTACCGGTACGTCCTATGTCCTCACTTGCACTTCAAAGCGGGGCCGCGCGGCGGCCCCGCTTTGAAGTGCCGCGATCCCGGGTGCCGCGTGTAGCCCGGGACCGCCGCTATTAGCGGGCACGGTCTGATCGCCGTGCCCGCTAATTAGCTAATCGGAGGCAGCTGTCAAAGTTGACAGCTGCCTCCGATTACCGGAGGCAACCTTTCCCTGGTGTCTAGTGGGGGAGATCGCTCCTCCGGGACCTTGTCCCGGAGGAGCGATCTCCGTTACTGATGCCGGCCGGGGACGCGTCCAAGATGGCGCCGTCCTCGGCTCGGCACTCGTTTGTATTCGGCTGCAGCAGCCGAAAGCAAACGAGTGCCGATCTCATGGATCTCTGCAGCATATCTATGCTGCAGAGATCTCAATGAGAGATCAAAGTGTATATACTAGAAGTCCCCCATGGGGGCTTCTAGTATATGTGTAAAAAAAAAAAAAAAAAAAGTGTTGTTAATAGTAAAAAGCCCCCTCCCCTAATAAAAGTCTGAATCACCCCCCTTTTCCCAGGTTTTAAATAAAAGTAAACAAATAAATAAATAAATAAACATGTTTGCTATCGCCGCGTGCGTAATCGCCCGAACTATTAATTAATCACATTCCTGATCTCGTACGGTAAACGGCGTCAGCGCAAAAAAATCCCAAAGTGCAAAATTGCGCATTTTTGGTCGCATCAAATCCAGAAACAATGTAATAAAAAGCGATCAAAAAGACATATATGGGCAATCAAGGTACCGATAGAAAGATCACATCATGGCGCAAAAAATGACACCTTACACAGCCCCATAGACCAAAGGATAAAAGTGCTATAACCCTGGGAATGGAGCGATTTTAAGGAACGTATATTGGTTAACAACGGTTTGAATTTTTTACAGGCCATCAGATACAATATAAGTTATACATGTTATATATCGTTTTAATCGTAACAACTTGAGGAACATGCATAACAAGTCAGTTTTACCCCAGGGTGAATGGCGTAAAAACACATTTCCCCCAAATAAAAGAAATGTGTGTTTTTTTTCAATTTCACCACACTTCGAATTTTTTTCTGGTTTCGCAGTGTACTTTATGCAAAAATTCAGCCTGTAATTGCAAAGTACAATTAGTGACGCAAAAAATAAGGGGTCATGTGGGTTTCTAGGTGGAAAAATGCAAGTGCTATGACCTTTTAAACACAAGGAGGAAAAACCGAAAACGTAAAAACGAAAATGGGCCATGTCCTTAAAGGGTTAAAGGGACGGTACCCAATTCGCTCTTAAAGGGACGGTATGCAAGTCGCTCTTAAAGGGACAATACCCAAGTCGCTCTTAAAGGGACGGTACCCAAACCGCTTTTAAAGGGACGGTACCCAAGTCGCTCTTAATGGGACGTTTTCCAAGTCGCTCTTAAAGGGACTGTACCCAAGTCACTCTTAAAGGGACGGTACCCAAGCCGCTCTTAAAGGGTCAGTACTTAAGCTGGTGGTACCTAAGTCGCTTTTAAAGGGAGAGTATTTAAGCTGGTCTTAAAGGGGTAGTATATAGGTCACTCAAAGCGTTGTCACCAAAGTCCCTCCTTAAGGAACTGTACCAAAGTTGCTCTTAAAGAGAGGGTATCACGGGTTAAAGTTTCTTTTAAAGGGAAGTCACTGTTAAAGGGGAGCTCTGGAGGTCACTGGTAAAGGGGTGCTCTGGAAGTCACTGGTAAAGGGGCGCTCTTTTCAAGCACTATGTATTTCCCTGGAAATGCAAATCTAGTTGTAATTGATGTGTAGAGCATAGATGTGCAAACTTTTAAAAAGAGAAAAATCTGGAACGAAGTTTGTAAACTCAGAGGTTTAGAAGACTTAGATGGTGTAATGATTTTAGTGGCTTTCAATGAGAAGCAGAATAAACATTCAGGTTATAGCTGGAGGTGCAAAACAGTAGGTGGCTTAAGCTTAGAAGTTCTGATATAACTGTGTTAGTGATTAAACCTGGCAGTAGAGAGGGCATGCAGGATTGTCTTTTATTCAAGGTAGTATCAGCCACCATATGAAGTGAAACGTGCAGTCAATAATTTTCAGTATAGAGTGGTGCCTTGGATTACGAGCATAATTCGTTCCGGGAACGTGCTTGTAATCCAGATTCACTCTTAAACCAAAGCAAATTTTCCCATAAGAAATCAAAGAAATGCAGACAATTGGTTCCACACCCCAAAAATGTTTTTTTTTTTTTATTCTGAATAATATGTAAAACAGATTAAACAATGAGAAACAACTGAATGTGTCATATTCTAAGTTACTGCACAGTATAGCAATCAGCATGTGGAGCATAATATATAGTAAGTGCACAAACGTGAAAAAAAAACAGCAGCAGTTTGTAGATACAGGATGGAACTGTAGATCCCTTATAATGCAGTAGCGTTGTACAACAGGCTACAATAGAGAAGTAGGGCTGTTGTCAGAGGTCTGTGTGGTTACATGACAGCAATGGGGAAGGAGTGTATATTCAGTATGGACCAATCAGGAAGTGAGAATCACAGAGCTGTGCAGGAGGACAGTGACATAAACTTCTCTATGATCCAGTGTGAATGGCGAAGTTTAATTGCAGGCACATAGATGGGAGGGCTGACAGAGACTGCAGGGAGCATGAAGGAATGAGCAGAGCTTATGTGGGCACAGTATAGCAGCACTTTGTCTGGGGAGAAATCCTGTCCCCTGAGGCAAGCTACAGCCTAAAGTGGATCTGCTATGATTTAGAAGGTGAGGAAGACTTCCTGGGTCAGAGTACAGTGCTGTAGACCACCATGTGCACGCAATGCCCCTCCCCAACTCCCTGTTACACCTAGTACAGGAAGCTCTTAATCCAAAGCAATGCTCTTAATCCAAGTTACAATTTTGAAAACTGTGAGCTTCTTTCAGTATATTCTGTAGTGCTGTATATGAGCACTATGCAAAGTATTTTTTGTCAACACTCAGTAACAGATATATACGTCCCAATGATCTCATAAGTATTGCTATTGTACCCATAGAATTAGGGTAATGTACCTGATGTACACAGCCAGGCTCCTGCTGCAACTGTTAAGATCAGAGACAACTCTAAACCATATAGTTTGCCCTCTTAGATTCTTCAGTCAATGATGAATGTGGTGTTTGACAAGGGAAGGGGCTCCTTCGGTTATTCCACTGCAGTGACATATTCACAGGGTTGAAAAAGGCAAACTGAGCCTGAGGAAGGCACTAATACTATGCCAAAATATCATTCAGTTTTATGTGTGTGAATAAGCATCCAGAAATATATCTTCAGTATTTAGATGATTCTTTGCAAGTCCTGCGCCAAGGCATATCAAGTGGTTTGATTGTCATTTTGGAGATATTCACAGGGTTCTGATAGGTTGCCCTAACATCCAAGACCCTAGAGAAAAAAAAAAGGATCAATAAAATTAATAAAGTAACCATACCACCAATTGTTTTAACCTCTTATTTGTATTTATTTATTTATTTTTTAATATAATATTACAAATTATTTTTACAAACTCTTAAAAAATGCTAAATCAATTCTGGAATGACTGCCTGCCTTAATAAACTTACAATAACAGTTCTATCGGTATTCCGCTCATCAAGCTGTGGGCTTTGAAGTCTGCTCCCCTCCGTGCCACTCCTTTTCTGGTGCTGAGAAAAGATGGATCCCGCCCTGGGAAACTTCTCCCAGTTTCCCAGGACTGGTCCATCTTTTTTCAGCACCTGAGGAGAAGCGGCACAGAGTGAAGCAGACGTCAAAGCCCGTAGCTTGATGAGCGGAGTACAGATAAGATTGAATCGCTCATTCCTAAAAACCTTAAAAACCAATTGAAATAAAAATAATAATTTTTAGCTCATTGAATGCAAAGAAAAATATTAGAAAAATTAGCTTGACCTCGAAGGCCCAAATTAGGTTACAACTTTTTTTTTTTTTTTGTAAATAAATAATCCCTTATAAGTCAGAGGACAGATTCAGCTAAATAATCTGTTATCTTCTTTTCTAGGAATCACAACTGTACTGACCATGACCACCATCAACACTCACCTTCGTGAAACACTACCTAAAATTCCTTATGTGAAAGCCATTGATATGTACCTTATGGGTTGTTTTGTGTTTGTCTTCATGGCCCTGCTGGAATATGCATTGGTCAACTACATATTTTTTGGTAGGGGTCCACAGAGGCAAAAAAAAGCAGCGGAAAGAGCTGCAAGTGCCAATAATGAACAGATGCGTTTGGAAATTAATAAGGTATGTAATATACTGTGATTGAAATAGTTCATCTTAATGCAGAACTAAATCATATAAACTATTATAGAATTTTTTAATTCTCATATATACTCTCATCTCAATCTTATCTTTTACTAGCTTCATCGTGATATTGTGACATTTTTCTAATTATATTTTATGAAAGAAAATAATGACCTTATTACTATGCAGCGAAGTTCATTAAACATGTACATAGAACAAGAATGTTAGGAAGACAATGTATGACCTTAGTAGCATATAACAAGCTCAAATGTGAAAGAACATACTGTAATAGCAGCCACAGAAAGAAGATGGATACAGGGTAAAGGAATATGGACCAATTCACTAGAAAGTTATGGTGCAGAGGGATTAAAGCAGAAATGTGATGACTTTAACACATGGGGGGATTTATCAACTGGTGTAAAGTGAAACTGGCTCAGTTGCCCCTAGCAACCAATCAGATTCCACCTTTCATTCCCCTCAGATTCTTCGAAAAATAAAAGGTGGAATCTGATTGGTTGCTAGGGGCAACTAAGACCATTCTATTTTACACCAGTTTGATAAATCTCCCCAATAGAGTTACCTATTTATCCTTTTTATTTGTCTAATTTCCATAGAGCGACGATTAATAAAATGAGGGGGTCCTCAGGTGCTCCAAAAGAACTAAAAAACTGATGTAGCAGATACTACT
This sequence comes from Dendropsophus ebraccatus, assembly GCF_027789765.1. NCBI lineage: Eukaryota > Metazoa > Chordata > Amphibia > Anura > Hylidae > Dendropsophus > Dendropsophus ebraccatus. The sequence continues at coordinate 37,674,125 of NC_091454.1, read as the reverse complement.
AATGGCATGCATCTATTAAGGACTTAGTACTAGCAATGATACTCACAAAGACATTTGGAAGTACTATCAATATTTGTCATTAACTTAAAATTTCAGCACTTTAGAACATTTTGAAACAACCACTGGAGCCATTCAGGTCCCTATGAATCATTTTGGAGCCCCAGAAAATGAGAACAATAAAACCCTCAATGGCTGCACCACTAAAGTAGGTGTAACAAAAAGCAAAAAGGGGTTTTGTTATGAAAGAAAGAAGAAAGAGGGCTGTTTTTAGTCAAGGAGTCTCTGTACCATATTTCTTCCTTATGCATCTGTGATCACCTCCTGGTTTCCTCTCCGAACGTTGCTCTTGCCATGCAACAGTGCAGACACTTTTCTGCAATCCCCCTTGCTTGCATATGAAGCCAATACTAATGGGATAGATGATATGACTGCATCAACAGGATGTGTGCATGCTCCATACTCCTGAAAATGTATGAGCACCCTCTGTCCATCTGCCACCTATTTGCAGCTGTCTGTCTATACTGTGTATACTGTGTACAGACAGATAGCTGTCACTGGTGGGCAGAGAGTGATATTGTGTTAGGCCTATGTGCAGGTAATGAATGGATTCACAGAACAGTGGAAGTCAGACACCATTCAGATTGATAGGGAAGTATTAACCCAGTGGTAGATTCCCTTAAAGTTATTTTACTTGTAGAAAATCTAAAATTATTTACAAGAATTTTTTTTTTTTATCAATTATAGTTTTTTTAGTGAATTAACTACAGAGATTATATTGTTGCTGAATATAATATTTTGCAATGCTTATGATTGATGCCATGTTAGAGTGCATTTACACAATGATTGTCACTTCCAAGACTTTGATATGTTGGCACTCTGTAAAAACTGGAAGCCATCATATCTGGGCACGAACTGGCATGGACACCACTTAGTTCTATGGCCCTAACATAGCCAGCTAGTGACTATGTTCAGGTCATTTTCTGCACCTTTACAAGTTTTCACTCAAACTGAAAAATGATTCCCAGTGAAAACTCTTATAAGTACATTCAGGCCATAGAAGTGAATTGGGTCTGTGCAAGTCCATACACAGATACAATGGCATCCCATTTTGACAGGGTGCGGACGTACAGTATCAGTGCCTCAGAAGGTATCATAATGTGCACCCTACCTTCGGCCCTATTCACACGTTCTGTAAGTTTGTACGCCATTGTGGATTCACAATTAGGATAAATTTAGGGCCCACTGGCTTCTTTTGGGCTATTCACACCAGGGCCGGACTGGGACTTAAAGTCAGCCCTGGCAATCAAACCCCAGCAGCCCACATACCATATCCTTCCCTATATATCATGGATAGCGGTGTAAAATACGCGCTGTAGCAAATTCTGCTTCATTTAGCTGTGTCCCCACTACTCCCTTAAGCATGTGAACCCCACCATCAGCACCTAAAAATAATCCTATAACATAATCTGCTGCGGATTTGATGCGGCATATTTATGCATTTATTTCAACTGATTAAATCAGAAGCATCAAATCCGCATTTGATTAGGTATGAACGTGCCCTTAAAGGGAACCTGTGGTATCTATACCAGGTACACGGCTGTAGAACCCAGCGTACAGGTCAGGGACTGGATCTTTAGTCTAGTGTAAACCTCTGTAACCATTCTTTTCATTAACCCTGAAGTGTCACAGAGGTGGAGCCACAGCAGCACCTTCTGCCCCCGTCCCTTCCTGCTCTGACTGATGGACTTTAGTTGGAAATGAAAAGGACAATTATATAAGTTTACACTGGACTAAAGATCCTGTCAGTGATATCTCCCTCACACCTGTCTGCTGAGATCTACAGCCCTAGACCTGGTACGGACCTCACAGTTTTCCTTTAAAGGGGAAAAACATGGCCACCTTCTTCCAGAAACAGCGCCACACTCTTCTTCAGTTTGTGTGAGGTATTGCAGCTCAGTTCCATTGAAGTGAATGGAGCCAAGTTGTAATAACCATACACAGTCTGAGGACAGGGTGGTGCTGATTTTGGACAAAAGTTACTATATTTTTTAAATCCCTTTTATCCTGACTATATCTGCACTCCATATAATGGCGGTATAAGTAGTAAGGTTTTAATTATTAAAATGTGTCTGCTGGTTGTGATCTCATGTGTAATCAAAGATACGTAATGAGGTGCTAGATAGATATTTCCTACTGGATATCTATCTTTCTATTTCCTACTGGATATCTATCTATCTATCTATCTATCTATCTATCTATCTATCTATCTCCTATCTATCTATCTATCTATCTATCTATCTATCTATCTATCTATCTATCTCCTATCTATGTATCTATCTCTCTATCTCCTATCTATCTATCTATCTATCTATCTATCTATCTATCTATCTATCTATCTATCTATCTATAAGTAGGGTCCCAGGACAAATTTTAGGATATATAAGGGTAACATAGGTAAGAATTTTCTGTGCATGATAATACTGTCATAGGTATTAACATAAGTAAGCAAATATTATCCCCATACTGTACACATTACTGCCATACTGTTACTAAGCAAACTCACCAATATTTCCTATACTACCAGTATATAAGTAACAAATAATATCACCACACCATGAGCACGGCCATTACCACCACATAATGACTAATACAGCTACACTGTGACTGAATACAATCCACTATATAAAACACTAATATTACCAATAATACCAGAATACACAGGACGAGTAATACCATCAAACCATGCCCACGGTGACTGGATAATACCACTATACCATCACAACATGCCCACTACTCTCACCATACAGTGACTGGATAATACCACTATACTGTCACCAAATAACAGCCATCATATAAACACCAATATTCTCCCAAAGCAGTGACCATAGAACACAGGTGTCACACTTCGTCCCTCCAGCTGTTACAAAACTACAATCCCCATCATGCCTGGACAGCTAAAGCATGACGGGAATTGTAGTTTTGCAACACCTGGAGGGCCGAAGTGTGACACCCCTGATACTGAGGTAGATCCCAGCTGTGTAAAGGTTTTGCAGACATTATAAGTGATTATAGTGCAGTTACATCCTGTCACTCACAGTAGGCGTCTTCTCTGCATGACCAGACGTCCACTTTTCCTTTTCTTCTCCATCTGGCTCCGGCCATCATGAAGGCTTCTCTGGCCATGACGCCTCTCCACGGGATCTGCCAGACAGACATTTTAGGCTTCATGCTCCAGCAACATCCTCATCTATACATCCCTCCATATAGAATAGCTCCCCCTGCATAACCCCATATAGAATAGCCCCCCCCCCGCTGTACATCCCCCCATATAGAATAGCCCCCCCCCCCGCTGTACATCCCCCCATATAGAATAGCCCCCCCCCGCTGTACATCCCCCCATATAGAATAGCCCCCCCGCTGTACATGCCCCCATATAGAATAGCCCCCCACATCCCCCCCATATAGAATAGCCCCCCTGCACCCCCTAAATCAGGGGTCTCAAACTCAATTTACCCGGGGGCCGCTGGAGGTAGAGTCTGGGTGAGGCTGGGCCGCATCAGGGTTTCCACAAGATACACAGGAGGTGAGGGGATGAAGGGGGTGACAGAGGAGGTGATGATGGGGGTGACACAGGAGGTTAGGGGATAATGGGGGTGACACAGGAGATGATGATGAGGGTGACACAGGAGGTGATGATGGGGGTGACACAGGAGGTGATGATGGGGGTGACACAGGAGGTGATGATGGGGGTGACACATGAGGTGATGATGGGGGTGACACCGGAGGTGAGGTGATGATGGGGGTGACACAGGAGGTGAGGGGATGATGGGGGTGACACAGGAGGTGAGGAGATGATGGGGGTGACACAGGAGGTGATGATGGGGGTGACACAGGAGGTGATGATGGGGGTGACACATGAGGTGATGATGGGGGTGACACATGAGTGATGATGGGGGTGACATCGGAGGTGAGGTGATGATGGGGGTGACACAGAAGGTGATGATGGGGTGACACATGAGTGATGATGAGGGTGACACAGGAGGTGAGGTGATGATGGGGGGGACACAGGAGGTGAGGGGATAATGGGGGTGACACAGGAGGTGATGATGGGGTGACACAGGAGGTGAGGGGATAATGGGGGTGACACAGGAGGTGATGATGGGGGTGACACAGGAGGTGATGATGGGGGTGACACATGAGGTGAGGGGATGATGGGGGTGACACATGAGGTGATGGTGGTGACACAGGAGGTGAGGGGATGATGGGGTGACACATGAGGTGATGATGGGGGTGACACAGGAGGTGATGATGGGGGTGACATATGAGGTGATGATGGGGGTGACACAGGAGGTGAGGGGATGATGGGGGTGACACAGGAGGTGATGATGGGGGTGACACATGAGGTGATGATGGGGGTGACACAGGAGGTGATGATGGGGGTGACACATGAGGTGATGATGGGGGTGACACAGGAGGTGATGATGGGGGTGACACAGGAGGTGATGATGGGGGTGACACAGGAGGTGAGGGGATGATGGGGGTGACACAGGAGGTGAGGAGATGATGGGGGTGACACAGGAGGTGATGATGGGGGTGACACAGGAGGTGATCATTAGGGTTACACAGGAGGTGAGGGGATGATGGGAGTGGATTTAGCATCAGGGGTACAATCGGCGCCGGAGGGTCCTATTCGGACCTCTGAGGTGTCTGGCCAGCTGCCAGAGAACCGAGTCGGCGAGGAGTCGTGGTGTGGTGTGTGTGGAACATGGGGCATGCCCGGCGTCCAGGGCCACCAGGTAGAAGCAGCGGCGGCCATGGACGCCGGGGCTGCCCCATCTTCTGGTACACATTCCCCTCCCGTCACAGCCCGAGGCGTGGGGAGCCCGGCGCACCACGACTCCTCGCCGGCCCGGTTCTCTGGCAGCTGGCCAGACACCTCTGAGGTCGGAATAGGACCCTCCGGCGCCGATTGTATCCCTGATGCTAAATCCACTCCCATCATCTCCTCTCTGCCCCGATCACTATCTTGATGCCGCCGCTCCCGGATCCGGCAGCCGCAGGGGGACAGCGAGCAGCAGACGCTGCTGTACCCTGCTTCCCCTGTGATCAGCCTGACTCTCTCCATCTTTCCCCCGGCAGCATCTCCAAGCCCTGTCCCCCACAGAACGCTGCTGAGCTGCTGCTGGGGGAAAGAAGGAGAGAGCTGCAGCGGTGACCGGTGATAGCAATGTCCAGGCACCAAAGCTTTATATATTTATTTTTCCCCCCTCCGGCCGTGTACCCCCCAACCTGCGGCGCGTACCCCCTGGGGTACGCGTACCGCAGGTTGAGAAACACTGACATAGAGCACAGAGAGCACAGTGTCAGTGACACAGGGCCGCACTTACAGTAAAGTTGCCATTGAGGTGGGGGCCGCAAACTAGTGTCCCGAGGGCCGCAGTTGGCCCGCGGGCCGCAAGTTTGAGACCCCTGCCCTAAATAGAATAGCCCCCCTGCACCCCCCCTCAATAGAATAGCCCCCCTGCACACACACCCCTCAATAGAATAGCCCCCCCTGCACATCCCCCTCAATAGAATAGCCCCCTGCACACACACCCTTCAATAGAATAGCCCCCCTGCACCCCCCTAAATAGAATAGCCCCCCTGCACACGCACCCCTCAATAGAATAGCCCCCAAGCACCCCCCTCAATAGAATAGCTCCCTGCACACGCACCCCTCAATAGAATAGCCCCCAAGCACCCCCCTAAATAGAATAGACCCCCTGCACACCCCCTAAATAGAATAGACCCCCTGCACACACCCTAAATAGAATAGACCCCCTGCACACCCCCTAAATAGAATAGACCCCCTGCACACCCCCTAAATAGAATAGACCCCTTGCACACCCCCTAAATAGAATAGACCCCCTGCACACCCCCTAAATAGAATAGACCCCCTGCACACCCCCTAAATAGAATAGCCCCCCTGCACACACACCCTAAATAGAATAGACCCCCTGCACACCCCCTAAATAGAATAGACCCCCTGCACACCCCCTAAATAGAATAGACCCCCTGCACACCCCCTAAATAGAATAGCCCCCCTGCACACCCCCTAAATAGAATAGCCCCCCTGCACACCCCTAAATAGAATACCCCCCTGCACCCCCCTAAATAGAATAGCCCCCCTGCACCCCCCTAAATAGAATAGACCCCCTGCACACACACCCTAAATAGAATAGACCCCCTGCACACCCCCTAAATAGAATAGCCCCCCTCCCCCCCTCAATAGAATAGCCCCCCTGCACACACACACCCATAGAATAGCCCCCTCTGCGTGCCTCCCCCCTCCCGCTGTGTGGCCACATGTGAAGGGGTTAAAGAAAAAAAAAACATTCTCACCTCACCTCGCTCCCCAGCAGCTTCTTCCTCAGCTTGGATCTTCGGTCCACGTCCACTGCTGCTGTTTCATCTTGCGGTGGCGGCGGCAGCGACCCCTCTCCTCTCTGTCCTCCAGGTCCTCAGCGGCGCGTCAGGGAAGTGACGTCAGCCGCTGGGGGCCTGGTGATGTAGGTGCCTGCAGACGTGCCTGCGCGCGCGGCACGTCTGCGGCCTAGGCATCGGGGGGGGGATCAGGAGGGGCGGAGACACACCACCGCAGCCCCCTTCCGCCATCACAGCCCTCTCACCTCGGCCCGGCTTGCCCGCCCCTGCCCGCTCCTGACGTGCTCCTTCAACTAACGAGGGGCCGCTGCGGCCGGCCGCATCGGCCCCACGTTGATTAGTTTGGAGGAGCACGTCAGTAGCGGGCAGGGGCGGGCAAGCCGGGCCGAGGTGAGCGGGCCGCAGCGGTGATCTTTTTTTTTTTTTTTTTTTTTTCATTATCCAGCCCGGGCGGCCCACGGACTGGTAATCTGGCCAGCCCAGCGGGCATTTGCCCACCCTGACAGATTACCAGTCCGGGCCTGATTCACACTGTCCGTGATTTTATGTATTCCTTATTTTGAGATCATTTGGACCATTTTCACCTTTATAACTGTGAAACTTTTCACTTTTGATGAATCTGCAAAAAAATGGATTGCGCATTCACCACAGACAAATTTTGTGGACCGTGGACGACGATTGCAGCCATAATATACAGTCCTGAAAAACTACATACTGTGCCATGTCACAGAACGGCCGCTGTCTGTGAAGTTTATCCCGGCCGGTACTGCAGTACCAGCCATATTAACTTAATTTCTTTTTAATTGGAATGTGGGCACACTCAGCTGTGCCCGCACTCCAATTAACCATAGCACAGAATGTACAGACATGTCATTTTTTTGTGTGGCCACTGTGCTGACCACTGTTGCTGCAATCTGTAACAATGGCCATTGTTTTACGTGGTTTGACGGTGGCCTTAGGTTAATGCTATTACAGTATTTCATGTTATAACTTAATGATGCCTTTCCTGGCAACAGATCCTGTATAAACAAACTCATTTTGTTTCGCACCATCTATGGATATTCACATATATACGTTATTTATTGGTATAAATACACCACCTGCGAATACCGAACATATTGCATTCTAATTCTGTCCTCATACAATCTTACATAGCAGCTCATGTACATCGCATCTTCTTACTAAGTCTAATTAGTGCAGATTGAGCTCGCATAACATTAGCATGTGGGTTTCAGTGAATCATCTCAAAATATTCCGCTAACAAGTCTGACCCAATGGCTGCATAACACTTCCTTCTAATTGTCATCAAGCCAGATGAATAATTCACTTTGCACAGTTAAATCTGAATCCATGACCAAAAATAATGTGGGGATCTGTTTAGGATTATATTTGCAAATGTTTCATCTCTCTCCTGAGTGATATTTTCTAAAGTTAGAAAACTGGTGAGATAATTCAGGGTCTGGGAAAATATGAAAGTTGCTGTAGTCAAACACCTAATCCATATATATTTATAGCTTGTTAAATACAAAAAGTGAATATGAAAAACCTTTTCCTGTACAACAGTACTCAACCATATTTATTTATTTATTTATTGTTTATTTATTATTCAGTTAAAAATTCCACAACACAAAAGAAAAATAACAATCTGTTAGGGCCAGTTCACAGAGAGTAAAAGCGTCAGAACTCTCCGCCGCAGAATCCCAATTGCCTCAGTGTCGTACAGTCTATCTATGGGAGGGCTCGCGTGCCTCTGCTCTCCGAGCCTCTCTGCTCAAAGAAATGACATGTCAATTCTTCCGCTGCTTTTACTCCCTGTGAACTGGCCCTCACAAATAATAACAAGATTATACAAGTGGTGTTTTGTCCAGATAATGACAACCCACGTGTACTGTAGTTGCTAGTGTGGTTTTAAGAGACATACACTATGGCCATCAAATTTAAGGTAGGACATGAAGGTGGATCAATGTGAGGAAAGATGTATTAGCCAAACTGCCCTCGATAGAAAATATTCAGATATGTAGCTATAGGGTTTAGAGGTGGCAGTTGCCCGTGGTCCCTGGTTTCTTACGCAAGCTAATGTTCATTTGCAACCGAAAAAGACACCAGTATTATAAATAGTAAAAAGTTGGGAATTTATCAAAGATGCACCTGGAATAGGCCAGGTGAAAGGAGCAGATTTTTAGTTTGTCAAAATCTACTCCTTTTCTCCTGATGTATGCCTTGCTCGCCTGATGGTTAGAAATGATCAAACAGGTCCGAAGTTCAGGTTCATACGAACCCGAACCATCGGCATTTCACTCCCGTTTAAGTACCGCTTGGAAAACAGGGATACAGCCTATTACCTAGCTGTATCCCTGTTTCCCAGGCGGTACTCAGGCCGTCTCCACCTTCCCCACGGAACGGGAAGGCAGCGAGAGTCAAATGCCGATGGTTAGGATTCGTACGAACCTGTACTTCGGCCCTGTTTGATCATCTCTTCTAATTGATAAGCAGTGGGGCATGGCAAGGCAGGGAGGAGATGTGGCCACCTACTACACCTGATTATTATGATTTATGCCTACTAATATGCAATGTGGTTGAAGACGGCACTCTGCAGGTCTGACGGTACTTGTGGTAGGAGTAACCCCAGAACAGCAGAAAGATGAATCCCGGCACACACCGGGATGTGTGGAATGCTTACTTTATTGGTGCAAAACAGATAGAAGGATGTGTTTCGGCTCAGTTGCCTTCATCCGCTCCATGGAGGATTCATCTTTTTCTTATGCCCACTAGTAGGCAAAATAGTGAAAATCTATGACCTGCTCCAGAGCTGGTCTAGATTTCTGTGACTTCTTTACGGCAGCTTTAGATTTGTGTGCATTGCAGCAGGGCCCTATTCTCCCTTTGGTGTTCCGGTTTTACACTGGGGCTCAGAAACCATATGTTGTGCCTTGGTTAGAATAAGCAAGAAAAATACACAGCATAGCAAAGCAATATCATGGTACTGCCAAGAGCATTAGCACACTATATAGATCTACCAATATTATAAATTTTACTAATCATCAATTGCATTTTACTAACTCCTTATATAAATATTTATAAAGCCCCATATGACAACCATATATTTTTAATATACCAAATAAAGAACTTAATTTATGTTTGTTCTGAATTGCAGATGGATCCACATGAAAATATTTTACTAAGCACACTTGAAATTAAAAATGAGATGGCAGCATCCGAAGCAGTGATGGGGCTGGGTGATCCTAGAAGCACTATGCTGGCCTACGATACCTCCAGTATCCAGTACCGAAAAGCAGGATTACCGCGACACAACTTTGGACGGAATGCCTTAGAACGACATGTGGTTCAAAAAAAAAGCAGACTACGGAGACGTGCATCTCAGTTGAAAATAACCATACCTGACTTGACTGATGTTAACGCTATAGACAGATGGTCACGCATGATCTTTCCAGTGGTTTTTGGATTCTTCAATGTAGTCTACTGGCTCTATTATGTGAACTAAGACTAAAAAGCCATAAAGTAGACAAAAACTGGATGTCTGTTCGGATTATGTGTGAAACCAGAAGTGGGGCTTAGAAAATAACATTCAGGACACAAGCTATTTTCAAATACCTTAGTTGCTGACACTTCCCATCCTACTGTATGCTGTACAGATCCATTCTAGACTCAATAGAGCTACAACAACACCCTTTTCATTTTCTTTTTCAGTGTTAAGTTTATTTTATATATGTATTAAGGCTTTTCCTGGTGTACACGCAAGTGCATTGAAGTGAGATGCTAAAGCAATTGGTCATTTTTACCCAGACTCACCTATACATTGCACGGTTTGATTGATGCTTTTCAAGACATTTCAACTGGAAATGTAACAGCTGTGAATGGAATGGAAAGATAATATCGGAAATGAACAGTTTCGCTCTTATCCTGATTTGATGGAGACCATGAATGACCGATGACACATTTTTTTCTTACTTGTTAGTCCAGCTTTAGAACAACTTTGAGGTGTTCCCATGTCATAAAGTGATGGCTTATTGCTAAGATTGCTAAGATATCATGGGGGTTAGCACTGGTTCATTGCTGCAGCCCATCACTGTTTTTCCCTATGCAGAAGTGCTCCCAGCGACTCAATTGTGCAGGGAACTGCATCTGACCTCATTTACTTTAAAGGGGTTGTCCAGCTCTACAAAAACATGGCCTCTTTCTTCCAGAGAGAGACCCACTCTTGTCTCCAGCTAGGGCGGGGTTTTGATTTTCAGTTCCATTGAAGTGAATGGAGCTTAATTGAAAATCAAACCTGAACTGGAAACAAGAGTCATATTGTCTCTGAAAGATAGTGGCCATGATTTTGTAGCGCTGGATAACCCATTTAATGGTGCTGTGTTGTAAATTGCCAACATAGGAGGTAGCCAGGCAAATGAGATGACTATGGTTTCATGATTGCGAGGGTTCTAGAGGTCCTAATATTATGCCATTAATTTATGAGATGGAAAAACCCTGAACATATTGAGGCAGTAAAGCTTATCATTTCTATTTGTATTTTTTGGGCAAGAAACTCAAAACCTAAAGGAAAATTTTAAATTTTTAAAAACAAATTAAGAGGGCTTTTACATATAGTATACCATTGATGTTACTGATGTTGTCTTATATGGTGGAGAGGTTTATGGCGTTTTCAGACATCAGGGTCTAGATGCAACTGCTGCCTCTCAGCTGTTTGTAGCAACACCCTGGACCCATAGGGATAATTGATCTTAATGGAGCAAAGTGTCGCCTGTTTATTCATGCAGTAGCAAGGGTGAAACTCAAAGAAAGATGCAATGGTTACTCTTCCAATGAATTCTGTATTCATTAGTCTCCATATGTGCAGATATTCTATTACTCAACAGGGATCAGGTTGAGTTTCCATTTCACTGTGTCTTTCCGTCTAAATTTATTGGAAGCAAGAATCCATTAAATCACAGGCCCTTAATAAAGAATGATAGCTAAGGAGATGTTTAAAATCAATGTGGCATAGTCCAACATTTGATAAGAGTCATATATATATATATATATATATAGAGAGAGAGAGAGAGAGAGAGAGAGAGAGGGGCTTTTCCTGCAAGAAGAAAAGATAATATTAAAGTATAAACAGTATCCAAGCAAATGGTTATCATCTCTTTAAAAGGAACGGCAACGCAGACCTGTAAGAAATACTATTGCAATTTGAGTAGATTTTCCAGATCAACTTTGTGTTTGATGTTGCTGTTTCTTACCAGCTTTTAATGCAAAAATCTTAACGCCTAATCCGTTCATTTCAAGCCTGTTCAACCAAGAAAGAAGAAGTCCTGGATGAAAAAAACAGTGGAGAAAGCATCAATGGAACAACAAGCAAAAATGTTGGTTAGCACCATTAGAGTAAAGAAGGACTCTTTCGGTTAATGGTGAATCCACATTTATTATTATTTCGCCTTTAACATTAAAGGCCATGGGCACCTTATGCATATTTGTTTTACAGCATTGTATGTATTATTTGTAATGAAACATTTCTGCAATTAGTTTTAATCCGTATTTTTTCCCCAGTTTTGTTCTGCAGCTTAAATGTATACATTACAAGCTGCTTGATGACTTTTATCTATACCTTTCATATTTATGCACCTAAGCTCAAAACTAATTTGGAGCCTAAGCAAAATCCATACAAACTGTTGGTATTGAGACTGAATCGAACGAAATGGCTTGCAAAAAAAAAACAAAAAAACAAAAAATGCAGAAATGTTCTATTCCTTATAATACAAATAATGCATTAAAAAAATACTCTGTGCTTGAACAGAAAATTGACTCCTCTTCCTTTGTTTAGTTCAATGCCAACCTTCACAATAGAAAAGCTTCAAATCTACGCCTTCAATATTGCACATTGATTTGTTCTAGAGGATAGTTTGCTTCCATTATTAAGTTTCATTTTGTTTTTATACACTCATAAACTTGAAAAAATGTTGTGCCTCTCATTTCTTTTCAATATCAGTGACCAAAATCTACCACACTGCTTATTTTGTTTCTAATGTGAAAACTTTCCCAGTGAGCAACGTTATATCAGTGATACATGCCAAAATGGATGACGAAAATGTATTTGTTTAGGGTATTTGTATAGTCTTTATGCTACATGATAATGAAAATGAGGAGAAAGATATTAATTATTAGTATTATTTATTAGCTTCCTATATTTACATGAAGATGGCTATGACTGTTCCACAAGCCATATGCCATAGTTCCTTTATAATAATCATCAGAATAGTAGACCACCACTAAAAAGACTTCAAGGGCAATAGTTACTCCGTAACTGCCAAGTATAATTTTTAGTAATTGAATTTAGAATACTTTCTGCTTGAAGACAATCAGACAGGGTAGAAGTGGCTTGCCAGAGTACCAGAGGATCTTTCTGTAGAGCCTGGGCTCTAGCACAATAATAAGCCCAAAGGACCAGTAGAATACAACCATATGTGGAGCTGACACAAAATACCAATTTTACCTCATTGTGTGTGTGTGTGTTTGTGTATGCACTAATAAGTACAACATGTGGAATGCAATTTATGTGTCACAGGCACAGCCAATCCATGTGCAATAACCTGCTTAGGCAGGCAAGCATAACCCCTTCTGTAGAGATATACAATTATTTCCCAGGCCAAGCCCAAGACAAATGCTTCTTTGTATTGGTAAATTACTTTAAAAAGGAGAATCATGAGCCAACACTGGTTGTTAATGACCAGAAGTTGTCTGGCACCAAAAAAAAAAAGAAAGGGAGAGGATCAGACAGATGAGTAGTATTTATTTATTTATTTTCATAGCACTCTGATGCTTTCAGATTAATTATTCTTTGGCCAGTCTCCCCATTTAAAGAGTCGGAGAAAAAAAATGTTTACTACATTGCTGTAATGAAGTTAAACAACTTTGTGATATAATTTTGTAAGAAAAAAAAAATATATAAGTATAGTTTCTTATATGCATATGTACTACTGTTGACTGGCAGCAGTAAGGGGCAACACAACAGTTAAAAAACTTTAAAAAAAATTATATTAAGAAGTAATATAACTTTATTTTAGCAATGTATGAGTATAAAAATTAAGGCTATGGGAACAAACCTTCCTTTTTGCAGCTGTCATTATTAATAGATGGAAACTTTTTCCTGATAAAATCCTGTAGTGGGAATATAGCCTTAGGCTATGTTCACACTGCGTATTAGTCCGGCCGCATTTCGTACGCCGCCGTACATGTGCGGCTAAAACTACGGGCGTGGGAAAAAATCGGCATGCGGCCGGATGCGTACGAACCGCGAACATACGCCCGTAGTACAGTTATGCTTCCCTAGCTTGTTTCGAAGCCACCTGAAACAGGTCATTTACTTGGAAATCTTCGCCCAGCCCAATAAAACTCACAGGACCTTTTGGATTGAAAAATCAAGTTCAATTTGGCTGAAATAAGTACGTACTTCGTACAGGACCGCATGGAAATCCATCCTCAAACGATGGTCTTGTTCATTTTTCACGGCGACGCATATGATTCGGCCGTAAGCTCATACGTAGTGTGCATTGTGCGGGCGTATATCGTATACTCTCAAGCGAACGCATCAACCTCAAAACTATGTGCGTATATTCGCGGTTCGCTCTACGGCCGTAAACATATGCAGTGTGAACATAGCCTTAAAGGGGAACTATCAGTAGTTGAAAGGAATGGCACCAAGGAGGAATGTAAGAGACATACCTTTTTCCTCGACGCCCGTGCGCAGTAGGGCATCGGCATATTATGCTATCGGCATATTAGATTCCTCTCACCTGCTGATACACCTGCTAGTTCTCCTTAACTGGTCGTTCCAAATTAGTGGTGCATGTACTTTGTATACACTGGTCATCACTCAACTATGTTTTTCAAGAAAGGGAATCCCATCAAAAATTGTAAGAATGATCAACCTCTGTATTTTATTGCTATGTTCCCAAAATAACGTCCGGATGGCTTTATGGGCTGTCATTTTAGCTCCATGAACTTTATGTGTGGCTGTCATTATCATTGGACAACCATCATTTGGTGCTAAAATGACAGCCAGTCATATGTTTGGTGTAAGCGTGAGAAGATTTCCCTAACATATACAACTTAATAAACTTTGCCCCTTCTATGCATTACCTAGGGTTCTTTTTCCACTTTAAATTATGTTATTTTTATCTAAGATTTTTTTTTTATTACAGGCTTTTATTCTGTGCGTCACAAATGGAAACATTAATAAGATTATGAAGAGTGGGAATAAATTTATGTAGTGTATTTCTATGACCTTATCAAAAAAGATTTTCTGCATATTCAAATTATTTTTTTCACACAATTCTGCGGCTCTTGCTCTACATGCGGAACTTGTAGCTTTTGGTCATGGTATTCGAAAGATGATTCAAAGTTAAACCGTTTATTGTCGACTTCTTTATTAAACATGAAATATTGACTTGTATTGTAACGTGCTCGAGAACCATACTGTTCATGGACTGCATGTATTCACTGTACACTAGAATGTGAACTTAGAATTACCATAGAAGAAAAAGACAGAATGTAAACTCATGAATAGAATGTACATGTTGTAGCTAATCTGTTTCCTTAACCAAGTGCCACATTTATCAGCTTTGCCTGCTTTATTAAGATAAGGGACTGTATCAGCTCCTTACATATTGCATGTTAGACCTATTGCAGGGCTCTGTGCATAGGGTACATTTTCTAACAAGTTTATTATTCAGGATCACCCTTAAAACATGATTCAGCATTTTTCCACGGACACCTATATTTAAGGAAAGAAACACTAAGGCATGCTATATTTTTCTGGTGCATAAAACATATTTGTATATTTTGTGATGAAATCTATTGTCAAAGCGCTAAAAGAAAATGCATTTGTTTACTCAATTATTTATTTATTTATTTATTTATTTATTTATTTATTTAAAAAATGACTGCTCTTTTTTCCAGCACGTAATTTCTCATTTCTAGAATTTGAGTTATTTCTGTTTATTTTGTTTATTGCATTGAACATATCACACATACTATAGATTTGTGGAAGCCACTCGAAGTGGATATGTCTTCTAAATTGTACAGTATATGCCAATTTATTGTCACATTAAAAAAAAATTATTTGGTAGACAGTTTTTCCTTTTAATACCATTATAAAAAAAAGGGATCAGTTTTTTTTTAACTTACACAAAAACGTAGTCCACCTCATTTTTGTATCCGTTAAAAAAAAAAAAAAGATCCGTTTTGATCCGTTTTTTTTATATAATGGAATTCAATGGGAAAAGGGATCAAAATTTTTTCCATTCGTTTTTCATCCGTTTTTTGCAAAAAATGGATTGCAAAAACATAGTGTGAACCCAGTATTATTATTATTATCATCATAATCATTATTATTATGCTTTTTTTAGTGAATAAATTAGACATTTCTTATCTTATTCACAAAACAGTGGCTTCCATTAATGTTGTTTGGGGCTGAAGACATTACATCATCATCCAAATAAGATTAAGGGCACAGAGCCATGTATGCAGAAGATAAATGGGATAAATTGAGTCCTAGTTATGATATGTATTATGGATTAGGCCACACGTTTTATATATCTTCTGCAGCTTATACATCCAACTTAAACATTGTATAGACCTGTTATAAACTTATGCATGAACCGTTAATCTGAGGTTATTCCATGTAAGCCTAGCTTAGCAATGCATAGAACAATAGCAGACCTTAAAGTACTTCTGTATCCAATACGCCTGTCTTTGATTAATATAGACTTTAGTGTCCATATCCCAGTTAACGGGTAGGCTCTCCATTGCAAATAGAGGTAGTTTTATTTGGGGCCACTATGTGCTTTACAAAAAAAAAAAGCTGGATCAATCAAAATTTTGACATACAGACACAGCCATATTATAAAGGAAACGTCATATGTACTGTTTCCCATTCAGGCAAAACAACACATATTTAAAAAATTGCATTGTCAATACAATTGCTAACACAAATGTTGTGCAATCTGACAATCCAGCAAATAGGGTGTTTTTTTTATTTATTTTTTTATCATTGTTACAAGGTCACAGGCGAAGCTCAGAATACTCATTAGTGTTGATAGAAAGTTTGCATCATGTTGCAGGGCAATGTGCTGATGACCTTTCCAAAAGTAGAGTTTAACTATTGACTTCTTATATGGTACAGCTTTAAAGAAACCTTTAAGATGTGTCTGTAAATACTTCTTGTAAATGACTGCTAGCAAGGATGATAATATGCATTTCCCGACTGAACAATCCAATCATCACCGTCTCCGTGTTTCCATGAAGAATGTTCTGTTTCTATTTAATACAAATGCAGGGTATTACTGGTTAAATTATTTTACAATGTCTATAGTTATATCCTTTCACATTCTTAACTATATATATAGATATAAATGTATGTAAAGAGGTTAAAAATAATAGAACATTTTTTTACATTAAAGATATAAATATATAATTATATATAACATTTATTTAATTTATGAATAAAAGCACAAACTGCATAGCAACAAATAGATCATCACATAATACACTGACCCCCATAGAACGACCATAATTGATTTTTATAGGGCTCCTGAAGGGCATCCGTGTCGCATCTCAATTACTAGCTCAGTACTTGAAATGTAGGTAGGTAACTAATATACATATCGACGTGTGTATATGTATTGAAATGGTGGCTGATCACAGGAATAAGCTAATAAATAATAATTTTATATGGCTAAACAAATACAGGAACATTTTTGATTTGTGATATAGGGGTAAAAAAATTAAATTAATTGAATAATCATGACTTGTAAATTGGGCATTTTACATCATGTTATTTAAAAACTACAAGTTACCTTAGGATTAGAGCAGGGATGGGGAACGTTCGGCCCTTCAGCTGCAAAAAATAAATAAATAAAATAATAATAATAAAAAAAATAAAAAAAATTCCCATCATGCCTGGACAGCTTAAGCTTTGGCTGTCTAGGCATGATAGGAATGGTAATTTTGGAAAAGCTAAAGGGGCGGCGGTCCCCCCTCCTTGGATTATAGGAATTCCATTGCATCGTCCGTTAGACTAGTCTATTCATTGCTTGTTTGTTTCCTATTTTTATAACAATGCTGATATCCAGTGAAATAAACAATACATAAAACTTCTTAAACTACCAAGAGAAGCAAAAATATGAAGATTTTTAGAAACTAGCTAAAAGCGTTCTATACTGTATATGAAGATACACTGTAATTGTAGTGATGCATTACATTTTGCTATATGTATATAGGTCATACAATGTGGGCATCCATTTATGCTGACCATTTGTAAATATTATATCAGAGATTTCTTAAAACATTTTTAACTTCTTATTTGTACCTACTGGCAAGGCAAAATATACTGTAGTACAGTTAAAGTGTTCTAGCTTAATTGTAAATAATGAAAAGCGCTTTCATTTATTGGATAATGGCTTTGTGTTTTCACCTTTGCTTCGCATAAACATAAAAATGTTTTGGTTGAGTACTTTGGTTATTATTTTTTTTTTATTTGTTTATTTTTATTTTTTTTGGGACAGAGCTTTTGTTTAGCTAGAGGTTATAAAAGGACAAGCAGCTTTGTAACCTCAAGTAAACTTACAATACTCCCATAGTGGAATATAGGCTGCTCTATAAAATAAAAGCTCTATAATTTGCACCATGTATCAGTGGGTATAAGCAGAACAAACTTTGAGCCTAAAAGATTTCCATAAAACTATGTGACATATTCAATTTTTCCCACCTATCTCTATTTCCATAATATAAAATACAAAAAAAGTATTGATGTATTTTGTATAATCCTGCTAGAAAAATAATATAGGGATCATCCCTAAATTTTAAGACCCAGATATGCCATTTGATCTAAAATTGATTGAGAATCTTTTATTAGTTAATATTATTTTTTTGTATTCATTTTATCATTTATCATGTTTAATAGCAAATTTCTAAATTTGAAGACTAATAAAATTAAATTACACAATATAGAATAATAAATCTTGGAAATATATTTTAACAAATAACAATAAAATGGTGACAATTATTTCAAGATTTTATTATATTTAATTGTATTATCTTATGTTTACACAATGATTTTCAATGTACGTTATTTGATACACAAAATAATGGCATGTATATTGAGTACCAAAATAATAGCCATTGTTTAACATACTTTGGCTGCCATCAATGGGATGGTACTTTTATTTAAGTTTCGGTTGATTGATGGCTCAACATCCTTTTTGAAGTGACTATTATTAAAGATCCATTGAATTTTGTTGAATTTGGCTCAATAATGACCGTCAATAAAGGTCCTGGCCATAATTTGATTCAAACATTATTCTATGCATCATGTGAAATAATAACAGTTGTTTCCATAAACCTCAATGGAAATAAAGAAATTTTGTGTAATGAGCCTTTAACAGATTGAATACCATACAAAGGCTATGTTCGTGCGCTGTATAAACAATGGGCGTTCCCTGCGAACGGCCGCTGTTTAATGCTATCTAGGGCCGGAATTAAAGATCATGTTCATTAATTCCAGCCATAGGTGGCAGTAAACAACGGCTATCCCCATGGAACGCCCATTTTTTTAACAGCATCTGAACATAGCCAGATAATTATTTTATAAATATTAATACAATAAAAAATATAAATCATAACAAAGAAATTTTTTAACTCAAATGTATTTAAATTTTATGAAATGCATCTATTTTACTTATCTTTTAGATGATAGAAACTTTTAAGCTCTTACATTTTATCCACTGACTTTTTATGTTGTATTTACTTTAAATATTTAAGGTGATTGATATATAGGAATATATTTTTCTGTTCTAAAATGTCCGTGTAATAATTTCTGGATGTAAAATATTCCCAAATGTAGTATTCTTTTTGTTATCATAAGGTATTAGAGATGAGCGAACCGGGTTCGGGTTCGAGTCCATCCGAACCCGATCGTTCGGTATTTGATTAGCTGGGGCTGCTGAACTTGGATAAAGCTCTAAGGTTGTCTGGAAAACCTGGATACAGCCAATGACTATATCCATGTTTTCCACATAGCCTTAGGGCTTTATCCAACTTCAGCAGCCACCGCTAATCAAATGTCAAAAGTTTGGGTTCGGATGGACTCGAGCACGCTCGAGGTTCGCTCATCTCTGTAAGGTATGCATCCAATGCTTACAAAATGTATTAGAAATTCATCCTGAATTACTAAAATTTCAAACACAACTTAAGCTATCTGAAAAACCTAAAAAATGCCACTTGGTAAAATATATTTTTTCAATATGATAACTCAAACTGTTCTCTTAACATAATGGATAATAAATAGCATTTGGGCTATGTTCCCACTATTGGATCATAGAGAGGAAAGACGGACATTTTGTAATATTGATGGCCGCAAATAATTATCAGTATTTGCGGCCATCAAAATTATGAGATGGCCACCTTTCCAGCTATGATCTCATAGTGGGGACATAGCCTTGATGTGACACTGTTATAAACACATTAGATATTAACTAAAATAAAAGTAACAATATAAAAGAAATAATCAACACATGGCAAATATTCCATGTTTGATTCCACCTTAACTCACTCAGAATTAGATAAGTCTGATAAGAGGATAAGTAGACATCACAGAGGATGTCCCCTACTTGATATTCCCTTTTTTAATCCAGAGCAAGGAGTTGCTTTGTACAAGCAACTTCCCTTTTAGCAGATTTTAACTTTTCTAGAATAACAATCTGAATGGTGGCATTTAATTCTTAATTTACCCTACAGTGGCATACCCCTCCCCCCAGAGTAATCCGCTGGCTACATTCTAAAAAAAAGTTTTTTTTTCTGATGAGACAACACAATTAACAAACTTGACAATAAATAAAGCCCCATTTTAATTGAAAATTTGTAAGATTTTTTTTTTTTTACGAAATTCATGAATTTATCTCTTCATATACTGAAAAAGCAATAGCGCATTAAAATGTGTTAAAAAAGAGGGCTTCCATAATTTATACATTCTCATTCACAAAATGTTTAGATACTATGTATTGCTTAACTATTCTTTTTAGTAGGCTTTACAATGACTGCAATTTAAACTGTCTATAGGACATGTTTACACAATGTTAAAATAAAGGCAAATCACGACCACATTTTAATAATTGCATCCGTAAATTATGATCATGATTTACGCCCATAGTTTTTGTTTTTAAATATAGCCTCAGATTTAAACATTTCTCTTAAATTATAAATAATGATTTAAATTTATTTCCTATTATTATATATGCAAGGAGTAAAAACACGCACAAGAAGCTTCCTGTCTTGGAAAGAAGAAATAACATTTCTGTCAATTTAGACAATAAAAAAGACAAGAATAATTCTTGAGATTTTGGAAATACTTTACATCTGTACAGCTTTTAATTTACATCATCATTCTTTGCCTTATTTGTGGTATTTTTATTTTTCCTATATGCACTTAACAGCATTTTTTCTATTTTTATTTTTTTCTTTAAAGACAAAAGGCTAATAGAAACTAGATTCCCATTTAGTCTTCATAAAAGAGACTGCCAGCCTCATAAAGAATGGGGTAGTAAATATATGATTGTAAATGAGTAGCGCATAAAAGATATTTTCTTGAATTTATTGCAGACAGTTGCAGCATGTAAATATATAACAATGTTGGCTAGTGTGTAATTCTTGAATTCAAAGATACAAATAAAGAACTAAATTGAAAGAAATAGTGTGATGTCATTTCTTACGATAGGAGCCTTGTGTTATTAACCCCTAGGCGACCCTGGATGTACCTGTATGTCATGGGCCGCCTCCATGTGTTCGGAGTGGGGCCGCATGGCGGCCGTGCTCTGCACCGCCGCGGTCCCGGGTGCCGCTCGTAGCGGCTATTAGCGGTCACGGTCGTCGTGCCCGCTAATAAAGTAATCTGATGAAAGTTGACAGCTGCATCCGATTACTTGATGCAGCCGTTCCCTGGTGTCTAGTGGGGTGGATCCACACATGGGTGGGTGGATCCACACATCTTACTCGTTCCGGGGTTAATGGCGCTGATCCCGGCTCGGCACTCGATTGCTTCCGGCTGCAGCAGCTGGAAGCAATCAAAGTGCCTATCTTATCGATCTATGCTGCATGTCTATGCAGCATAGATTGTATGAGAGATCAGAGTACTTATATTAGAAGTCCCCCATGGGGGCTTCTAGTTAAGTGTAAAAGAAAAAAAAAGTGTAATTAATAAAAAGCCCCCTCCCCTAATAAAAGTGTGAATCACCCCCCTTTTCCCATGTTATAAATAAAAGTAAGTAAATAGATAAACATGTTTGGTATTGCCGCATGCATAATCGCCCAAACTATTAGTTATATTCCTGATCTTGAACGGTAAATGGCGTAAGCGCAAAAAATCCCAAAGTGTAAAATTGCGCATTTTTGGTCGCATCAAATCCAGAAAAATTGTAATAAAAAGCGATCAAAAAGTCGCATATGCGCAATCAAGGTAGTGATAGAAAGAACACATCATGGCGCAAAAAAAAGACATTTTTTTACAGGCCATCAGATACAATGAAAGTTATGCATGTTACATCTCGTTGTAATCGTACCGACTTAACCGAGTAACATATATGACAAGTCAGTTTTACCCCAGGGCGAATGGCATAAAAACGAAAAAAAAAAAATAAAAAAAAAATAAAATAAAAGAAATGTGTTGTTTTTTTTTTTTTTCAATTTTACCACATATTGAATTTTTTCCTGGTTTCGTAGTATACTTAAGCCTATCATTGCAAAGTACAATTAGTGGCGCAAAAAATAAGGGCTCATGTGGGTTTCTAGGTGAAAAAATGCAAGTGCTGTGGCCTTTTAAGCACAAGGAGGGAAAAACGAAAACGCAAAAAATGAAATTGGCCCGCTCCTCTAAGAGTTAAGGAATACCTTCTAGCATGAACATGGTATGGACCTGGGTGATCTCAATGACATTAATATATGTCATGGCTCAGGAGCAGTTACCTACCTATTACATACAGTACATTTTTATCATGATTTGTTAACAGGTTAATCATACACAGATGTACATATACAGTATACGCCCATACTTACATTCAAAGGCTATGTTCACACAACATGAAAATAAGAGAAAAGAGAAAAATGACGTCCTTTATAGCCGCAATATGATTTACTTCAGTTTTTTCGAGAAGTATTTTCCAAAGAGTGGACGTTATTTTTCCATTGTTCGCACACAGTTTTCTTTTTCCCACCGTCCTTTCACTGTTACTACTGTTAAATTCAAAATTTCAATTAAAGGCTATGTTCACACAATGTTTTTTCATCTCCGTTTAAAATGATGTCCATTATTTTGAGTCTAAAATAACAGACGTCATTTAGCTGTCTGGCCTCCCTTTAGTTGCATTGACTGGTGTTTGGACATTATTTTAACGGACAAAGGACTTTATCATTGCGTATGTCAAAATAATGATCATGAAAATTAGTTTTGGCTATCTTTTTGCAAACAGTGGAGGTTTTTTATTAGTTGTTCACACACAATTTTTCTTTTGTCAATGCTCTTTCTCCGTTTCTACTATTAAATTAAATGGACTTTTCACTTAGAGGGGGTGTCCGGAATATTTTAATAAACTAGCATTGCATTGACCTCTGTGGGTGTTACATATTCTACATACACTTTTTTTTATTTACTATACTACTATTTTTTTTTTTTATTTAGAGCACTTACTGTGTTCTCAGGCTCAGTCGCATGACCACTCTGCCTGTGTTTTCTTTACTTCCTGTGATGTCACATTCCCAGTGAGTCATCAGGTTATGCGGTTATGCGGATATTTTTTAGCCACACCCCTAAAATCTAACATCTGAGACCAGAACAAACTGCAGCAATAAGGATAGCATGACAGACTACAATCTCTGTACAGCACTGCAGCATAGGTTGGAGCTATAAACTGTAAATAAAGGAACTATGAGGGTGATTTATCAAAACTTGTGCAGAGGAACAGGGAAGCAGTTGCCCATAGCAACCAGTCAGATTCTAGGTTCATTTTTCAAGGCCTTTAAAAGGAAGCAATCTGATTGGTTGCTATAGTTAACTGCTCCTCTGCTTAGGCTTTGCTAAATCTTCCCTTATATTGTTACTATTGTAGTGAAAAGATGTACAGTGTTAGGGCAGTGCTGCTGCTGCCTGTAATATGGAGAGGAGAGAGGCTGCTGCTATGTGTAATATGGAGAGGAGAGAGGCTGCTGTGTGTAATATGGAGAGGAGAGAGGCTGCTGTGTGTGATATGGAGAGGAGAGAGGCTGCTGCTGTGTGTAATATGGAGAGGAGAGAGGCTGCTGCTGTGTGTAATATGGAGAGGAGAGAGGCTGCTGTGTGTGATATGGAGAGGAGAGAGGCTGCTGCTGTGTGTAATATGGAGAGGAGAGAGGCTGCTGTGTGTAATATGGAGAGGAGAGAGGCTGCTGCTGTGTGTAATATGGAGAGGAGAGAGGCTGCTGCTGTGTGTAATATGGAGAGGAGAGAGGCTGCTGCTATGTGTAATATGGAGAGGAGAGAGGCTGCTGCTATGTGTAATATGGAGAGGAGAGAGGCTGCTGTGTGTAATATGGAGAGGAGAGGGGCTGCTGCTGTGTGTAACATGGAGAGGAGAGAGGCTGCTGCTGTGTGTAATATGGAGAGGAGAGAGGCTGCTGCTGTGTGTAATATGGAGAGGAGAGAGGCTGCTGCTGTGTGTAATATGGAGAGGAGAGAGGCTGCTGCTGTGTGTAATATGGAGAGGAGAGAGGCTGCTGCTGTGTGTGATATGGAGAGGAGAGAGGCTGCTGCTGTGTGTAATATGGAGAGGAGAGAGGCTGCTGCTGTGTGTAATATGGAGAGGAGAGAGGCTGCTGTGTGTAATATGGAGAGGAGAGAGGCTGCTGCTGTGTGTAATATGGAGAGGAGAGAGGCTGCTGCTGTGTGTAATATGGAGAGGAGAGAGGCTGCTGCTGTGTGTAATATGGAGAGGAGAGAGGCTGCTGCTGTGTGTGATATGGAGAGGAGAGAGGATACTTCACCTCATGGCAGTCACCATTCTATTTATTTCTTGCTGAGGTAACAGAATCCTGCCTCATTGAGACCCACCCCACCTGTAGGATGGCTACTGTAGTGTATATGTAATCCGTACGTAAAACATGTACATGTGTGCTGGGGTTTGTTGTAGATTTTATAACATAAGTAATTGGCAGACGCTGAGCCACCATGCTGCTCAAGAGACACCTGTATTAATACAGACATTGCCCTGCTTATGGTTAGAGAATGGGTGGAGCTATATTTAGAGAAGAGGGGGTGGAGCTATAGGCTTGCAGAGCTGTGATGTCACTGCTGACTCCTGTGACCTGGAAGTTCTTTATGTAAACAAACACAAGTTCAAAAAGCAGTAACAGAGGACAATGCCCGGGACACAGAGGAGAAAAAAGGTTAGAGAAAACAAGGGGAAAGGGACAGATTACAAATTATTCACATTTCCAATAAAAAAATGTTGGACAACCTCTTTAAGACACACCCAAATGGCAACTAGTAAACCCAAACTAGAATAATTTACCAATAGCCACAGGGCCGTTTCTAGCTTTTCTGCTGCCTGAGGCAAAAAAATTAAATGGTCTGCAGAACCTCATCATACACCCCATCTGCTGCAGAACATCATAATACACCTCAGCTGTTGCAGAGCATCATACTACAGCCCATCTGCTGCAGAACCTCGAACTACACCCAATCTGCTGCAGGACCACATACTACACCTCAGCTGCTGCAGAACCTCATCATACACACCTCAGCTGCTGCAGAACCTCATCATATACCTCAGCTTCTCAGGTGATATATAGCAGCACAAGTGGATATACAAGTACACTAGGGGCCACTTCCAGCACTATGCCCCAGTGTACATATACAGTATATATCACATGTGCTGCTATATACCACCACCACCTCCAGCACTATGCCCTAGTGTACATATACAGTATATATCACATGTGCTGCTATATACCACCACCTCCAGCACTATGCCCCAGTCTATACATACTGTATACAGTATATATCACATGTGCTGCTATATACCACCACCTCTAGCACTATGCCCCAGTGTACATATACAGTATATATCACATGTGCTGCTATATACCACCACCACCTCCAGCACTGTGCCCCAGTGTACATATACAGTATATATCACATGTGCTGCTATATACCACCACCTTCAGCACTATGCCCCAGTGTACATATACAGTATATATCACATGTGCTGCTATATACCACCACCTCCAGCACTATGCCCCAGTGTACATATACAGTATATATAACATGTGCTGCTATATACCACCACCTCTGGCATTATGCCCCAGTGTACATATACAGTATATATCACATGTGCTGCTATATACCACCACCACCTCCAGCACTGTGCCCCAGTGTACATATACAGTATATATCACATGTGCTGCTATATACCACCACCTCCAGCACTGTGCCCCAGTCTGTTCTGTACAGTATATATCACATGTGCTGCTATATACCACCACCTCCAGCACTATGCCCCAGTCTGTACATATACAGTATATATCACATGTGCTGCTATATACCACCACCTCCAGCACTATGCCCCAGTCTGTACATATACAGTATATATCACATGTGCTGCTATATACCACCACCTCCAGCACTATGCCCCAGTCTGTACATATACAGTATATATCACATGTGCTGCTATATACCACCACCTCCAGCACTATGCCCCAGTCTGTACATATACAGTATATATCACATGTGCTGCTATATACCACCACCTCCAGCACTATGCCCCAGTCTGTACACTATAGTAATGAAGGGGCTGGAGTCCAGCACAGGCAGGAGGAGGGGGAGCACACACTGACAGGATACAACTTGCTGGAGGAGCCGAATCTTGTGTTTGCTGCTGTTATCAGTCTGTTGTCACAAAGACGGATTATGTGCTTTCCTCAGTGTGCACACTCTCCTATAAGCACACTGCACTGCCTGTAGCTCACACATCCACACAGAGCACCACACAGTTGTATTCCCAGAGCTACAGACCTGGCACATGGCTCCCTCCTGGGTCTGAGACCTGCTCCCCCACCCCCAATTGTTGGGACCCCCCCCCCCCTCCAGACCATCCCCCTTCCTCCTTAAAAACAATCACGACCCTCAGCCACCAGCCTCCCCCCTTTCCCTCGCTGTTATACTCACTAGTACTGGGGAGGAGGAAGGATCAGCATGTGGAGCCGCTGTGGCCGGCTGTGCAGGCTCTTACCCAATCTTCAGGAAGACTGCCAGGTGACGTCACACATCAGAGAGACATAGCCCGGCAGTTCCTGGGGAGGGCGGCAGGAGGCGGCCAGGCACTCAGCACTGATAGGGTCGGGACTGCTGTCATTTTAGTGAAGTTAAACTTCACTAAAATGACAGTGGCAGAGAAGATTGTGCCGCCCCCTGCAGGAACACAGGAGCTGCCGCCTGAGGCAGAAGCCTCAGTCTGCCTCATGGCAGAAACGGGCCTGAATAGCCATTATTACACTAAGGGGAGGCCAGGCTGCTAAATGACGTCCATTATTTTAGACTCAAAATGACGGACGTCATTTTAAATGGGGCTGAAAAATCGTTGTGTGAACATAGCCTTTCTGGTTTTGGGTATGGCCCTCAAGTTGGTATGGCTGATACTTACTATATGTCTTATACATTTGATTTAAATAAACCACAGAGAAAAAATAGAACAAAGAGTGGCAACAACAGTAAAAGAAAAAGTAATTCATCAGTGTAGAACCACCTGCCAGCGCTAGACTTTCCTAAGTTGGTTGGCTGATTCATTACTCAACTAACTCACCCTTCTGCCATCTCTGCTACTCTCACTCTCTGTGCCCCCCCCCCCATAATGAATCTCAGCAGCTGCTGCCAGAAGTCCTCATGCCGTCCTAAGTGTTTTGGGGGGGAGGTGTGTGTGCGTGTGTGTTTGTGTGTGTGTGTGTGTGGGGGGGGTGCATGGTATAAGTGCGGCAGGCCAATCTTTTTTCTGTCAGACCCAGGAACAGAACTTTACAAGTTTACAAAATATTACATAGGAATTATTACACAGATATAGCACCAACCAGTGATCTATAAAACCATCTCAACATATAATGAATAAGGACAAGTGCTGATAAGTAGCAGAGTACATGCAAGGAGAGGTCCAAGTATATTTTACTTATTTAAGTTGGCTGGAACGGTGCTAGCCAGCCAATCAGCATTGAGAGATTCATCATGGGGATGGACAGACACTGTGCCTGCATGTGGGTTAGCTGTAAGTGGGCCCTTTCATTTAGCTGCAGATGCTGGCAGGATTCCTCATGTGGTCTTCAGTGTGTTGGGAGGGGGGAGCGGGAGGGGGACACATGGTATCAGTACAGCAGGCCACTGCTGGCCATAAAGAAGTGGCGCGCAGCTATGTGAATGGGCACACTGGTGGCAAACACAGAGACTGGAACAGTGTTCCCCTCTCCCATAATGAATCTCAATGCTGATGGGCTGGAATAGCTAGCTGTGGCTATTATGCAATGTGAAAAAAGAATGCCCTGCCAACAACATGCCTCCCCCCCACAAACACGGCATGAGGGCTTCTGCCAGCAGCTGTTGCAATTCATTATTGGGGGCGGGGGCGACACTGTGCCTGTCCGTGAGGTAGCCACCGGTGTGCTCGTTCATATACCTGCGGCTCCTAGCAGGTGTCATCTGGGGGGGGGGATGGATACTACAGAAGCCAGTTAAACGTGTGTATAATGAATTTCACTGCTGGAATGTGGCTGGAAAGGTGCTAGCCAGCCATCAGGAGAGAAATATATAATGGGCACGTTTTTCAAAGACTATATAACTTTTATTTAGATCTGCTTAAAAAATAAAGACCAACAAGTATGCTATATGAAAGGGAGGAAGCTGCTCCTGCACAAGAAAACCCTGCCTGAGTGATAAAAAGGAACCATAACTGAATTAATGAGCCATCTGCAGCCATTTATTAAATCAGTTATGGTTCCTTTGATCGCTCGGCTTTTTCTTTTTGTGTTCAAGATTTTTAAAAACCTACACGGTTTTCTTATGCTGCGTTTACACGGAACGATTATCTTGCGAATTTGCACGATAAGGATCGAATTCGAACAATAATCGTACGTGTAAACGCAGCGAACAATCAATCGGCGAGCGAGAAATCGTTCATTTTGATCTTTGAACATGTTCTCAAATCGTCGTTGGTCGTTCGCAAAAAAATCGCAGATCGTTCCGTGTAAACAGTCATTCACCGATTTAACCTATGTGCGAGATAGGCTTAAGCGATTGCAAAACGATCGCAAAACGATTTTTCCGTACAATATTTCGTTCCGTCTAAACGCTGATCGTTATAAAAAAAAACACATTACTTTGAAATCGTTAATCGTACGATCGGGCGAATTATCCCTTCATATAAACCCAGCATAAGACCAACCCTTTAAAGTGGTTACAAGATATTTTTAGTTCTCGCACTGCTGTTAAGCAGTTGAGAGTCCATTTGTTGGTGCACAGCTATTTCTCGTTCTCTAAATTTCAAGTGGAAGAACTAGAACTAGGCAGCAGTACAATCATAGATGGTCAAACTGCAACAGGTTGGTACTGTCCTTAGTTGATAAGCGGTTTACACAGTATAGATGGCATGTGTATGTGTGTGAGGTTGGGGGTGGGGGTTACTGATGCACTGAAACAGCAGCAGCACAGCAAAGAAGGGGTTACACCAAACATTGTCCTGCTACTGATGACAAGCCTTAAGGCTAAAACTACAGAAAGACTACATACATAGACAGCACTGTGTACATACACTAAGCAATGAAACTACTTCTGCTGACATGAGAAAGAAGCTTTTATTTACCTTGCATGGGCAATGCAGATCCTCTGAAGAATGGACAGTGCTTGCAAATGCATAGGGGGGGATTTATCAAGACAGGCGGATCTATATGCCGGTCTAACATAAATCCCCACCCGCACACCTCTTAGTTAATCCAGTGGACCTAGGCATGTCACATGGCAGGCATAGAATTCTACACCTTCTCAAGAACAGATGTAGATTTTTGTGATCATTTAAATCTGCTAGCAGCATGAATAATGATAAATCAGGTGTGCACAGTGTACACAGTGTACAGCAGGAAAAGCTGCAGGTTTTTGCAAAAATCCCTATTATCTCCGGGCGTACACAAATAGTAAGTTTGATAAATTTCTCCCACATTATTTTTCTCTCTCTCTTTTCCACCTCCACAGTCACAGTGCCATATTTAAAGGGAAATTATTAGCAGATTAGAAGCCTCTAACCTGCTGA
Organism: Dendropsophus ebraccatus; assembly: GCF_027789765.1. Lineage (NCBI taxonomy): Eukaryota > Metazoa > Chordata > Amphibia > Anura > Hylidae > Dendropsophus > Dendropsophus ebraccatus. The sequence goes on along the minus strand of NC_091454.1, from coordinate 37,644,336 downwards.
TATGTCACTATAGTGCATGGGGCAAGTTTCTTACCTTCATCCTCAGCATAATTTTCTTGTAGTTAAATCCTACCACCCTCAGTGCACCAATCCACCCCAGCCAGGTCGCCCTTTCTAATGAATAATGAGACCTCGATCTGCAGTGGTATCACTACCATGCTCATTACTGCAGAGCACCGGATGAATATTCACTAGAAAGGGCAGGTTGGCAGGGGCAGATGGTGCACTAAGGATACTGCCTGATTACCATGTGGTTAAACTACAAAGTGCATGAAAACGGAGCTGAGGATGAGGGTAAGAAACTTATATATCACATAACTAGAGATGAGCGAACCTCGAGCATGCTCGAGTCGATCCAAACTCAAATTTTGGCATTTGATTAGCGGTGGCTGCTGAACTTGGATAAAGGCCTAAGGCTATGTGGAAATCATGGATATAGTCATTGGCTGTATCCATATTTTCCAGACAACCTTAGAGCTTTATCCAAGTTCAGCAGCCCCAGCTAATCAAATACCAAACATTCGGGTTCGGATCGACTCGAACCCGAACCCGGTTCGCTCATCTCTACACATAACATAAGATGCTTCTAAACTGCTGCTAGTTTCCCTTTTAGGTTGGCATAGTAGTTTGAATGTTTTAACAGTAAAGAACTAAGCAAAATCAATTAAAACAATATTCGATCCATTTTTATCACCTCATTATTAATAGGCACTGAAAATAGAGCAAAAAATGGGATACACATAATCAGAAAGTTCATATACTAGAGTGAAACAGCTTGCTTGTATTGGATGCAAATCTATCACAATTGAAAAGATGCGCTTCACTTAGCTGTCATAGACTTTCAAAAGATAAACTCCCTCCTACCCTCCCATTTGCCCTTTATAATTAGGATAACATGTCCCATCTGTTAGGACCTGGAAATCCAAATTCTTAACATCTTGTTTAATTTTCTGCAGGCATTTACACACATTACTGAACTGGAAACAACCATGACAGAATCAGCAGTTTATTCAGACAGAGCTCATCCCTGCTACGTTTCCCAAGGACGACCATGTATGCTGTGTAGTCAATGATAGATTAGCTGCAACCTTTAGAGGCAATTTTCTATCTTCATGGCTTCTCTTTAAATATTTGCTGCAATAATAACATAAGGCAGCTGGCCACACCAAATATTATAACCTGTATGTTCACTTTAACTATTTCTACCTACAGAGTGTGCCCAGTCCTTGACGTATGTTTGTGGGGCTGTATACTGCTCTGACCAGGGCTGGGAAGGGTACGTGGTACCTTTTTCACAGAAAGCGTCCCCATTTAGAGGAAAATATTAACTTTACTGGCACTGAAAATAACTAAAAAAACATAAATATTTATATTTTAGAAGCAAATGGAACCCTCTATAGAAGAACATTTTTTTACCACATTCCCATAGATTTGCAGGGTTTAAAGTAAATCTGTCAGCTGTAATTCTAAACTGCTGACACTGCTAGATATATGTTAGGGGAAGAATACACATGGAACATATCTGTCTGTACATCTATAACGCAGAAAAATGATATTTTTCTCAACTGCCAATTGTCAAAGAAGCTTTCCCAATTTTTTTAACAGCTGGAGGCTGGGTCACCCCCTCTTTCCCCCTCCCATTCCTGTCCCTGCCTAATTGACAGCCAGCTGAAACCTGAGCCCTGTTTAAAATCTGACAACTGCACACAATTTGCATGCAAAGGTCTCTTGCTAGAAGATAGTGAGCAAGGAGGCATTGCAGCCCTTAGCACTTTCAAAATCTGTCAGATAAATTTGTCTGTGTAAACGCACCAACAGGCAGATATTTAAAACCTATCACATGTTTCCTTGCCCTAACAGCATCTAATCTAACAGTATCAGAAGTTTTGAACATGAATTACAGATTTACTTAAAGTATTACACAATGTTATTCAATTTTCATATTTGAAAAAAGTAATAATAAAATAAAGTTTTTAAAGAAAGCTTGTGAGTGTCTGTTAACTCATGTCTGTTAAATGGGCATCCCCATCTTGACATTTATTGACAGCATATGTCATACATGTGCGTACATATAAGCCCAACCTCTGGGACCTGTACCTTCTATCTTGAGAACAGGCATCTATATACATGTTTGTATAGTTGACCCATTTACAATGGTTATACAGACTTTCTTTTTCATGAACATAGAAAACATAAGGCCTACTGTGTACTGCTAATGGATTTGGGATTTCTATTTTAGTACTACATGTGCTATTCTGAGAAAAAATGAACACTGAAACATTCATTGGTGACATAATGCCTCTTCTGCTGGTCTCACGCAATACACTCTTATAGACAGAAAAAAAATTACAACTATTAATAATAGAAAAACTGTTTTTTGTTTCCTATAGTAACTAATCATTGCTTGGCTTCCATTTTACCAGAGTAGTTTAAATTGTCACTATAATTTCCAAGAACTTTTATTAGTAACTTAACCCCTAGGCGACCCTGGACGTACCCGTACGTCCAGGGCAGCCTACATGTGTTCAGAGCGGGGCCGCTTTGATGCACCTGTCAAAGTTGACAGCTGCATCCGATTATTTGTATGCAGCCATCCCTGGTGTCTAGTGGGGTGGATTGTCCCGGAGGAGCGATCCACACATCCTGCTCTGGCCGGGCTCAGCGCCGTAATGGCGCTGATCCCGGCTGGGCACTCGATTGCTTCCTACTGCAGCATCTCATCGATCTATGCTGTATAAGTATACAGGATAGATCTCAATGAGAGATCAGTGTGCTTATACAAGAAGTTCCCCAGGGGGGCTTCTAGTATAAGTGTAAAAGTAAAAAAAAAAAAAAGTATTGTATGAATAAAAAGCCCCCTCCCCTAATAAGTTTGAATCACCCCCCTTTTCCCATGTTATAAATAATAATAAATAAATAAACATGTTTGGTATCGCCGCATGTGTAATCACCCGAACTATTAATTTATCACATTCCTGATCTCGCACGGTAAATGGCGTAAGCATAAAAAAATCCCAAAGTGCAAAATTGTGCATTTTTGGTTGCATCAAATCCAGAAAAATTGTAATAAAAAGCAATCAAAAATTCACATATGCGCAATCAAGGTACCGATTGAAAGTACATATAATGACACCACACACAGCCCCATAGACCAAAGGATAAAAGCGTTATAAGCCAGGGAGTAGAGCGATTTTAAGGAACATATATTTGTTAACAATGGTTTGAATTTTTTACCGGTCACCAAAATAAAATAAAATTTATACATGTTACATATCACCAGTTTTACCCCAGGGCGAGCGGTGTAAAAACAAAAACAAAAAAAAAAACAAATAAAAGAAATGCGTTTTTTTTTTTTTTCAATTTCACCACACATTGAATTTTTTTCTGGTTTCGCAGTGTACTTTATGAAAAAAATCAGTCTGTCATTGCAAAGTACAATTAGTGTCGCAAAAAATAAGGGCTCATGTGGGTTTCTAGGTGAAAAAATGCATGTGCCACAAGGAGGAAAAAACGAAAACGCAAAAATTTAAATTGGCCCGGTCCTCTAAGGGTTAAAGGGGTTGTCCTGGATAAATTCATAAACGTGATGCTGCTGGGGCAGAGGACATGACAGTGATGTATACCTTCTTGTCCCATTCCATCACAGCTGCCAGATCCTGGCCAACCCACTCTCCATAACTGTCAGTGTTTGGGCAACATCCGCTGATGTGCTGCTCCGCTCAGCATAGACAGTCTGTGGTGAGCGACCATTTCTGGTGGAAGTGGCGTGTCTGTGGATGTTGCCGAAACACTGACAGCGGGATCCAGCAGCTGCTGCAGAGCTGGACAGGTAAGTATACTTAGCTGTAATGTTTAACACCTGTCACACATTCTTCTAAGACAGGGTTTCCTACCACCATACCCAGCAGGGTTTGGTAGTATATTAAATTTTCTGGGGCACCCTTAGGGTGGCAAATTCTTTGTCAAAAACAGCAGTGTCACATTAAAAAATCCTGCCCCAATTGACTTAAATAGTAGATGGAGAACACAAGAAAAACAAGTGATGTTTTACTTGTTTTCCATGAAGTTGTAGTCTAAAACTCCCTTCGAGGAGAATGTGAGAGCAGGCCACTTCATGCTGACTGTGGCTCAAAGAAAGCCGTGGTAGAGCTGCACATGGATTTGCGTTTTGCCATGTGTGCATACCCTTACATCTATAGGCTATGTTCATACATCTTATAGGCTATGGGGGAGATTTATCATACATGGTGTAAAGTGAAATTGGCTCAGTTGCCCCTAGCAACCAATCAGATTCCAACTTTCAATCCCCACAGACTCTTTGAAAAATGAAAGGTGGAATCTGGTTGCTTTACTCCATGTATGATACATCTCCATGAACAACAACAACAACAACAACAACAACAACAATAATAATAATAATAATAACCTAATTAGCCGTTTACAGTAAAACCAATAATATACTGAAATTTCTTTGGAATAGATACATGTAAAATAATGTGATACAGTGGAATACTGTCAAGTCTGATGGGATGTGCATTAGGTATGTTGTAAATGAGGAAAAGATATGACTGAATGAACTTTAATGAGGTCCTCATTAGTATATATAAAAGATGTCACACAACTTAACATATTGCAGATTGCTTCATCAATGCATGATATGTAGCAGGAACATCTTATAAATAGCACAAGGTGCCTATTATACGATTGCTTTTCAGTGGTGTAGTCTGCTTCTGTATACCTAAGGTTTTCTCCAGACCCAATGTCTTCACAATCTCCTTTGACCACTCCATTATTGACTTATTATATCTGCCTCATGTGTCTCCGCATGTCAGTGCACCTTTTTTTACATTAAAGTTAGCTCCAAACCAGAAAAGTGAATCAGTGACCTTACTAAGCACATTAGACCAGCTTTATAAGGTCTGAACTATATGGAACCAAACACCACATGCCCTTCTCTTTGATCAATTGGCTGAATAAGCATTTATGGGAACGTTAATTCCTGATAGTTGGCCATTGCGATAAGTGATAAGCCAACGAAAGAAAAATTACTTGCTCATCAACTGAATAAATCTCTTGTACAGACATTAATCACCCCTCCTCACCTTCTAACAGCTATAGGACTTTTATTTCTCCATCTACAGGGCCATGTATGGGCTTGTTTTTTCAAAAACAAGTGCACTTTGTAATGGTGCCTTTCAATCTACCACAAAATGACAGTACCCCAAAGATGTTATTTATGTGGTGAAATTGAAAAAAAATGCAATTTTGTAACTTTTTTTTGGGGGGGGGTCTCGTGTCTATGTAATGCACTTAATGGTAAAATTAACAATATATTTATTCTATATGTTAGTCTGAACACAATGATATGCATGTTTTCTTGCAATGTTTTACTAGTTTTTTTTTTTTTTTTTTTTTTACAGTAAAACTTTTTTTTCCCATGCTATAAAATGTAGCAAAAAATCAGCAATCCTAGCGCTTTTTTGTTTTTTATTTACGTTGTTCACCATACAGAAACTATATTGTTATATTCTAACAGATCAAACAATTACACTTGTGACAACATATAATATGTATATTTTTAATGGTTTTAATGTGGAATGATAAAGAGGGTGATTTTAACCTTTGGGGAAGGTGCTTTGACATATTTTCATAAACATTTTTATTTTTTATATTTACAGTTTTTTTGTGTGCCCCTAGGTAACTATTACCTGAAATCATTGGATTGCATATACTGATCAATGCTATGCTATTGCATACCATTGATTAGAGTTAGCGTAGCTTTTCACATAGAGCCTGCCTGTGGCAGACTCTATTAGAAGATTACTGATTGGACAGTGCGGAGGTAAGTAGAATTCCCCCGGAGGTCAGGGAAAATGATCACATGATCACACAGTTATTAAATTAATGGTCAGTAGGCACTTGCCTGTGAGATTGGAGATTATAATGTATTGAAACCCCTGACCTGTCACTAGAGGGTCTAGAAAGCGTATAAAATGAATGGTCTATACGAATTATCCTGTCTGCCCAATCATCTTTATAGAAGTGTCATTCAACACAGGAAAGCATAAATGTCGCCTAAAAGTACTGTAACAGGGTCTTGGTCGATATAGCCAGAAGAAGCACATGGTTCATAGCTCTACCCAAAGAGTTGAATCGAATGGGAGTAATGCACAATAAGACCCCGACCGAACTAAACTTTTGGCATGTCTGTATGTCTCAAAGCTTTATATTAAGACACAGTAATGATATAATTCCTATATGATCTCCTTTCTTTTCTACTTTTTACACCTTCCTTAATTTTAACCCCTTCGTGCTGCAGCTAGTTTGGGCCTTAATGACCAGGCTAATTTTTCAAAATCTGACCTGTCTCACTTTATGCTCTTATAGCTCAGTGATGCTTTAACGTATGCTAGCGATTCTGAGATTGTTTTTTCGTGACATATGGCACTTTATGTTAGTGGCAAAATTTGGTCACTACTTTGTGTGTTTTTTGTGAAAAACATCAAAATATCATGAAAAATTAAAAAAATTTGCATTTTATGAACTTTGAAATTCTCTGCTTCTAAAAAAAAGAAAGTCGTAGCACATAAATTAGTTACTAAGTCACATTATCAATATGTCTTCTTTATTCTGGCATAATTTGGTAAACATATTTTACTTTTTTAGGGTGTTATGGGGCTTAGAAATTTATCAGCAAATTATCACATTTTCGTGAAACGGATTTTTTTAGGGACCAGTTCTATTTTTAAATGGATTTAGAAGTCTGGTATCCTGAAAAACCCCATAAGTGACCCCATTTTGGAAACTACACACCTTAAAGAATTAATCTAGGGGTATAATGAGCATTTTAACCCTACAGGGGCTGGAGGAAAGTATTCACAATTAGGCAGTAAAAAAATTGAAAATTTAAATTTTCCAATAATATATACGTTTAGATTAAAGTTTCTCATTTTCAAAAGGAATATGAGACAAAAAGCACCCCAACATTTGTAATGCAGGTTCTCTTGAGTACAACGGTACCCCATATGTGGGCGTAAACCACTGTATGGGCACACAGCTGGGCTCAGAAGGAAGGGAGCGCCAATTAGCTTTTCCAATGCAAATTTTGCTGAAGAAGTTTCTGAGCGCCAGGTGCGTTTGCAGAGCCCCTGTAGTGTCAGCAGAGAGAAAACCCCCCATAAGTCACCCCATTTTGGAAAGTACACCCCTCAAAGAATTCATCTTGGTGTGTGGTGACCATTTTGACCCCACAGGTATTACAGGAAAGTATTCAAAAGAAGACAGTAAAAATGAAAAACTCGAATTCTTCCAATAATATGTTCGTTTAGTTTGAAATTTCTCAATTTCACGAGGAACAAGAGGAAAAAAGTACCACAAAATTTGTAACGCAGGTTCTCCTGAGTACAATGGTACCCCATATGTGGGCATAAACCACTGCATGGGCACACAGGAGGGCTCAGAAGGGAAGGAGCGCCAATTAGCTTTTTCAATGCAGATTTTGCTGCAGAAGTTTCCGAGCGCCAGGTGCGTTTGCAGTGCCCCTGTAGTGCCAGCGGAGTAAAATCTCGCCATAAGTCACCCCATTTTGGAAAGTGCACCCCTCAAAGTATTCATCTTGGTGTGTGGTGACCATTTTGACCCCACAGGTATTAGAGGAAAGTATTCAAAAATAGACAGTAAAAATGAAAAACTCAAATTTTTCCAATTTTATGTTCTTTTAGTTTGAAATTTCTCAATTTCACGAGGAACAAGAGGAAAAAAGTACCACAAAATTTGTAACGCAGGTTCTCCTGAGTACAATGGTACCCCATATGTGGGCGTAAACCACTGTATGGGCACACAGGAGGGCTCAAAAGGGAAGGAGCGCCAATTAGCTTTTTCAATGCAGATTTTGCTGAAGAAGTTTCCGAGTGCCAGGTGCGTTTGCAGAGCCCCTGTAGTGTCCTCAGAGTAAAATCTCCCAATAAGTCACTCCATTTTGGAAAGTGCACCCCTCATAGAATTTATTTTGGGGTGTGGTGAGCATTTTGACCCCACAGGTATTTGAGGAAAGTATTCAAAAGTAGACAGTAAAAATGAAAAACTCGAATTTTTCCAATAATATGTTCCTTTAGTTTGAAATTTCTCAATTTCACGAGGAACAGGAGAGAAATGTCACCCCAATATATGTAAAGCAGGTTCTCCTGAGTAGAACATTACCCCATATGTGGGCATAAACCACTGTATGGGCACACAGCCGGGCTCAGAAGGGAAGGAGCGCCAATTAGCATTTTCAGTGCAGATTTTTCTGAAGAAGTTTCTGAGCGCCAGGTGCGTTTGCTGAGCCCCTGTAGTGTCAGCAGAATAGATTCCCCCCAAAAGTCACCACATTTTGGAAAGAGCACCCCTCAAACAATTCATCTTGGGGTGTGGTGACCATTTTTACCCCACAGGTATTAGAGGAAAGTATTCAAAATTGGCCAGTAAAAATGAAAAACTCGAATTTTTCCAATAATATGTTGGTTTAGTTTGAAATTTCTCAATTTGACGAGGAACAGGAGAGAAAACGTACCCCAATATCTGTAACGCAGGTTCTCCTGAGTAAAACGGTACCTCATATGTGGGCATAAACCACTGTATGGGCACACAGCAGGGCTCAGAAGGGAAGGAGCGCCAATTTACAGGAGCAAAACCGCAGCTAGTAATGGTTATTAGAATAGCGCAGTTACTAAAATAAAATAAAAAAAATTAGATTACAGGTAATGTGGGGTGTTTACGGGCAACCAGGGGTGGTTATGGGCAACCTGAGGTGGTTACAGGTAATCTGGTGTGGTTACGGACAACATGGGGTGGTCACGGGCAACCTGCTGTGGTTACAGGCAACGCGGGGTGGTTTACGGGCAACGCGGGGTGGTTACGGGCAACGTGTGGTGGTCACGGGCAACCTGCTGTGGTTACAGCAACGTGGGGTGGTTACAGGCAACGTGGGCTAGTTACAGGCAACGTGGGCTGGTTACAGGCAATGTGGGCTGGTAACGGGCAACGTGGGCTGGTTACGGGCAACCTGCTGTGCTTACAGACAATCTGGGATGGTTACGGGAAACGTGGGGTGGTTACGGGCAACCTGCAGTGCTTATAGACAATCTGGGGTGGATACGGGCAACGTGGGGTGGTTACGGGCAACCTGCAATGCTTACAGACAATCTGGGGTGGTTACAGGCAATGTGGGCTGGTTACGGGCAACCTGCAGTGCTTACAGACAATCTGAGGTGGATACGGGCAACGTGGGGTGGTTACGCGCAACCTGCAGTGCTTACTGACAATCTGGGGTGGTTACGGGCAACGTGGGGTGGTTACGGGCAATGTGGGGTGGTTACGGATAAACTGAAGTTCTTATAGGCAATCTGGGGTGGGTACCTGTAATCTGACATGGGCACCGCAATCTGGAGGGGGTCATTGGCAATTTGGGGTGGTCAGAGGCGACGTGTGGTGGTCAGAAGCGACGTGTGGTGGTCAGAGGCGACGTGTGGTGGTCAGAGGCGACGTGCGGTGGTCAGAGGCGACGTGCGGTGGTCAGAGGCATCATGGCATGGTCAGAGGCATCGTGGCGTGGTCAGAGGCAACGCGCGGTGGTTACGTGCAATCTGGGGGGTTACATGTAATCTGGCATGATTACGGGGAACCTGGGGGGTTATGTGCAACCTGGAGGGGTTACAGACAATCTGGGATTGTTACTGATAAACTGAAGTGCTTATAGGTAATCTGGGGTGGGTACATGTAATTTGGGGTGGTTACGGGCAATCTGGAGGGGGTCACTGGCAATTTGCGGTGGTTACGGGCAACGTGCGGTGGTTACAGGCAACGTGCGGTGGTTACGGGCAACGTGCGGTGGTTACGGACAACGTGCGGTGGTTACGGGCAACGTGCGGTGGTTACGGGCAACGTGCGGTGGTTACGGGCAACGTGCGGTGGTTACGGGTAATCTGGGGAGGGGTTAGGGGTAATTTGGGAGTAAACTGCAATTATTACTATAATAAAAAGTGTGTGTTTTATTTTTTTGTATGTTTGTCACTTTTTGTACTTTACACATTCATTTTCACTGTATTACTATGATTACTGTGATATTTTCTATCACAGTAATCATAGTTCAGTGACAGAGACCAAATTGGTCTCTGTCACTTTAAATTTTCAGAGTTGGCTGGTTGTGAAGCGCATGCGCACTTCATAACCAGCCAGGACGTCGAGGAGGAAGGAGCTCCGTGGATCCGGTGAGTATATGGGGAAGGGGGGGTGACTGGGGGACGGGGGTGACAGGGGGGGTGGGGGGCGACTTGGGGGGTGGGGGGACATCACTTTTTATCCCCTGTCACCAATCATTCATGGTGACAGGGGATAAAAAGTGCCGGGAGCACATGGTACAAGCGATCAGCGGTATATAGTATATACCGCTGATCGCTTGTAACGGGACCAAACAGGGGGGTCCCTGATGACTGCCCCATGCTCTCCGCTACCTCCGGTGGCGGAGAGCATGGGGCTTTCATTCATTTTAACTTTTTCATCGCTGTGAACCGACGTTAGTCGGTTCACAGCGATGGCGGCGGCCATCTTGGAAATGATGGCCGCCGGGGGAGGGGGGTTAGTTATCGGGGCACTAGGGGGGTCTGATCTGGGGTCTGATATACACTTATTTCATCTCCCCCCGCCGTAGATTCACGGCGGGGGGAGATGAAAGGCGGCGGCAGCACCGGTAATCCCCTTTACCGACGGCCGCCGCTATAACGTTAATAGCGGCGATCGTCGGTAAGGGGGGGGGGCCGGGACGGACCGCACACACTGCCCCAACCCCTCAGCTACCTCCGGTAGCCGGGGGGATGGGGTGGGGGCCGTCCCGGCCCCGCAGCCTTATTCTCTGCCATCGCCGTAAAAAGCTGATGGCAGCAGAATAAGGACCATTAGTGACCGCCGTAGAAAGCCGTATCGGCGGTCACTAAGGGGTTAAGCACATGATAAATCATTTATTTTTCCTGTGATAACCAACCTTCTATTCAAGTCAATGCGAGCTAATTTTTTTTAAGGGGACGCTGCATGGTGTTGGACCAATGGTATACACAGTGTGACAATATGTGATCTCTTTAAGAATAACATAACTGTTTAAAAGGCTGTTAGTTACTTAAGCGGAGGTTTGTAAGGTTAAATACATGACTGTACCTAGTATACAGCATTTCATACAAAACAAATATGTCATCCTTTGATCTGTGCTCAACTTGTGCTTTGCACTTTGTATATTTTATGTATCAATGAGGCAATGTGCAACTGTTTCTGGAATAAACTTACTTTAATAAGAAAAGAAAAAAAAACACCTCAGTTCTATCTACAGCGGAATCCACAGAAGTGAATGCACTACATCATTTTAATTGCTGCCCGATAAGCCCATTGACATCATTGTGCGTCTCTAAATAGGAACGTTGTACTAATGTAGGTTAGCACTTCTGTCACATTAGTCAATAAATATCATTACTCTTTATAAAAGAATTGCAGTTACAATATAATGCAATAAGATGTCATCTAGCATTATTAACTTTCTCCTATATATAGCATGATCTGTACATTTGCCTTGTATATACTGTATAATCTTATAAGTATATATATCTTTTAAAGAGGACCTGTCACCCCTGTGCCGGGGTGACAGGCTCCTGACCCCCCGCTAGAGCACCTTATACGTACCTGATCGTGCCCGGCGTGCGCGCTCCTGAGATGAGTCCAACTCTCATAGAGAATAACTGGTAAGTCCGACGCTCCGTCATTCTTTATGAGAGTTGGACTCATCTTAGGAGTGCGCACGCCGGCGCGATCAGGTACGTATAAGGTGCTCTAGCGGGGGGGGTCGGGAGCCTGTCACCCCGGCATCGGGGCTGACAGGTTCCCTTTAAGTAAAATCTTTAATGATTCTCAAATGTAAGACAAGGTGGGCACATGTAGGAGGGTGGGTGTAGTTGTACAGGGCAACTAAGAGTGGTAGTTCTTCAGGCAAAGTTTATTGTAATGTCATGGATAGCTTTGGGACTAGCCCTGTAGATCTCCCTGTTGACCTGTACAACTGCTATAATTGGGGGTCTGCAGAAATTTCCGCATGATTTACTAAGAGGCATGCTTATGGGGCTTTAAAAAAAAAAAAATGGTGTACGAGTTTGCATATTTCAATAAATGTCCACCTTTATGTTCCTATAAAGATGAATATCAAGTCTATATAAAAATGTTGTACTGTTGGGGTCACATACAGGTTGCATAACCATGACTTAAATGCATAAGAAGACTTACAATTCCCTGTCATAGGGTACATGCTGAACAAGCCCCCAAAAAATTGAATGTTGGCAGAAAGATTCCTGCTCAGCGAATTCCCTCTTTTAGCTTGATAATTCTGCCCCTCGAAGAAGGAACAGGATTTTACACATGATTGCCCAGAATGGACAGATGACTTAACATGGACTGGTGACAGTCTTGGGTGAAACCACCTGAAGCACTGTGTGGTGTATTGATTATAGTGACCATAAACTGACTCCAATTAGATTTCAACAACTGGAACTGGAGGTAAATCAGGGCTTGGTTGCTTGCAGTAGAATTAGCTGGAAACAGAGGAAACTGGAATAGGCCTAAACCTTTCCCCCTCGCAGAGCCAGTAATGACTAAAATGATACAGCCCTCTAAGGATAGAAGGTTGAGCCCAAGTAAAGGTTGGTCTGAGAAAAGGTCACATGATCAAAGTTCCTTGCATCTTTTACATTATAATGTACCTCATCAGTGGTGGCAGCAAAGAGCAACACATTAACCCTGGCACATCCTTAAAGTGATACTGTCATCCCCCTTACTCTTGCTTTATTTCATCGATGGGCAGTTTTTGGACTGTCTACTAGGTGGGGCTTCACAGCAGTTGGGCACCATCTCCCGTCATCCATCATAGCCTGTCATAAGGGGTTGGCAGAGCTGACAATGGTGTCTTCAGCTCTAACAGTATTAGTGGCATATTCAAAACAGCGTAACACAACACACACGTCCCACATGGTTGAGCCCAGCACAGCAGTTAATGCCTAAATCACGGATGTACTGGCCACAAAACTGATTTGCTGCTCAGCAGTCTTTTAACAAACGTTAAGAGACGTCGGACCCTTTATAGTCTGGGTCTGCTCAACACTTTTAAGCACGTCTTACCTTTTTGTGATTATAATGGTCACCTTGCCTCTGAAACCAGTGGTAATCCTTTAAATGCTGTGTTTATAATAGGATTTATAATCATATCACTGGAAGCAAAAAAAAAATAAATTATTTTTCCTATTATCAATTAATACCTTGTACTTTTTCTACCTCTCCTGCTCTGCTAACACAGAAGTAAACCAACAACACATCACATAAAAAGCAGTTTGTTTGCTAACGGCCATCATTTATTATATTTAGGCCACTATAAATTACATAAAACCTCCTGGGGCTCTCCTGCTCTGGAAATTTGTCATGTAAAGCCATAAAGAGTTACTACATTTACATGTTTTTTCTAAAAATGTTCTGTTCTTTCCATCGTTGACCCAGATTCACTTTCGGCTTGTTTAGAAGGGAATCTATACTATTATTAAAGGCTATTTATTTCACATTGTGTTTATTCCTGGAGGGTCTGTAGATGCTGTGGAATGAATGTAATTTCCCATGAGCAAGGTCCTCTAAAACCTCCTCTGTACAATGACACTTCCTACCTGTCAACTCATTCAGACCCTAATTGTACAGTCCTGTGAATTACTTTATAAAAAATGTATTACCATGTAATAATAGGAATTCACTCAATGGGTTTTTGCTCAACAGATAAGAATAAAAGAAAATTAGTACATTTGTTCAATATGATAGCAGAACAGGAGAATTGATTACTAATAGTATATCCTTGGGCTCTGTACAACTTTTTCTTACAGATTGCCTCAACAGACTGAAGAAACGGCATCAATCAGCTGACTAGGACCAACTAGCCTTTTCCGTCATAGTACCTGTAGGGTAAATGTAATGTTACACAGATTGAATAGTTGTTTTATGTTGTCCATATGTCATTATAGAATATATAGACAGGCAATGTCTCCATGAGACATCCTGTTTTTATTATTTTGTACCGTCTTAAATTTTTAAAAGTCATAGAGTCACACCCCCCCCCCACACACACCCCATGTGTCTCCTTATAAGTAGTACATATGGAAGAGGTAGCCGCCCTGTCCCAGATTATGCTCCAGCACTCGGGAGGAATCACTCTGCCCACGGCAGCTTCCCATCTGTCCATATATTTATGTCGTACGGGGGCATCAGAAACAGGCGAATTAAGGATGCTATAGATGGCTGAAATCAGTCCAGTAGTCGAAGTGCCCATGCGCACCAGTTGTTCGAACGCCGTCGGTTTAGCAACCGTAAGCGTCCCCAAGCGGTGAAGCATGAAGTGACGAATATCTGAGTAGAAGGGTCTGTTCTCTTCGGGAAGTTGCTTCCTATCTACCAGTTTTTCAAAGGGGAGTAAAGTACGACTCACAGGGTCGACCACGTCCGCGAACTGGAACAGTTGCCTCGTGCCCCAGGCCCTTACAGTGCCCGAATCAAGACTCGAAGGAAAGTCTGGAAAGAGAAGGAAGGAATTGAGAGGGGAAGCAGAAGAAGAGAGGCCAAATTTCACAGCACAGGAGGCCCAGACCGATAAGGTGAACCGCATGGGACCTAGGAGAGACAGGTGGGAGTAAGAAGGAGGAGAAACATGCCATAGAAATGAGTTGGGATCATACGGTGCAAACCAGATTTTTTCTATTTCTACCCACTTTTTGTAAGCGTGATATTTCGACCAAGCAGTTATTTGTCTCAAGTGGGCAGCCCAGTAGTAGTGGAGGATGTTTGGTACTGCCAGGCCCCCTTGTGTCTTACTGCTGGTCATTACAGTTTTAGGAATACGATGTCTAACGGGGGGAAAATGAACTTAAACATGGCACTCTTTGATCCGTTTTTCCATTGACTTCCATTGATAAAAAAAAAGGATCAAAACAGATCCGTTTTTTTGATGGACACAAAAACGTTGCTGACACAATTTTTTTTTTTGTTAGTTAAAAAAAAACAGATCCGTTAAACGGATTGCAAAAAAACGCAGTGTGAACCCAGCCTAATGATAATATTGAGAATGCTGCAGCGTTTCCTACCATATAAGTGGAACATTTGCAGTTGTCTCAATCTCTCAGAATATGTAGTTTTATTTCTTTCCGCATTGTATAAAAATTAGCGCTAACCAGTCATGTGGGTGGCGTCTCTCCTTCAACTAATCATGGCTTCCAGGCTGCAGTCACTCCTTTCTATGCTGTAATCCCACCTCTCTGGGCATGACAAACAGGCATTGGCAAACAGGCATTGTCTATTAAAGGAAACACTACAGCATTCTTCATAACATCATTATTGAAACTCAGAATCCTAAATCATCAGGATTGATTGTTTACGCTTCCATTGACTCCCCTCTCCTCGCCTTAGTCCATTCATTAGGATCACTATCACAAGGGGGATGAGAGAGGACTCAATGGCTGTAAAGCCCGCCTTGATGACACTGACCACTGAAGATTTTTCTGCAAAAGAAGGAAAAAGAAAGCTTTTAGAAAGGTGTTTTAGGAACAATCAGGTTAATGTTGCCAAAAACACTGTGGAGGGAAAAAAATACTGGCAAAAAATACTGCCAAAGATTTGGATAGATAGATAGATAGATAGATAGATAGATAGGAGATAGATAGATAGATAGATAGATAATAGATAGGAGATAGATTGATAGATAGATTGTTAATAGATAGATAGATAGATAGATAGATAGATAGATAGATAGATAGATAGATAGATAGATAGATAGATAGATATTAATATTCTTTACAGTAAGCCTCATGGCTATAGACAATAATGGACAGAACCTGTCCCACTGAGATTAATAGAAAATGTTAGTGAGCATACTCTGTGACCTTTAACCTCTTAGGGACATATGACGTACACGTACGTCTTATGTCCCCAAGAGGTGATCAGAGCGGGCCCGCGCGGCGACCCCCGCTCTGAACCGTCGCGGTCCCGGGTGCCGTGTGTAGTCCGGGACCGCGGCTATTAGCGGGCACGGTCCAATTGCCGTGCCCGCTAATCAGGTAATCGGAGGCAGCTGTAAAAGTTGACAGCTGCATCTGATTACCGTATGCAGCCGTTCCCTGGTGTCTAGTGGCAGAGATCGCTCCTCCGGGACGCTGTCCCGAAGGAGCGATCTCCGTGTCTGGTGCCGGCCGGGGTCCGCTCCAAGATGGTGCTGACCCTGGCTCGGCACTCGTTTTTTTTCGGCCGAAAGCAAACGAGAGCCGATCTCATTGATCTTTGCTGTATAACTATACAGCAAAGATCTCAATGAGAGATCTGAGGAGGGCTTCTAGTATATGTGTAAAAAAAAAAAAAGTGTTGTTATTTGTAAAAAGCCCCCTCCCCTAATAAAAGTTTGAATCACCCTCTTTTCCCAGGTTTTAAATAAAAATCAAATAAATAAATAAACAAACATGTTTGCTATCACCACGTGCGTAATCGCCCGAACTATTAATTAATCACATAACTGATCTCGCACGGTAAACGGCGTAAGCGCCAAAAATCTCAAAGTGCAAAATTGCACATTTTTGGTTGCATCAAATCCAGAAAAAATGTCACCTGATACGGCCCCATAGACCAAAGGATAAAAGCGATATAAGCCTGGGAATGGAGCGATTTTAAGGAACGTATATTTGTTAACAATGGTTTGAATTTTTTACAGGCCATCAGATAAAAGAAAAGTTATACATGTTATATATTGTTGTAATTGGAACAACTTAAGGAACATGAATTTTACCACACTTTGAATTTTTTTCTGGTTTCGCAGTGTACTTTATGCAAAAATTCAGCCTATCATTGCAAAGTACAATTAGTGACGCAAAAAATAAGGGCTCATGTGGGTTTCTAGGTGGAAAAATGCAAGTACTATGGCCTTTTAAACACAAGGAGGAAAAAACGAAAACGCAAAAACGAAAATTGGGCCCGTCCTTAAGGGGTTAAAGAGATGACTACACAGTGCAAGGTAGGCTTTATCTATTCATGTTTTTTTATCATTGGAATGCTGTACAGATCCCTTTTCTGTAGCCTTCCACTTATCCCTAAAGACACAACAGGAAGTTTTAGCTTAAAACCCTATTACATGAAACAATTATCGGACATATTTGGGTGATTTTTAGCCACTACGGTGATAATTGCTTCATGTAATAAAAAGGCAACAATCAGATGACATGCACAATGTCGGCTGATCATTGTCTTTCAAAGACAAATGAAACCATTATCTCCTATGGGCTCCCCGAATGATCTAAAGATCATTTGGGGAACCCCTTCTGCAACTCACCATCCCTGTGAGAGCAAGCTGACCTGACAGATCGCTTGCACTCACTGATCGTCCGTGTAATAGGGGCTTTAGTTTTAGAACTAGCTGTGAGAATAGAAACTGAAATGTCAGGATTATGTTAAAATATAGATAGTAAGTTGATGTGACGACCTTGGAGGTCTGATGGAGTTTTATGTGTCTTTATTCTCAATAAAAACCTATATTTACCAAAAAAAAATATAGATAGTAAAATAGAAGATTTGAAAAAACTGCACCAAAAATTCTTACAAAATTAAAAGACTTAAGCCATCCTCTGCTCCCTGAGCAAATCCTTAAAAAAAACTTGAATAATGATTTTCTGATTACATCCCCCACCATAGTGGTAGCCTGTCAGGTGCAAGTGCTTTGAAAAATCTTGCACAGTTTTTTTGGCTAAAACCGCTTGGCTAAAAAAAAAAAAATGCTAAAGTAGAACTACTAGGGAGTAGGGATGATTGAACCTCGGGATTTTGCAGGTTCGATTGAACTCAAGCATTCTCGAACCTGCAGCATTTGATTCCCGATGTCTTCCCGTTCTATGGGGAAGGAGGAGACAGCCCAAGTACCGCCTGGAATTCCGGGATATAGCCTAACTAATAGGCTTTATCCTGGAATTCCAGTCGGTACTCAAGCTGTCTCCTCCTTCCCCATGGAACAGGAAGGCATTGGGAATCAAATGCTGCAGGTTCGAGAACTTCTGAGTTCGATTGAACCTGCAAAATCCTGAGGTTCAATTATCCCTACTAGGGAGTCGAATACTGCTGCACAATGATTTCCAAAAACGGAAAAATTGCCCATGAAAAATCTCACGAACAAAGTGGCCAATAAGAAAACACCCTCTCCTTGTGTAAACAATAAAAGGCACTGCTGGTGCAAACTACTAAAAAGTAGGGCAACTCCTTTATATATCTAGCGCAATTTTGTACACCATGCGCAAAAACTTTATTGCATTTTCATACAATTCAGTTGCAATGATAATAGTATAAATGAGGAGACTGAGGAAACACATACTGTATTTTCCTCATAACAAAAAAAAATACAAATAAAGTCCTTAGCAAAAAGAAAAAGCAACAGATTCACGTACTGTTGTGATATGTTTCACTAGTGTGATTAAAAATACACCTTTAAAAGCCATTAAGTACCCTCATGGGATTTATATTTTGCTGCAAAGTGCATCCAAGAAAAACAATAATTCTAATAAGTAGGGAAACGGTTAAACCTTCCTAGATCTTCCTAGATCCTAGATTTCTATTCTTGTCTCTTCCTTCTGTTGGCTCTGTAATAATGTATATATAAAACACTTGAGTTTATTCACTAGGGATTAGTATTTTCTAAACAAAAAAAGATCATATCACCAGCATTTTGCTGAATCCAACTGTTTAGTTTGATATATAGCAAGTAATCAACCGGCAAATGAATAATAAAGAAAGATTATCTTTAATCACACATTGATATATTGAGCCTTAAAGTTTTAGTTTCAGGTGAATAAACTTCTGGGAGGTTGTCAGATTTAGTTGTTTACTAAGAGACCACTGCCCTAGTCAATTACATGCTGCCTATAAGAGCCTATGGGGGGAAGGGTGGGGGGGTTAGAAAGGAACTGATGAAAGGGGTAGAGAGACAACAAGAATTTTTAATTTATTTTTTTAAATGGGGACTCTGGACAAACATAAAAACCAAAGAGACAAGGGATGGGGGGTATATAACAATCAACTTATACTTACCCATTCCAGGGTCCCCACCACTGTAGCTCCACCTCTCATGGTCACTTGCTGGTCTCTTGTATCTCCTGGTTCCTGTGTAGTCATGACACTACAAGGACTACCCGCTCAGCCAGTCAGTGACTGAAGTGGTGTTCTGCCTCAGTCACTGATTGTCATAGTGGGCATTTCTGAGTAGGGTCAAGATGTCACAGAACCAGAAAGATACAGGAGAGAGCAGTCCTAGGCTGCAAGGACACCAGGACCAGGGCCGTATTTGTCACTAGGCACCCGTGGTCCGGTGCCTAGGGCGGCGCCCTGGGGGGGGGGCGGCACCCGCAGGGAACACTTTTTTTTATTATTAAAAAAAAAAAAAAAAAAAACGTCCGTAGGCACCGGCCCACGGGTGCCTAGTCCGCGCCGGGGGGGGGGGGGGGGGTGGGAGGTGTGACGGAGCGGCCGGGAGCAGGCTGGTGGGCAGGCTGGTTCCCTCTCCCCATGCAGCGCCGAGGTCCGGGGTCCGGGGTGCAGGGCAGGTGTTGAGCTTCCGGCACACACAGTCTGACAGAGGCCGGAAGATCACAGCTGCAGCCCCGCGGTCCCGGATCTTCTCTCCTGCTCGGCGGCGCTCACGTGATGTGACGTCATCGCCGAGCAGGAGAGAAGATCCAGGAACGCGGGGCTGCAGCTGTGAGCTTCCGGCCTCTGTCAGACTGTGTGTGCCGGAAGCTCAACACCTGCCTCGCACCCCGGAACTCGGCGCTGCATGGGGGGAGGGAACCAGCCTGCCCACCAGCCTGCTCCCGGCCGCCCCGTCTCCCCCCAGCCCCACAGCGTCTGCCCGGCCCCCCTGCATCCTCAGCTGCCCCCCTGCTGGGGGGCAGCCTCTCACCTGCCCCTCAGCCTCTCCCCTGCCCCCCCCCTCTCCCCTGCCCCCCCAGCCTCTCCCCTGCCCCTCAGCCTCTCACCTGCCCCCCAGCCTCTCACCTGCCCCTCAGCCTCTCACCTGCCCCCCAGTCTCTCCCCTGCCCCTCAGCCTCTCCCCTGCCCCCAGCCTCTCCCCTGCCCCCCCAGCCTCTCCCCTGCTCCCCCCAGCCTCTCCCCTGCTCCCCCCAGCCTCTCCACCTAACCATCAGACTCTCCCCCCAAACCTCAGCCTCTCCCACTGCCCCCCAGCCTCTCCCCTGCCCCCCCAGCCTCTCCACGTAACCCCTTAGCCTCTCCACCTAACCCTCAGCCTCTCCCCTGCCCCCCCAGCCTCTCCCCTGCCCCTCAGCCTCTCACCTGCCCCCCAGCCTCTCACCTGCCCCTCAGCCTCTCACCTGCCCCCCAGCCTCTCCCCTGCCCCCCCCCCAGCCTCTCCACCTAACCATCAGCCTCTCCCCCCAAACCTCAGCCTCTCCCACTGCCCCCCGGCTTCTCCCCCTAACCCTCAGCCTCTCCCCTGCCCCCCAGCCTCTCCCCTGCCCCCCCCCAGCCTCTCCACCTAACCCCTTAGCCTCTCCACCTAACCCTCAGCCTCTCCCCTGCCCCCAGCCTCTCCCCTGCCCCCCCCAGCCTCTCCCCTGCCCCCCCAGCCTCTCACCTGCCCCTCAGCCTCTCACCTGCCCCTCAGCCTCTCACCTGCCCCCCAGCCTCTCACCTGCCCCTCAGCCTCTCACCTGCCCCCCAGCCTCTCCCCTGCCCCTCAGCCTCTCACCTGCCCCCCAGCCTCTCACCTGCCCCTCAGCCTCTCACCTGCCCCCAGTCTCTCCCCTGCCCCTCAGCCTCTCCCCTGCCCCCCAGCCTCTCCCCTGCCCCCCCAGCCTCTCCCCTGCTCCCCCCAGCCTCTCCACCTAACCATCAGCCTCTCCCCCCAAACCTCAGCCTCTCCCACTGCCCCCCGGCTTCTCCCCCTAACCCTCAGCCTCTCCCCTGCCCCCCAGCCTCTCCCCTTCCCCCCCCCAGCCTCTCCACGTAACCCCTTAGCCTCTCCACCTAACCCTCAGCCTCTCCCCTGCCCCCCCTAGCCTCTCCCCTGCCCCCCCAGCCTCTCACCTGCCCCTCAGCCTCTCACCTGCCCCCCAGCCTCTCACCTGCCCCTCAGCCTCTCACCTGCCTCCCCCAGCCTCTCACCTGCCCCTCAGCCTCTCACCTGCCCCTCAGCCTCTCACCTGCCCCCCAGCCTCTCCCCTGCCCCCCCCCCAGCCTCTCCCCTGCCCCCCCAGCCTCTCACCTGCCCCTCAGCCTCTCACCTGCCCCCCAGCCTCTCACCTGCCCCTCAGCCTCTCCCCTGCCCCCCAGCCTCTCCCCTGCTCCCCCCAGCCTCTCCCCTGCCCCCCCAGCCTCTCCACCTAACCATCAGCCTCTCCCCCCAAACCTCAGCCTCTCCCACTGCCCCCCGGCTTCTCCCCCTAACCCTCAGCCTCTCCCCTGCCCCCCAGCCTCTCCCCTTCCCCCCCCCAGCCTCTCCACCTAACCCCTTAGCCTCTCCACCTAACCCTCAGCCTCTCCCCTGCCCCCCAGCCTCTCCCCTGCCCCCCCCCCCAGCCTCTCCCCTGCCCCCCAGCCTTTCCCCTGCCCCCCCCCAGACTCTCCCCCTAACCCTCAGCCTCTCCCCTGGTCCCCAGCCTCTCCCCCCTGCATTCTCAGCCTCTTCCCTGACCCCAGCCTCTCTCTCCTGGTCCCCAACCTCTCCCCCCTGCATTCTCAGCCTCTCCCCTGCCCCCAACCTCTCTCCCCTGCATTCTCAGCTGCTCCCCAGCCTCCCAGCCCCTCCCCCTGACCCACAGCTTCTCCCTCTGACCCCCAGCCTCTCCCCATGAATCCCAGCTTCTTCCCTGCCCCCTTACCGCTCCCCCTGACCCCCAGCCTCTCCCCCTGAGCCCCAGCCCCCCCTGAACCCCAGCTTCTCCCCTGCCACCCTAGCTGCCCCTCCCTGCTGGTCCCCTGCCCCCCAGCTGCTCTCCCTTTCCCCCAGCTGCTCTCCCTTTCCCCCAGCTGCCTCCCTTCCCCAGTCACCCCCAGTTGCCTCCCTTCCTCAGTCCCCCCCCAGCTGCCTCCCTTGCCCTGTCACCCCTAGCTGCCTCCCTTCCCCTGTCACCCCCAGCTGCCCCCCTTCCCCAGTCCCCCTGTCGCCCCAGCTGCCTCCCTTTCCCAGTCACCCCCAGCTGCCTCCCTTTCCCAGCCCCCCCCAGCTGCCTCCCTTCCCCAGTCACCCCCAGCTGCCCCTGCAGACAAGTTGTGGTCGGAGAAGTCTTCATGATGCTGCGCCAGATGGAGAAGAAAGCAAAAAGTTAGCGACGGCAATCGGAGAAGACATCACCTGTGAGTCATTAGTAACTGCACTGTAATTACTTCTATAGTGTGCAGAGCCTGTGTACCATTGGGGTCTATAAGGGTCAGTTTATTGTTTGCGGTAGTGTACTGACACAGCCCTGCGGTCACTACAGTTCACTAGTGCAAACTTTTAAACTAGGACCCAACTACAAGAGCTGCAGGCACTACAACTCCCAGCATATCCTGAGGGCTGCAGACTGTCAGTACTTGCTGGGAGTTGTAGTGCCTACAGCTGTTGTAGTTGGGTCCTAGGTGCATTATACACTGTATTCTTTGTGGCATATAAGAATACATAGATCTGTGGGGGCTCAGTGCAGGGAAGTGACCGCAGAACATCACTAATAGGGGATAGAACAAAAACATCTCCCCCTATCCCCTATTAGTGATGTTCTGGGGTCACTTCCCTGCACTGAGCCCCCACAGATCTATGTATTCTGATCTCCCGCAACGCCTCCAGGACCCAACTACAACAGCTGTAGGCACTACAACTCCCAGAACAGTCTGCAGCCCTCAGGATATGCTGGGAGTTGTAGTGCCTGCAGCTGCTGTAGTTGGGTCCTAGGTGCATCATACACTGGATGCTTTGTGGCATATAAGTATACATAGATCTGTGGGGGCTCAGTGTAGGGAAGTGACCCCAGAACATCACTAATAGGGATAGGGAGAGATGTTTTTGTTCTATCCCCTATTAGTGATGTTCTGGGGTCACTTCCCTACACTGAGCCCCCACAGATCTCTTTATTCTTATATGCCACAAAGCATTCAGTGTATAGGACCCAACTACAACAGCTGCAGGCACTACAACTCCCAGCATGTACTGACAGTCTGCAGCCCTCAGGATATGCTGGGAGTTGTAGTACAGTAGTACAATCCTATGATAACTGCCGCTGTAGACAGATGTATTACTGGACCTTCAGGGCTGATGGTTGTCACCCACAGATTGCAGCCACGAGGAGCCTCTGCACACAGTGATTTATTACAGGGTTGTCCTCTCAGAGACTACAACTCCCAGCATACCCTGAGAGCTGTATAAATGGAGGGTGTTCTGAGATTTGTCACAGATACAGATGAATTCAGGAAAGGAGCGGGTCAGCATGTCGTGTCTCACTGGTTGTATATTGGTGGCTCCAGGTACCCCAGTCCAACACTGGACAGGACCAGTCCCCCGGCCTCCTTCCTTCCTCCATCACGTCTGTTTGATGAGAACAGCGGGCATCAAGCAGAGCGGCACCCAAGTGCCAGGGTATATACCATGCATGTACAGTAACGGCGCGGGGGGGGGGGGGGGGTGAGGGGGGGCGCCTCTGCGTGCAAAGTGCCTAGGGCAGCATGCACTCTAAATACAGGCCTTACCAGGACAGGTAACTATCACTTGATTTTAATATTTTCACAACCTCCTGTCTGTTTTTTCGCTACTGCTCTATAATGTCCACCATGCCGCACCTGAATCTGAGGGTACACTATAGAGGTATAGGGAAGCAGGTTCCTCTTCTGTGTGTATGCAGTGTATGGGAGAGAACATTGTGGCTAGCCTCCACCTACTAGCAAAGGGATAAGTGGAAATTAGGCATGGAGCCTACAGGGGGGAAATTGGTTCAAAGTGCCATATACAGTCTATAATGTGTATGGTAATAATGCTATTCCTCATGTGCAGTAACTATGTAAAAATCTCTTTTTCTTAAGAAGCAAGTAGGAGTCTTGTGATTTGTACAAACTCCCAGCAGCCTTTCTGCTCCATTATCCAAAAGTTTTCACTTGTAAAGGGCAAGTGAAATATATAGAAGTCCTGGTATTTATACAATTCCTTAACATATCAGGATAATATTGTTGTCCAATATTCTCTATTTACATGTGAAAACTTACATTTTATAGTTACGTGATGACTAATATTTCCTATAGATGAATTATAGGGACACTAAAGGAACATAAATGTTAAAAAATTCATTTACGACTGTAAACAAAGACAACACTTTAAAGATTTACCTACGTGCACATATTAAATTTTTTAGAAAGATCAGCATATCTGATGCTGGTTGCACTGTCAACTTCTTAATCCCCTTAGTGCTGCCGAGTGTAATCTGAAATTACATTATATGTTTAAATCCTGCTGGATTGTATATTGCAATGATTAAAAATAGCAGAAGCAATTTACAGAACACATCAATGAATCAATATCTAGCTATTCTTATCGTTCTAAAGATAAGTTTACCTACCAGCATTGCAAGTTTGTATTGCAAATCTATTGTTCCTAACTACTGGGGGAAGCTATTGTTAGAAAGTGCAGTGGGTACATTTACTAATACTGTACATGGAACAATTTTACTGAACAAGCCCTATAAACACCTTTTTACAGTTTTTGATATGCCCTCCCTCTCCCAACTTATGGGTCTATAGATTGTCTAATAGGTCAGTAATTGATAGATGGGCATGAACATAATTAAGAATGGGACCAAATCAGGCAATGGGCATGGTTATAGGCGGGTGGCCCTATAAGTTAATGTAATGACAAGGGAAAAATCAAGGCCAAGTAACCATCCACATACAGCTGTTTCGGGGTGTTGCCCCTCATCAGTGTGGAGCAGGATTCTGGCTAGGTGGGAGCAATGCCTAGTAGAGCCATAAGATAAACAGATCGGTGATCTTACGGAGACCAGCCAAACGACAACACTGCCGGCTGATAGTGAAAGCGCTCAATGCAGTGAAATCCTAGGTGGATTGCCCCCTGGGAAACATGAATATGCAAAGGAAGAGCCCATGGCGTCTCATTAAAGAGTCTTAAAACACAGGAATAACCAGATATCCCTCCTTGAAGGACACAGCCTAAGGGTGGCTCCTCTAAGGAAACCACCAAAACACCATATTAAGTAACCCTATAAGTCAATGTAATGACAAAGGAAAAACCAACCATCCATCCACATACAGCTGTTTCGGGGTGTTACCTCTCATCAGTGTGGAGCAGGATTCTGGTTAGGTGGGAGCAATGCCTAGTAGAGCCATGGGGTCAATAAAACATTTATAGCTTAACATCTGTCTCATAACCCCCAAAAAGCCCTTTGAAGGTTTGGATAAACACTGTTCAACACCCCAGAAATGCCATCCCATTTCACTTGCAATAATCTGATGATGTGTCTATGCAGAGGATAATCTCTCTGTGCTTCTCTGCACCTCTTGCTGTCATTCTAGTTTGTCATTGGTCTCCTAACCACTGGGACATGCAATGTTGAGCAGTGCTGATATCTCAGCCATTGAGCATAGTGATTTTCTGAAGATAAAAAACAAGGTCTCTCATTTCAAGAATTTTGTCCCTCTTAGGGCCATATTACATGTAGCCATGTAGAGGATTAACCAAGCTTGCTCGCTTGCTGCTCATTCCCGACTCGCTGAGAAGCTATGGGAGGGGCGCCTGTGCAGAGCGACGTGCAGCAGACCGTTGCTATCGTGATTGGAATTATGCAACCTATTCTAAGAACAGGATTGGCCGACATTGTTTATGTTGGCTGCTCATGGTCTTTTCACAGGTGCTATCACACCAAACGATTATTGGTCGGAATGACCAGTAATCGACCAAATACGGCCTATAATAGGGCCCTTTGTTTGCAACAAATGGCAATAACTGACACATTAATAGACAAGACGCACCACACAATACTGTACTCATTTGATCCGGATTCAGAGATTTCGAGTGGCTGAAAAAATTTACTTTAGTTCTAGCTTTTATATCCTTAAAGCCCCTCCCACCTCCGCACAGATTAGGTCCAGGTGCTTGAAAAATTTGATCATTTGCAGATCTTAGCAACAGCTGCTATTATCTTGTTTTACATTACTTTAAGGGTTGCCATTTTTGGTGTTTCAAATTTGTTGTTAAGGGGTGTAGTATATCCCAATGATTGTTTCACAGCTTCCACTGCTCAGTACTACCCTATATCGTTGTCCATGCTATAGTGCGCTATGAGGGTGTGCTATGGAGATGCAGGGAAGAAGGATCTTCTCTTGCGTGTGAATAGGCAGATTGTCATCCCTGTTGGACCCCTTGGGATATTTGCTTCTTTTGCCCCTCTCATAATCTGGCCATAAACACTCCATGCATCATGTGTATTTGTTTTCTGTAGTCTATGCGACAAACTATATAGCTATATTACTATATTCATATTACATAACATAAAGTGTTAAAGCAGATTTGCATATGAATTAAAATAAGAACCATCCATCCTCACAGGATTCCCCTTTCCTTACAGCAAGACTCTAAGGATTTTTATGAAGCACCATCTTTCCTTATAAAGCTGCACTGGTTTAAACTTGTTTAAATCCAATGAGAATTACAGGTATAGTGGGCGCATTAAGATGTAACATACTTTGATTAATTACTCCATCACATAATTTATTTTCCATATTGTAGGACACACATGTAGTTCCATGTATATAAAAATAACAGAGATATAATTGGACTGGCAGAGCCTTGAGGAATATACGGCTGTGAGAACATGTGGAGCCATCTCCTTGATGAAACAGATGACAAATGATGTAGATACAATTATTTTGGGCCAATTTCTGTTCTAGAATTATTATAAATGTGACATTCTTAATATAGCCATGACAATGGCTATACTGCATAGCAAAGCTGTTTCCATGTGTGGTATGAATATTCAGATTAATAATCTCTCCGCAAACTGGTTTCCGATGATCAGTAGGAAAATGCATGTATAATATAGGTGATAATCACACACAATTTATTAGAAGACAATTTATATAAAATTATAGATTAGGTAGAAAATGAGGCCTAAGTAGCGATCTTTAGAAAGTATTTCAACCTACATTGTCATATATGTAGGACACTGAGCTCTGTAACAAGAAATTAGCATGTTGGCAAAATGCCAGAGGGGGAAAAAAAAATGTTTTGTCCATCACTATTTTAGAATGTAATATACATAACCACATGCATGTGTCTCTGGATGCAATATTTTACAGTGATTGCTCAGATGCTGGAACAATATTGAACCATTAGTTGAAATGAAATACAGGAAACCCTATGGGGCAGATTTAGTAATGTATTCACTCCAGTTTCCTGCCTAACAGCCTATTTATAGAGTCCCTCTGCTACCTTTTCAGATATATACTAATGTGTCAGTAAAAGTTGATCAAGCACAACACTCTTAAAAAAAAGACATTTCTAACACTTTTTAACTGATAAAGAGTTAGGAAACAATGTCATGTTGGACTTGACATTGTCCTTAAGGGGTGTTCCTATGAAAAATGATGTGTGGATTTCAGTAATATGTTCAAACAAAGATTTACAGATCTTTAAGATCTATAGCAACAGATAAAAAAATTCAGTTTTTGTTATGAAATATATCACATGATGTGATGTTGGAGGTAGCACCCTTGCTTTTCTGTGTTCACCATTTTTATTGGGGAGCTTCTCACCAGGCATATTGATACCTTTGTACCTTTGTATATCATATACTTACTTAATGCACTTTCATAAACCTGTATCCTCTTTAGCAATCTTGAGAACAGGGACCTAAGTTTCCCATCAGAATGGAGCATAGATGTGCATAGAAGTGTCACTATTTCATTCATTCTCTATGGTAGCCACTAAAGATAGCCAAGTACAAGGTTTAGCCATCTTTTCTACTCCTACGAAGAATTACTATAGTGTTCATGTGTATGCATAACCTGCAGCTCTATTCTGACAGTATACTCCGGTCATTAGCATAGGGCATGACTTTTCAAGTTGGGAAACCCTTTTTAACCCCTTTATGACATACTGGTATGTCATGGAGGTCAGTGACAAATTATGATCCGACATAACGGTATGCTATAGTGCACAGGGGCCTCTATGACGTGAGCTCAGGAGCAGAGCCCGCTCTATAGAGAGTGGGGACCTCACAGGTAATACCCCTTAAATGCTGCAATCAAGATGCAATCGTGGGGGAGAGTTATCAAACATGGTGTAGAGTTGGCTTAGTTGCCCCTAGCAACTAATTAGATTCCACCTTTAATTTTCCAAAGAATCTGTGAGGAATGAAAGGTGGAATCTGATTGGTTGCTAGTGGAAACTGAGCCAGTTCTACTTTACACCAGTTTAATAAATCTCCCTGTGGTGTTTAAATGTCAGTGACAGGAGTGGCACCCGATACCAACCTGATAGAAGGTATGATACTTACCTCCATGTAGTCCTATCAGCAGTCTGTTCATAGAGTCTGCCTCAGGCAGAAAGGATGGGGGCGTGACCACTACCACTGTTTCCCTAACAGCTACAGGTGAATCCAGTCATTGTACAGTTAGTAAAGTCCAATTACATTTACATATGAAAAATAACAATGCACTTGATGTTCTTGGGGACAAAATATTATATATTCTTCCTGTACAGCAAGCTAAAAAACAAGTCCTTGCAACAAAATGATGTACTTTTTTTCTTAAAGGAGAAGTCCGGCAGAAAATTTTTATTACAGTATTGTATTGACCCCCCCCCCCCCCCCCCCCAAAGTTATACAAATCACAAATTATCACAAATTAATTATACAAATTTTACACTTATTACGGGAAATGCTTATAAAGTGTTTTCTTCTCTGCACTTACTACTGCATCAAGGCTTTAATTCCTGGATAAAATGGTGATGTCACGACCTGACTCCCAGAGCTGTGCGTGCTGTGGCTGCTGGAGAGGATGATGGCAGGGGGACACTGAGGGACACAGGGCACTGGAGGGACACTGAGCATCCCTCTGCCATCATCCTCTCCAGCAGTCACAGCCCGCACAGCTCTGGGAGTCGGGTCGTGACATCATCATTTTATTCAGGAAGTGAAGCCTTGATGCAGTAGTATTTCCCGTAATAGGTGTATATTGTTGATTTGTATAACTTTTCGGGGCAATGCAATACTTTAATAAAACATTTTGACTGACTTTTCTTTAATCTGGATTGCAGCAGGACTATACAGTGTCATATGCTGGAGGTACTGGATACTTCATGGAATTTCCCAAACATAATTCCAACATGTACCAGATGTATGATGTGAACAGAGTCTGATTTTAGTAACAACCAGAAAGACTATCTATATCGTAGGTGTCAGTCTCAGAGCATTCCAGCTGTTGCAAAATAACAATTCTCATCATGCCTGGACAGCTAAAGCTTTGGCATGATGGAAATTGTAGTTGTGCAACAGCTGGAGGGCTGTGAGTTTGGCACCCCTGGTGTAAATCAGTGTTCTTCAGAAACATCATATAACTGAAAAATATAGAAACCCACTACAGGTAAGATTTTATGGAGGAAGAGAGATATGGGAAAGAATAGAACATTGCATGAAATTGTAAAATAAAGTTTAGGGGATACGTGTAGTAGCAAAAAAAAAAAAAAGGGGGGGTGAGGAATGGAAGTAAATATTGGGCAAGATAAGATAAAGGAGAAAGTGGGGTAAAAAGAGACATTAAAGTTGAAGCATCGAAGCCCAGGCTCATATTTATGCTATATTCTAAATATAGTGAAAATATTGGTCCCAACTCAGAAATTTTTATCACACTTTCAAACTGCTGTTTTTTCCCCACTATTATCTCGCCTTGTAGGTCAGTTAGGATTTTACCTTAGAAAAGTGATCCTGAAGCTTTCAGATAAACTTTGGCACACTTTTCTGAAAATATTTCCCTTTATTTTCTCGAGATCCATATGCCTCTTTAGATCTCTTAGAAGTGATAAATCTACGCAGGCATATGTTAGCCTTCTATGGTTCTTTTAAGTTTCATCACTGCAACTGTGACAAATAAAAGTACTCAGGAAACAACATTTAAATATACGTAAGAACAATATGTAAGAACAACCCCTATTGACACAATACCAAAACACTCATTTACCAAAAGATAATCTTTATTAAATTGATTCCCAAATAACCCTTTAACCCCTTCCCTCCTGGGCCAATTTTCGTTTTTGTGGTTTAATTTTTTTCCCTCCTCATGTTTAAAAGGCCATAGCGCTTTAATTTTTTCATCTACAGACCCACATGAGCCCCTATTTTTTGCGCCACTAATTTTACTTTGCAATGGCAGACTTAATTTTTGCATAAAATATGCTGCAAAAACAGAAAAAAAATATATGCGCAGTGAAATTGAAAATAAAACAAAATATTTTTTTATTTGGGGTGGTTTTGTGTTTACCCCATTTGCCCTATGGTAAAACTGACATGTTCCTCAAGTCGGTACGACTACAACGATATGTAACTTGCATAACTTTTATTTTATTTCATGGCTTTTAAAAAATTAAGACGGTTAAAAAAACTAAATTTTTTATAAAATAGCTCTATTCCCATCCTTATAATGCTTTTCTATTGATACCTTACTTGCGTATATATGCCAGTTTTTGATAACTTTTTATCGCAATTATTCTGGAATTGATGCGACCAAAAATGAGCAATTTTGAACTTTTGGAATTTTTTTGTACTTACGTCGTTTACTGTGCGGGATCAGGAATGTGATAATTTAATATTTAGTGCTCTATTAAACTGGTCTGCAGCAGACCAGATACATGGAGTGCCTATCCGGGATCAGCTTCATTCCGACGCTGAGCCCCGGCCCAGCCAATGTAACGAATCTGCGATCGTGGGGGGAGATATGCCACTTAACACCAAGAATGGGGGGCACTGTAGGACATTTAAATGCAGCTGTCATGTAAAAAACGCTTCTTGGAAAAAAATCTGATGAAACGCGTTGGAGGGTAAGTTAGAGGGGCATTATTGTACTTAGGGCATAATATTGCTACTGTGGATGGGAACAGTGGGGTGTGCACTATGGCAGAGAGTGATATAAAGGATTAATTTACTGGAGGTTATTTATTGCACATGCACTTTACAATTATGTTTGGTTTCTTTCAGTCTTTAAGTAGGTACAGCTGAAACATGAAAGGGAAGCTAGTAAGAAATGGGCTGCACCTTAAAATTATATAAAAGTATCCACAAAGCTTTATTATTACACAACCAGAACATATAAGGCATTAAAACATTTAAAAACAGAAAAAGAATACATACACCCAACCATGTAAGGGCTGGGGTACACCAATCCACCCTTCTATCTAATGACCTCTACAGATGGTAAATAAAACCAATCACAATAAAAAAAAATAGTGTAATGCACATACATCATGAGCACCTCAGTGCCACAAACCTATAAGTAGTGGGTAAAAGTGCAATAGCTACATGTTATACTGCAAACTATCATGTCTATGATACAAGGATTACATAAAGAAAATAATTTGTACAAAAATAAAGATATAGAAGTAATCAGAAAAAGAGAGGGTGAGGACAGGAGAGATCCTGATTGTAGGTTGTGTGTATCTCCTTGGGGCCCTGAGGGTGAAGGCAAGTTTCTTACTTGTGATAGGTCGCTATTACATGAATTGGTCCATTTCTCTGCAGCACATCCTGACTTACACCCTGAAGCTGCTGAAAATCCTCGCTTCCTGGTCCACTGTGACTCTCCTTTCCTCCTTCTGACACAGAGGTCACATGATATCTGTCTCTTCTGATGCCAGGCAAGCTGAAACACCTCATCTGTAACCCTTCCCAGCACTAACATCACACAGTGATCACCTGTCCAAAGACGGGGAAACAACAGCCTCTCCTGAGTAGCACGGGGGAAAGGAAACACTGTTGTCTCACCTCTCTTTCTCTGATCTATCTATATAGAAAGAGTCGTGCAAGACTCCTGCATCCTGTGTTTATTGGTGTGCTTTAGCAATAGTTGTCCTGGTGTAAATGTTGGAATGTATGTGATGTCACCGTGATTCACTATAATGCTACTACACTTACCAATGACAATGTATACTTCATACAAGCTTTATTATGACAGCTGCACATGGCCTCCTATTGGTCCACATAATGCGGACGCCATACACTACAAGCTCAACATGGGACGCTTTGCGTCCCACGTTGGTCTCTGGTGCGCATGTGCGGAAGCAGTCTGCGGTCCAGGGTGGCTTGCGCTGTATAGTGGTGTGCATTCCACAACGGCATCTCACTGACATGGCTGTTTAACAGTTGCTTCAACACTCTCTGATGGCGCGTGGTGATGAATACCCAGGTGCTCCGTATGAATTTATTAAGATACTACATTTGCAGTGCAAACACATGATTTTTGATGTATGATTTCACATTTTTTCCACTAATTATGTATTTATTAATTAATGAGATTTTGGCTACATAATGCACATGTGTAATGATGTTTCACATGCTTGAGAAAAGTCTTGATTGTAAGACTGAAACGTTGCATACCCTGTACATGGGTTGAATAAACCTTGGTTTTATTTTTCACTTGAGCTGGGGTGCTGCAGCAATTTATTTATTTATTTATTTTTGTATACTGTAGCCGAGTGATCTCCGATTCTCAGCTGGCACCCGCTATCAATTCATACGAGTGCTGCGCCAATATTGATTGTTTTTTTATATAGAAAGATAGATAAATAGATAGATAGATAGATAGATAGATAGATAGATAGATAGATAGATAGATAGATAGATACTGTGTTTACTGTGCAAAGAATAAGCGGATTGAGCCAGGGGTGGGAAGATATTACAATACAGGGGCAGGTAACCGACAGTTGGTTCTGAGGTGCAATGTATGCTAGTAGAAATAGTTTTCCGGCCATGATGTAAGACTACAATCATTTGTAAAAGTTTGAATCTGGGGCTAGGAGCAGTGTAGATAAGCAGGAAAGGTTTTAAACAATCCGTGGGGGGGGGGGGGGGGTCGATGAGTGCACATATGCTTTTTGTACATTTTATTTTTATGGGATCGCTAGCAATCCCCTTTAATCTCTTTGCTTATAAGTTTTTTTGGGTGCATGTGGTGAATAGACCACTCTGGGTCCCCATATATTAGTCAGGCACCCTCTACGCATCTATATACAGAAGTAGTTAGGACTCCCTGTGTAGCCCCCCTCCCCAGTAGGCAGTATCCCCTGAGTAGCTAATCCCACCATAGGTAGTCTTCCTGGAAGGTAAGCATCTCCCTGTAAGTAGCCCCCCCAATAGTAAGTCGGCCAGTATATAGTATTCCACGATTACCCTGTAGGTAATCCCCCTGCTTGTTAGAACACACGCACACAGGCACATCCTTAGGCAACTATTTTGGACAGTTGGGTTGCCCTTTGCAGCACCCAGGAGGCCTACCTAGCCACTGAGTGTTACAAGTTATGTCAGCTCAGGAGGCCCAAGCCATTACAGTACAGTACACAGTGATTCAAATAAAAGTGTTGTATGTATGTTGTAGAACAGTACAGATCCTCCAGAGAGAGAGAGAGAGAGAGAGAGAGAGAGCAATGGACCATTCTCCAATCTGGTCAAGAGAGGAAGTTCACTAAACAAATGACGCACCTCTATTAACACTTTATTTCCTAAAAGAGTATAGGAAAATTGGTTTTCTAAGCTTGACTACCTCTTTAGGTGATGAAATGATCGCCACCTGCGCCTGTAAGATATGCTTACTGAAGATGAAATTATTATTGACTTCAATAGAAACTGTAAAAAAAACAAACATATGAAGTAATCTTCCCCAAGTAATAGGGGTTGGCAGCCGGAAATGTATCTTTTATATAACTAAATGGTTGCTTGCACAGAAGCATATGAAGGGGATATGGAGCTCTGTATAAAAATTTGAAAGATATTATACAACATTTAGGTACAAGTTAAGGTTGTCATGACCCAACTCTTCCTGTATTGTCTAAGCCTTTAGATAAGTTTTTATATTACAGCTGCTTGCAGAAGATTTTATATATCTATGAATGAAAACATTGCTGCTTCCTAAGTATATTATGTAATTTACAGGCTGAAAGATTTCTGTTGAGATATATATACAGTATATATATATATATATATATATATATATATATATATATATACACTACCAATCAAAAGTTTGGGGTCACATTGAAGTGTCCTTATTTTTGAAGGAAAATCACTGTACTTTTCAATGAAGATAACTTTAAACTAGTCCTAACTTTAAACAAATACACTCTATACATTGCTAATGTGGTAAATGATTATTCTAGCTGCAAATGTCTGGTTTTTGGTGCAATATCTACATAGGTGTATAGAGGCCGATTTCCAGCAACTATCACTCCAGTGTTCTAATGGTACAATGTGTTTGCTCATTAGCTCAGAAGGCTAATTGATAGAGATGAGTGAACCTCGAGCATGCTCGAGTCGATTCTAACCCGAACCTTCGGCATTTGATTGAACTTGGATAAAGCCCTAAGGCTATGTGGAAATCCTGGATATAGTCATTGGCTGTATCCATGTTTTCCAGACAACCTTAGAGCTTTATCCAAGTTCAGCAACCTCAGCTAATCAAATACCGAACGTTCGGGTTCGGATCGACTCGAACCCGAACACGGTTCGCTCATCTCTACACATAACATAAGATGCTTCTAAACTGCTGCTAGTTTCCCTTTTAGGTTGGCATAGTAGTTTGAATGTTTTAACAGTAAAGAACTAAGCAAAATCAATTAAAACAATATTTGATACATTTTTATCACCTCATTATTAATAGGCACTGAAAATAGAGCAAAAAATGGGATACACATAATCAGAAAGTTCATACACTAGAGTGAAACAGCTTGCTTGTATTGGATGCAAATCTATCACAATTGAAAAATATGCGCTTCACTTAACTGTCATAGACTTTCAAAAGCCCCAGCTAATCAAATACCGAACGTTCGGGTTCGGATCAACTCGAACCCGAACCCGGTTCGCTCATCTCTACTAATTGATGATTGAAAACCCTTGTGCAATCATGTTCACACATCTGAAAACAGTCTAGCTCATTATAGAAGCTACAAAACTGACCTTCCTTTGAGCAGATTGTGTTTCTGGAGCATCACATTTGTGGGGTCAATTAAATGGCCAGAAAAAGAGAACTTTCATCTGAAACTCGACAGTCTATTCTTGTTCTTAGAAATGAAGGCTATTCCATGCGAGTTATTGCTAAGAAATTAAAGATTTCCTACAACGGTGTGTACTACTCCCTTCAGAGGACAGCAGAAACAGGCTCTAACCAGAGTAGAAAAAGAAGTGGGAGGCCACTTTGCACAACTATGCAAGAATATAAGCACATTAGAGTCTCTAGTTTGAGAAACAGACGCCTCACAGGTCCCCAACTGGCATCTTTATTAAATAGCAAAACACCAGTGTCAACATCTACAGTGAAGAGGCGGCTGCGGGATTTTGGGCTTCAGGGCAGAGTGGCAAAGAAAAAGCCATATCTGAGACTGGCCAATAAAAGAAAAAGATTAAGATGGGCAAAAGAACACAGGCATTGCACAGAGGAAGACTGGAAAAAAGTGTTGTGGACGGATGAATCCAAGTTTGAGGTGTTTGAATCACAAAGAAGAACGTTTGTGAGATGCAGAACAAATGAAAAGATGCTGGAAGAATGCCTGATGCCATCTGTTTTTTTTTTTTTTCCAAAAACTTTTTATTAGTGTACAAAACAATACAAAACTAGGTTCCTACAAATATACAATGTCAAATCTGAGAAGAATTGCGTCCGTGAGACAAGTCAAAGTCTGTTCAGGAAAACTGCATCACTGTTTTAACAATAAGGCTGATCATCAGAGTGAAGCATGTATAACTTGTCACACATATCCCTGTCCGAGACCTTTGTAGCAAAGGATTTAGAGATGGTGAACCAGTGCTGTATAAAGAAAAACATGAAATAAACTGTGTCCAACCTTTTATCCCAACTGTAGCCTCCCCCAACCCCAACCCCTTCCTCCCCTCTCCCCTTCTCTTCTCTCGTCCATCAAATTCCCTCTAACTGTCTCCCCTTCTGTTGGGTAGTCATAATTTGAAGACCAACATTAGTTCCTCAATTTCCCTTGCTGTGTAATGATGTTCAATAAACGCTCTCCATTTTCTGAAAAAAAAAAAAAAACATTTGCTCCCTTTTTTTTGTGGTGTTCTGTCTCTAGTTTGTCTAAGTGTAATATTTGATTCATGGTGTCTGTGATCTCGACTAATGTTGGTACGGAAGACTGTAACCAATGTCTAAGAAGACATTTCTTCACTACCAACAAAAACGTGTGAACAATTAGGACTGGGGTATTGTTCAGTTCCAGTCCTGGTGTGTCCGGGGATAAGACATGGAATGTTGCAGTTTGGGGGGTAAATGGTAGGATAACCTTCCATACCTGTTTGGCATATCCAAGTGCTTCCCTCCAAACAGTCGTCACTTCCGCACAGGACCAGAGGCCATGTAA
Source organism: Dendropsophus ebraccatus (assembly GCF_027789765.1). Taxonomy (NCBI): domain Eukaryota; kingdom Metazoa; phylum Chordata; class Amphibia; order Anura; family Hylidae; genus Dendropsophus; species Dendropsophus ebraccatus. Next base: position 37,607,657 of record NC_091454.1, on the reverse strand, counting down.
GTGGTTCGCTCTATCCTCGTTGCAGGAAGGATAGGACCTAAGGTAGTGAGCTGGAGCATCAGTATATGACAAATCGAAGGCGTAGGTCGCCCTGTGGATAATTTTGAAATACATCTCCCGCCATTGCTCATTTACCATCGCCTTGCACACTCCTTCCCATCCTTTTATAATACCCATGGGAAGTTCTTCATCCTCCAATTCCCGGGCCCATTTCTGAAAACCTCCTCCTTCTCTTTTCTCAACATCTGCTTTCTCAGTGTAGGGTATAATGAGGAGATAGAGGCTGTCGTGTGTTTAGAGCTCATTATGTCATCAAGGTCTCAGCCTCAGCTATACATCTGACCCTTTTTTGGCAATAGCTCTTAATTTGGTTAAACAGCAGGAAATGTTGTGTAGGCAAACCAAAATGAGATGAAAAGGTTTCCCAGGATTGAAAGTGAACAGTATCATTTTGTAATAGATCCCCTAGCACTGTGACGTCCTTCGCCCTCCACTGAGAAAGCTGGGGGTGACTCCCTCCTGACGGTAGAAGTTGGTTGTTGCACAGGGGCATATATTTTGACAGACAGTATGGGAGTCCATATAGTTTTCGCACAGTTTTCCATGCTTGAATCGTGTCTTTGAGGAGTACACTAGTTTTGACATGGGCAGGTAATTCGAAATATTTGTGGTGAAGTAGACCCCCCAGATTGTGGTTCCCAGCTAGCGCCTGTTCCAAGGGTAAGTTGGAATAAAATCCCGTCTCATGCACCCAATCTCTGGCATGTCTTAATAGGGCAGCAAGATTGTACCCCTTTATTAAAGGCAATTGCAAACCCCCTTGAAATTTTGGTAAAGCCAGCTTCATATAAGCTATCCTGGGGCGTTTTTTCCTCCACAAAAATTGGGTGAAGGCAGATTGTAAACGCATGTGATCTGTATGTTTTAATAGGAGGGGGATAGTTTGTAGAGGATATAATAACCGAGCGAAACTCACCATCTTTAAGAGGTGAGCTCTGCCCATGAGTGACAGTGGTAGGTCCGACCATCGGGACAACTCAGACGTAATCTTGGATATTAAAGGTAGGTAGTTAAAAGTGTATAATTGCGTGGGTAGCCTCCCTAGCTTAATGCCTAAATATGTTATGGCCTTTTTTTCCCCCGGTACTGGCGAAATGAATCCATTCGGGACACCCTTCAGAAACATTAACTGGCTTTTTGCTACGTTTATTTTGTATCCCGTATAGCGGCCGATGTCACCCAAAAATGAGAGCACCTAACCCAAATGGGCTTGCAGTGAAGCTAGATATAGCAATAGATCATCGGCGAAGCAAGATGTTTTAATTTCCTTTCCTCGCACCGAGATACCAGTATAGGTCCTGGAGGACAGCAGGTATCTCACCACTGGTTCAAGTGCCAAGTCGAACAATAAAGGCGACAATGGGCAACCTTGTCTGGTTCCCTTGGAAAGTGGAAAGGGACAAGACAAGTGACCCAAAAGATGAACTCTTGCCAGTGGTGCCTTGTACATTGCCGAGATATATGTCTTGAAGGTGCCTCGAATGCCCCTTTTCTGCAGAACTAGTTGAAGCCACTGCCAATTGACATTATCGAATGCCTTTTCTGTGTCCAGTGCCGTGCCGGATAACCTGTGATGTTGGAGTCATGTGACACTATCCAATCTTGCACTGCTAACACTGAACGCAGGTTGGACACGGCGGAGTGGCCCTGTACAAACCCCACCTGATGGGGTCCTACTAGTATTGGTAATAGGGAGGCTAGACTATTTGCCAGTAATTTAGACAATATTTTAATGTCAACGTTTATGAGGGATATAGGCCAGTAGGCCTCTGTTTGTGTGTTGTCCTTCCCCACCTTTGGTAAGACTCGAATGTACGCCAGGTTGCCCGATGATAGGAAGCCATCACCATCAATGATGCGAGTATATACTGCCAACAAACAAGTCGCCGTTTCCTCAGGTAGTCTCTTATAGAATTCGGTAGATTAGCCGTCTGGACCCGGCGCTTTTTTGTTCGTTAGGGATTTAATGACACCCACTATTTCCTCTTTTGTGACTACCGCATTTAATGATTCCAGATCCTCAGCTGAAAGAGCTGGAAGGGAAAGGAAATCAAGAAAGGCTTGTCCTCTAGTCATGTCCACCGGGTCTTGTTTGTATAGCTCCTCATAATATTCTCTAAAAGCATCTACTATGTCTTTAGGGTGCTGTACTAGGGTTTTACGTTTATTGTGGACTCCCTTTACATAGGGGGGCACATATCGACCTCTCGCTAACTTGGATAATAGGGATCCGGCTTTATTGCCAAACCTAAAGAAATCATTTTTTTGTGCCTGCCCCTTTAACCTTTCCACTCTATCTGACCATAGATCAAAGTTCTCTTTCGCTGCTAACCATTTGGATTTAGTGTTGGGATTGTGGTCACGTAGGAAGGCCGTATAGGAGTGTCGAAGTGTCTCACTAGCTTCTTGAAAGTGTTTCAAGGATTTTGCCTTCAGGGAATGTGCATAGCCTATGATTCGGCCTCTCATTACCGCCTTCGCTGCTTCCCAGTACAGGAAAGGATCCCCAGAGTGTGGGCTATAAGTTGTCTGGTAATCTAGCCACCACTCTTTAAGCGCAGCTGTGAATGTGTCATCCGTGGCTAAGAATGCTGTAAAGCGCCATAATATGTCCGTCCCTTTCGGGTAAGTATCAGCGATAGCCAGTGTGAGAGGGGCATGATCAGATATCACCATATCTGAAATGTGAATATTGGTAGATTTTTGTAACAGTGATGGGGATGCTAAAAAATAATCTATTCTGGACCATGTGTCATGTACCGGAGAGAAGAAACCACACATCTACCAGACCCGTAGCCTCTAGGAAGCCCGGCAGAACCGAGTCATGTGTGGTGGTGTGTCCTACCCTGACTTGCCGTTTTGTGCGGTCCTCCATGGGATTCAGTACCGTGTTAAGGTCCCCGCCCACCAGAATGTCCCGTTCAGGGTCAGACAAAATGTCCTGCTCGACCTTGCGAAAAAATGAAGAGTTAGCATCATTTGGTCCATACAAACAGTATATACTAAGTCGTGCCATTTGGCCCTCTAGTAGTTCTCTTAGATATCTGCCCTCCTGATCCGCTGTATATGACAGAACTTTACAGTTTAGCCTTTTGTGCAGCAGAAGCAAAACCCCCGCCCCTGCCATTTTGTGCTGGTGTACCAACCACATGTGCTACCCATAATTTATTCATCCTATGGTAATCTGTGGCGTCCAAATGCGTTTCCTGCAATATCGCTCAATCCGCATTGAGACGCTTCAGATGACGAAGCACGTTCATGCGTTTGTTCGGGGAACGTAGTGCCTTCACATTCCATGTTACTATTTTCATATCTGGACTATCAACGGAATGGAGGTAACCACAGCTGTGTTAGATGGTGCATCAGAGATAAGTTAGTGACAAGGGCAGACATTTTGTCCTCTGTGGACGAGAGAAAAGAAGACCCTTCCCCCCTCCCCCCCCAACCTCCCCCCCCACACCCACCCAACCTACCCCCCACACCCTCCCAACCTCCCAACCTCCCCACCCCACCCCCTAACGATCAAAAAAAGAAAAACATAAACTAATAATATTCTCGCAATAAAGAGCATCTTCTGGACTTCACTTTTTTCGTGCACCAGTACAGGGAACCATTGCATTTCCCTATACGGGAGAGAACCTGAAAGATACAATCCCTCCTTACTAGCCCGAGCATCCTCCCAGACCCCACTGTAAAGTACCACATTACGATATCTCCACCCCCAACAGCTGAAATAACTAAGAATAAACATAACATAAGAGGTAGGCCCCCTAGTAGAAATTTGCAGACCTACAGTGGCCTAACAAAACTTTAGCTGTCACAGAACATCGGCAATTCGCCGATAAGAAACACCCAACACTTGTTTCATGTTTCCGCATATCAGGAGAGTCTGTTTTTCAGAAGAAACCCCCTCCTGACACATCAACATAACTGGAACTCCAGGTAGCCAGCGAAGTCTCAGTCTACCAATGCTGATGGGGAGGGCTTATTTTGCCATCTTTTCCGTTTCCTCGAGTCCTTCATGTCCATCTGCTCTTGATGTGCATCGAGGAAGGCTTGCGCGTTGTCAGGGTTATGAAATATTTCTGTCTTTCCGTCTTCCAAGAAGATACGCAGAGTGACCGGGAACTGAAGAAAGAATTGTAATTGGCATTGAACCAGCTTCGTGCATATAGGAGCAAATGCCCTCCTCTTCTTCGCCACATCTGCAGAATAATCTCCGAATAGTAGGATCTTGTGGCCTTGGATGACCAATGGTGACAACATTTTCTTAGTGGTTTGTAAGATCAATGCCTTCTCCGCATAATTCAAATATCGGACTATCACTTGCCTCGCCTTCTGTACCCCCGGATCACATGATGATGCTGGAGGTCTGATAGGGCCCAGTCTATGAGCTCTCTCCACGGTGCATGTGAGAGACCCAGTGCTTGAGGGACATCTACCGCACATATCTGGGCGAGTTGGTGGGCAGAGACAATTTCAGGTAGACCCACGATTCTGAGGTTGTTCCTCCATGATCTATTCTCAAGATCATGTATTTTGTTTCCCATAGCATTGTTTGATTTCAGCAGATGCTTTACTTGGGCTTGTGTTCCGAGCAATTTGTCTTCAAGTGTGCTAACTCTCTGTTCTAGTTCACCTATCTGGGCCGAATGCAACGAGAGTTCTCCTTGAATCTGCTTAAGATCCTCTGCCACTGTAGCCTGCAGCGCTGCTGTGATATCGGGCGTCAATATTTTAGCTACTTCCACTGCAATCTGTTTGCAAGATAGTCCCACCTGTGGTCTTATGATCTCCTCACCCCTCTCATCTGTGTCCACTTCGAGGGGTGAAGGGGGTGCTGGATCGGGAGGCTGTGTCGCAGCATGCTGTGAGCCCAGCGCCATCTTGGATGACTGTTTGTCTTTGTCCCGCTTCGGCAGGGATTTCTATGGCGGCTGCTCACCTGCCCGGTTAATAAACTTGTCTATGGGGTGGCTGAACGGGTGAATAGATTGGTGTATGCTCACACCTGAGATATATGCTGGTCAAATGCCTGGAATTGTCAGGTTTTTAGGAGGGTCTGGAGCTGAGCTTTCTTACACGCAGCCTCTCATGCACGCGCCGGAACCGGAAGTCTGATGCCATCTGTTAAGCATGGTGGAGGTAATGTGATGGTCTGCGGTTGCTTTGGTGCTGGTAAGGTGGGAGATTTGTACAGGGTAAAAGGGATTCTGAATAAGGAAGGCTATTACTCAATTTTGCAACGCCATGCCATAACCAGTGGATAGTGCTTGATTGGAGCCAATTTCATCCTACAACAGGACAATGAACCTAAACACACCTCCAAATAGTGCAAGAACTATTTACAGCAGAAGCAGGCAGCTGGTTTTCTATCGGTAATGGAGTGGCCAGCGCAGTCACCAGATCTGAACCCCATTGAGCTGTTGTGGGAGCAGCTTGACCGTATGGTACGCCAGAAGTGCCCATCCAACCAATCCAACTTGTGGGAGCTGCTTCTAGAAGCGTGGGGTGCAGTTTCTCCAGCTTACCTCAACAGATTAATAGCTAGAATGCCAAAGGTGTGCAATGCTGTAATTGCTGCAAAAGGAGGATTCTTTGACGAAAGCAAAGTTTGATGTAAAAACAATGTTATTTCAAATACAAATCATTATTTCTAACCTTGTTAATGTCCTGACTCTATTTTCTATTCATTTCACAATGTATGGTGGTGAATAAGTGTGACTTTTCATGGAAAACACAAAATTGTTTGGGTGATCCCAAACTTTAGAATGGTAGTGTGTGTGTGTGTGTGTGTGTGTGTGTGTGTGTGTGTGTATATATATATATATATATATATATATATATATATATATATATATATATTATTATTATTATTATTTTTAAATCTTTCACAAAAAAAAGTTTTGTGGCTGAGTTATAAAAAAAAATAATGTAAAATAAGCTCTAGGAAACAGTTCAATGGGGGCAATGTATTGTGCATTGCTTATATTCTTCATTTAAAATTTATACTTAGAAAGAATCAAACATGTTCCATTTGAAAGGCAAATCCAGCTTTTTATTATAACTAAAATATATCCCACTTATTTCTCTTTAGTATGAATGACAGATGAGTGTTCCTTATTCTTGCCATAATTATGAGCATAGGATGCACTAACATGAACATGACTTGGACTGATGGGGATGGGACGCCCCCTGCACCACATTTACCACAATTTGTGTCTGCATGAAGTCATAAAGTGTAGCATACAGTAAATGAGACAAAATAGGCAGCGCTGTATTTACCAATAGGCACTTGTGGTCCGGTGCTTAGGGCAGCACCCTGCAGGGGGTGCACCAGGGAGCAGGGGGAAGAAAACATTTTTTTTTTTTTTTTTTTTTATATTTTTAGTCTCCCACCTTCCATTCAGACTTGCCAGTAAATCTGGTGTATTTAAAAGAGGGGAGAGGGGTGGTGGGTGGATATGGTGGTATTGGCAGGTGTGGAGCTCTTACCTACCAATCTACCAACGTGATTTGGACAAAGGTTTCTACATGTAGAGAAATGTATGTGGCCGAATCCACTGTCCCCCATGCTCCCCAAGATAGGGTGCCTTTAAGTTTAGTGCCTAGGGCAGCAGCAGTGTTAAGATTTCTCTGAAATACCACAGGGTTTCACAATATACACTAGATGGGCAACATGAAATTAAATATTATAGTTCCATGTAATTGTTTCTTACCCCTTTTCCTTAAAGAAGTTATCCTAAAATATAAAGTCATCTCCTATACATAGAGATAGAAGAAAACTAGATGAACAAAGCATGCATGCTACCTCTCCATTTTAGGGGGTGGTTATCCTCGGTTCTCAGGATTAGTAGTAGTTTCAGCAGTTGGACCTGTAGATAAGGAATACCTCAGCATTATGGTATGTTTTTTTAAATGTTCTAATTAATAATTATAATTATACCTACTTCTTACAGTATATTTCTCCTGTGTGGTGAGTCACCATAACACATATCATTAACAGGATAAGCCAGAACCTCCATATACTCTGCTAGATTCATCCCTCATCTCTTCGCCTCCTCTTCTGTACTTTGCATCTTGTCTATTTTTTCAGTATATATTTTAGAATTAATGTTATTGGAGCTCTATGAATTATGAGTTGAAGATCTGTAGTCAATAGACTTCTCTCATTAGTCATCTTATTTAAGTAATACACTTAGCTTGTTGGCCCAGAAAACCCTTACTTCATTATCTCATAACCTTAGTTGACTTGAGTCTTGGGTAAGAAAAACATAGAGCGAATTTTCTGTATTTGAAGAAATGACATCTCTCCTCATATTTGTCCTTATGTATTATTGGCTGACTTACTGCTTAGAATATGCCAAGGTACTGTCAGCGTCTGCACTGACACACACAAGATTTGTGTTGCTGTCACACTGATGATGACATTGTATTACAGTGCTATTTTTTGAAGTTTAGCACATTGCCATATTTTAGACTATTTTAAGCATATTTTAGGATGCAAAAATTAGGCTGTATAAGTCCAATTATCCTGGAGTTCTTATAATGATTTCTCCCAAACTGTCAGATGCTTAGATTTTTTTTTCTGTTCACTATACTTAAGCACTGGGATTTTAACAACTATATTATTATAATTACTGTATGGTTGGTGCATTACTTTCCTTACCTCTCCTTTAAATTAAAAAAAAAAAAAAAAAAAAAACTCTCCATTAACGGACAACTCCTAGGGAAAAAAAATTTCCAGCAATTAAAACACATTACATTTGGGATCAGTGATGTCATCTGTTGCATCACCACATGACTGACAGCTTGCTCAGCTCCGATTGGCTGAGCAAGCTGTAAGCAATGTGAGCCACTGACTGGAGGGACAGGAGATATAAGCTGCCAAACTAGGAAGTGAAGATGATCTTCTCAAACACCGGCCGGGTCACAGAACTACTGGTACTTTACAGAGTGTGAACATGGCCTCAAAAAGGAATTCCATAGACTTTAACCTCTTAAGGACGGAGCCAATTTTTGTTTTTTGCGTTTTCGTTTTTTCCTCCTTGTGTTTAAAAGTCCATAGCACTTGCATTTTTTCACCTAGAAACCCACATGAGCCCTTATTTTTGCATCACTAATTGTACTTTGCAATGGCAGACTTAATTTTTGCATAAGTTATGCTTTGAAACCAGAAAAAAATTATATGCGCAGTGAAAGTGAAAAATAAACGGAATTCTTTTTCTTAGTTTTTTTTTTTTTTTTCGTTTTTACGCTGTTTGTCCTATGGAAAACAGACATGTTAAATATATTCCTCAAGTCGGTACGATTAAAACGATATGCAACTTGCATAACTTTTATATTATTTGATGGCTTTTAAAAAAATAAAACCTTCTACAGCAAAAAAACGTTTCCTAAAATTGCTCTATTCCCATGCTTCTAGTGCTTTTATCCTTTGGTCTATGGGGCTGTTTGAGGTGTCATTTTTTGCGCCATGATGTGTACTTTCTATCGGTACCTTGACTGCGTATATGCAATTTTTTGATCGCTTTTCATTACAATGTTTCTGGATTTGATGTGACCAAAAATGTGCAATTTTTTCACTTTGGCGGGTCTTTGCACTTACGTCGTTTACCGTGCGAGATCGGGAATGTGATAAATTAATAGTTCACGCGATTATGCATGTGACCATACCAAACATGTTTGTTTATTTATTTGTTTTTATTAATAAAAAGGGAAAAGGGGGTGATTCAAACTTTTATTAGGGGAGGGTTTTTTTTTTTTATTAATGGAAACACTTTTTTTCTTTCACCTTCACTTTAATTTAAAGTCCCCCTAGGGGACTTCTAATACAGCTACACTGATCTCTCATAGATATCAGTGTAGCTGTATAACACAGCACCGATCCATGAGATCGGTGCTCTATTGCTTTGGCCTGCTGCAGGTCAATACAATAGAATACCGAGCTGGTATCAGCGTCATTACGTCGCTGAGGCCCGGCCCAGTAAGATGAAGGAATTCCCCCTCGGCGATCATATCGCGCGGGGGGGATGCGACACTAGACACCAGGGATGGGCTGCATTTAACACATGTTTGACAGCTGCATCCAACTGTGTTAATTAGCGGGAGAAGCACTGAAACACCGTTAAGTGACACATTAGTGTGCGCCCCCATCCCAATTCACCATAGCACATAATAGAAAGTGTGAACAGTCAGTGGCGTACGGCGCTATTCAATGAATAGCGGCCACACAAAACTGAAACATCTGTTTTTCCTGCGGCCCGGCCGGGATTCCCTCTGACTGCAATGCAACCTAACTCTTCCAATAATAATAACAGGGGGGGGGGAGATATATATATATATTTATTTTTTTTATCTTTTTAAGAAAGCTATATTACAAATTAATATAACTTTATTAAAGTAATTTTTTTAAAAGAAAATTCTCTCCAAACTACCCCTTTAAACTTGTCCTCATCTAGTTTTTTTAGGGGATCAACCTCCTCCAAATTGCAAAGGAGCAGGGGCTCCTAAGACTGGAGACTCTGCCTGTACAACAGCCTGGAGGTAATCAGTGCACCATTGCTTACACTCCTTAGTACAATGACTGCACCTGGACTGGCAAGTAAATGGGCCACATCACAGCTAATTCCCCCAAAACTTACATTTTAGGTGCTTATTTTATTTTGGTGTCTATTCATTTCACAGTGATGTTCCATTACCTGTAGTTCACTTGTCAGCTTGGATGTGTAGACAGAGACAGAATTAGCAGAGGATAAGGGATTGAATGACAATTCTCCATTACTGCAACAGGGTGGGATATGAATACTACACAAATAAACCTCTGCTGGCATCTCCCCTGTTATTCCCTAGAGTGAAATAGGCTTTTGCTTCTTAAAGAGTCACCAGGCAAGAGCCACCTGTTATCAGGCATGTCAAAAGTTATTGATCGCAGCGGGTTTCACTACTGAGACCCGCTGCGATCAGGAGATACAGCTGAAGAGAAAACACAACAGCCATGCAATCCACTATCCGGTTGTTTGTTAATTTTAACTATAATGAGGCTAAACTGAATTAGTGAGTGGCTGGGGGGGTGCATTGCACTGCTGACGCTTTCTCTCCCCAGTCATATCTCCTGATCACAGGGTCTCAGCAGCTCTGAGACCCGCTGTGATCAATAACTTTTGACATGCCGGAAACATATTTTTAATGACTGCTATACTGTTTCTATTACCAGGTACCAACAATCTTTACTTCTACCTATTCAAGAATTATTTATAAATCTGAAACTAAATATGAGAAAACTTCATGTAATGTATCATATTCTTAGTTCTATATAAAAGTTAGTGAATCATAAAACAGACATGAATACCAATATAAGCACTGAAAGCCATATAAAAGCCTTTTACTTCTGTAAATAATGAATTAAGTATGTGTATTTTGTATTTTTCACCAAGCTGCTAAAATCTTAGGATGTTTCTCAGAAGTATATATAAAATCTGTAACCCCATATGGTGAAATATCTACTGTATGCTACATCCTCAAGTGAACCCTATGGGGATAATGCTTACTTCATTCCACTTGACTGAGCTTAATGCAGTAGCAGAAATATGACTACAATCCAACACCTGCTGTAAATTCATCTCGAGCACACTTCACAAAAAGAACAAACAAAACGGAAAGCATACAAAATTCCCATTATAATGGCACTACATGGAAAAGCACATGCTGAATGCATTTCTATCCGATAGAAGGAAACTAGTCTCCTAAAAAAAAGATTGAGTCAAGCTGACCATTGTACACCACGTAAATGGACAATTCAGGATAAAAATATACTCTTTGGTAAATTATGCCTCATCAGCATGATAGTGTTCGATAGTATCATAGCAATCAGCATAAAAAATTATGCATGAGCAAAAATGGATTCTCATACAAAAGCACAGTAGGTACATAATCAAATGAAGCATGCAGCACTGGAGAAGTATGGACCAAATAAGGTCAGCAAGACTCTGAGGAGGAACAGGGAGATGAAATTCTCTACTTGCTCTTCCAAAACTAACTTAAAGGAGAGGTCCAGTGAAAGTTTTTATTAAAGTATTCTATTGGCCCCCGAAAGTTAAACAAATTACCAGTATACACTTATTACGGGAAATGGTTATAAAGTGCTTTTTTCCCTGCACTTACTACTGCATCAAGGCTTCACTTCCTGGTTAAAATGGTGATGTCACGACCCGACTCCATGAGCTGTGCGGGCTGTGGCTGCTGGAGAGGATGATGGCAGGGGGACAGTGAGGGACACAGGGCATTGGACGTACACTGAGCATCCCTTTGCCATCATCCTCTCCGGCAGCCACAGCCTGCACAGCTCTGGGAGTCGGGTCGTGACATCACCATTTTATCCAGGAAGTGACATTACCATTTTATCTAGGAAGTAAAGCCTTGATGCAGTAGTAAGTGCAGGGAAAAAGCACTTTATGTGCATTTCCCATAATAAGTGTATAATGGTGATTTGTATAACTTTTTTGCCAGACTTCTCCTTCAAAGTGGGTACTTTTAGCAAGCACTATAATGAAAATGTATGAAGAATAACATTTCTAACAATTCACATATCTGCTGGACCATGGGAGGCCATTTCTTCTCCAATAATCCCTGCCACTATTTGGAAAGTGTCAAAAGTAAAAAAAGTGATCTCAAATTAACTCGACATTCTAATTGACTTAACATAGCTCCCTGACACAATTTTTGCATCAGGGATCATGGTAAGCCTGGCTACATCTGTATGTATGTGTACATTTTTTATGCTAGAGAACTGACATGCAGCTTTAACATGGCTACAGAGCACTTTTCTGAGAAGGGGACAAAGTAGCAGTTCCCCCCTATGTAGGATTTGGACCCAAATAGGTGTCAGGCAGGAGGAACAGCAGCTCCGCTGAGTGCACACCTGAACAGCCCAAACAGTCACTGATATATAAATCAATATAAACAAATAAAGCGAAACGAAGACATCAAAACCGTGGGTCATAGTCTGGTTTTTCATTTTTTTCATTATTGCATGGCAATGGATATAATTTAGTGCTTCAAGAATTACCTATTGTTGTACCCTTAAATAGTACTTAGGCCCCATGTATGCCCTCACATAGCAGAAAGGTCCCCATCTGTGCCCTTATATAGTAGATAAGCAATTTCTTCTGTGCCTGGAAAAAAAAATGCACCTATCTATGCATCCATAAAGTAGTTAGGCCTTTCTCTGTGCATCCATGTAGAAGTTAGACCTCTTTGTGCCTTCATACAATATTTAGGCCCTATTTTGTGATGGTAGACACAGCAGTAGCTAGTACATAGACACCCTCCTAGCCCTCACATAGTAGAAAAGCTCTCAACTGTAGCCTGTATGATAAATAAGCAGCTACATAGCAATTAGGCCATTCTGTGCCTCTATATAATAGTTATGCTCCTCTGTGCATCAATATAGGAGTCAAACCCAATCTGTGCCCCCATATAGTAGGTAGGTCCCTCTGTCTCCATATAGTAGTTAGATTCTTCTGTGTCTGTCATAAAGTAGTTATACCTCTCTGTGCCACCCACATAGTAGCTAGGCCCCTCTGTGCCTCCATATAGTGTGGGCACCAACCTTGCCCCATATAGTAATTAGCTCTCCCCTGTGCCCTTATATACTAGTTATGTCCCCCTTTGCATCTATATAGTAGTTAAAGGAGTAGTGCGGTGCTCACTAATATAATAAAAACACTCATAAATGTGCTGATATGGCTTATCATGCCTCTGCCGCACTCCCAGGAGCCAGGTCCCACTGATACCACTGTCCGATCTGTACCTGTGTCTCTTTTTAAAAGTTCTTCACTTCCTGTTTGGCATGTGGGGATGATTTCCCATGGTGCAGTGCTCATCCCATGTCATCTTTCTAGCCCCTCTACCCACCCATCTGTATTTCGCCTACCTAATCTCCTATTCCGCCCACCCCCTCTTCTTTCTTCTTTTTTTTTTTATTTAGAAAAATTCATATGACAAATCACAAATCATTTAACATTTATTCAAACCTAACTTCCACTGTTCATCCGATATACAGTACTTCTTAACTCTTCCTCCCATTTTTTCCGACTCTTTACCTGCATACCTTCATATTTTACATCTCTCAGATTTCAATATAATCTTGATAATCCCCTTTTTTTCCCTCTGTAAATAACAATTTTATTGTAACTGGGGTATCCTGTACCATGAGTATCTCTTTATTTTTAGTTGTTATATATAAAGAAACAGGAAAAAAGAAAAGAAAAACGTCCCACCAACTAGCAACTGCCTACTATCAGAGTCTATACTCCAAAGTGTACACCTGTTTACACTTAAGAAAATAAAATAAAACAAAAAGAGCGTGGAGAAGACTACAATGGTTGTAGGTACTATGTAAACAATTTATAAAATCACAAACAATAGATATATAAAAACAATAGTAGCGATAAGAATAAAAGACTTTCTAAAACTCTATAGTCGGGAAACAACCCGAAATCAGCATGAATGTCCCAAGATAGATTACTGTGATCGTTAGCTGGTCATCTAATGTGCTGTGAACGCAGATCTTACTCACAGTTCATTACGCTATCCGGCCGGATAGATAGCTTGTATTCACAAAGTCTAGTCCATGAGGGCCAAACAACCAGATGGAGTGGTAATCAGCGTATGGTCTTTCAGCATATGGTCTTTTAGACACCGTGCCGTGGCCACAGCACGTGATATCCGCCGCGTACGAGTGATTGGATTCTCTTGGACATAGAAGAACTCCCAGCAGAGTCGTAACAGGATCGCAGTTAAAGTAAGTTGGATAAATGTATGATGGGGGTAGTTGTCCACCAAATTGTACTGTGCTAGATGCGTTTCGGAAAATCTTTTTCCATCCTCAGTAGCGAAATGGTTAATTAATTCTTAAAGGAGACAATTTATAGTGGCGGAAAAGAAAAAAGAAAAAAGTAAATGGATGATTTTGGTCTGGGTCTTCGGTATGTTCTAAAGCCCGGATCCTGTCTGTTCAATTAAAACTCACATCTAAAAATTAATATATATAAACAAATAAATAAATCCATCCAACACAAAAATAATCCAATTCAAAAATGTTCCAAAAAATCATCTATATTCATATAAAAACTCATATATTGAGAAGGGAATAGTCTAAGACACAAAAGGCATAGAAAACGCATATAAAATGCATCAAAAACGCATACTGTGTAAATACGGTTCAAAAACGAAATTTGCTGGAATCATTAATATTTATGCAATTAACAATAAATCTCATAAGATAATCCAAAAGAGGACACATCATGGTGCTGTTAGTCAGCCTGACACATGATGTGTCATCTATCCTGGAATAAAATCTTTACAAGAAACCGAAAATCTCAAGATCTGAATTGAGGCCATGAGGAACCAATGACTGAAATTCATAAATAGTCTTAGATTCTGATTGGGACATTTTCGTAATATGATTGCCACCTCGCCAATTTCTTTTGACTGAAAAGAGAGCAGAAAATGACAGGCCTGTTGGATCTTGGTTATGGCATTTCTTAAAATGTGCTGATAATGAATGGTCCTCAAAGCCAATTCTAATATTTCTAATATGTTCTGCTATTCTTATTTTAAGAGGCCTGATCGTCCTTCCGATATACTGCTTGCCACAAGGGCAAATTATAATGTAAATAACTGATTGGCTATTACAAGTTAATAATTCTTTTATAGGTAATGAAAAATCATTTGTAGCTGATTTAACTGTCTTGGTGCACTTCGGAAAGCTAGTGGTTTTACAGCTACTACATCTACCACATCTGAAAAAGCCCTTCAATGCTAGCCATGATTCCGGTTGTGTGGTAGGTTGACTCATTTTCTTAGTAGTTGGAGCAACCTTTAGGCCAATGTTAGGGGCTCTTGTATATACTATTGGAGTTTTGGCTGAAAGAACGTCTGCCAGGATTCTATCTTCCTTCAACAATGGCCAATATTTTTGCACAATCTTCTCTACTTGTTTGTATTGAGCATTAAATGGTAGAACAAGTTTGGCTGAACTCGTTGTTGTCGGTAATATCACTTCTTTTTCCAAGAAAAAGGTCTTTCTGTCCATCTGTCTTGCTATATCTAAAGACTTAGTGAGGAATTTATCTGGATATGATTTTTCTTTAAAATATTTAGTGAGTTGTATTGCTTCATTCTCAAACTCACTAAGTCTAGTACATTTACGTCTGATTCGTTTATACTGACCCAGTGGTACATTTAGCAACCATCTGGGCAGATGGCAACTCGAGTGAAGAATATATGAATTTCTTGCCTTCGGCTTTTTAAAAGTAGTACATTCTAGTTTGTCATTCACCACCGACACTTGCAGATCTAGAAATTCTATTGAAGTATCACTAATTGTTGGAGTAAATGTTAAATTGAATATATTTTCATTCAATTCCAAAATAAAACCATCTAGATCTTCTCTGCTGCCCCTCCACACAACCACTATATCATCGATATAGCGTTTCCATAGGACCAGGTTCTTCCCCAATCTGGGTCGTATGATGTTATATTCCCAGCATGCCATGAATAAATTGGCATAACTGGGGGCAAACCTGGTCCCCATGGCCGTTCCAACGATCTGAAGATAAAAATTATCGTTAAAATTAAAATAATTATGTGTTAATATGAATTGTATACTTTCCAATAAAAAAACAATTTGGGTGCCACATAGTTGTTTATCTTCCATTAGTGCGAAACACACCGCTAGAAGACCCAGATCATGTTCTATCACTGTGTACAGTGAACTGACATCAAGTGTGCACAGTATCCATCCTTTCTGCTACTCAATATTTTCAATGATCTTGATTGTATCAGTCGTATCTTTTAGGTATGAGGGGACTTTTTTGACATAGGGTTGTAAAAATTCATCCACATATTGTGACAAATTAGTGGTAAGTGAGCCAATCCCGGAAATGATAGGGCGGCCCGGGGGTTCTGTGGGATGCTTATGAACTTTTGGAAGTGTGTAAACGAAAGGGATCTTTTTGTCTGTACCCATGATAAAATCATATTCTGATTTAGATAGAATCTTCTCATCTAATGCTCTAGAGCAGAGTGTCTGTAATTCTTTAGTGAAACTTTGTGTAGGATCTGTGGCAAGTTTCTTATACGTAGTATTATCATTTAGTTAAAGATTACATTCATTTAGATATTTTTCTTGTATAGTACCTACAATCATTGTAGTCTTCTCCACGCTCTCTTTTTGTTTTAGTTGTTATATATGAATGGTACAGGCGACAGTATTCTAACCAACCTTTATCAGATACCATTCTCTCTTCCTTCAGCTCTTGCCAGGTTTTTATCTCTCCATTCACAAAAAGATCACTTATTTGATTTATACCCACTTTACTATGCTCCACTAAAATTTTTAACTTATAAAACTCCTTTAAATTTGTATTATACCGAATTGGCAAGAAACTCAATCCCCATTTTATCTTCAAAACTTCTTTTACTTCTTCCCAGGTCCGAAACAGTAAGTGTACTGACGGGAACAAATTCCACTTTTTATCCCTTAATTGACCTGATTCTAGAAGCTCCCAAAAGTTCTCATACATTCCTTTCAGATCCGGACAGTAAATACCTGTACCATTTCCCTTTATCTTCTTCCCATACGTTATTAGGTTGTGCTGCCAAAAAAATAAAGTTTCATATCTGGGAGAGCAAATCCTCCTTTATCATAGGGGCGGCAACAATTCTCAATCCTGATTTTCACCCTTTTTCTACCCCAGATTAATTTATTCAACATATTCTCCACTTTCCTGAAGGTATTTTGGTCTATCCATATTGGGGAGGCATTAAACAAATATAATAGCTTAGGAAGAATTATAGCTTTAACTAACATTATTCTATCAGCCCTGTTTCTAATGGGGTCACACTAAATATTTATTTTATTCTGCAGAGTTTTTAATATGGGTTCAACATTAACCCCTTAAGGTCAAAGCCAATTTTCGTTTTTGCACTTTTGCTTTTTCCACTTTATGTTTAAAAGGCCATAGCACTTGCATTTTTTCACTGAGAGACCCATATGAGCCCTTCTTTTTTGCAAAACCAATTGTACTTTGCAATGACAGAATTTATTTTCCCATAAAATATGCTGCGATACTGGAAAACAATCATTTGCTCTGTCAAATTAAAAATAAAAACAGAACTTGTTTGGATTTCAGGGAGTTTTGCATTTACGCTGTTCGTTCTAGGGTAAAACTGACTTGTTATGCATGTTCCTCAAGTCGTTATGATTACAACGATATGTAACATGTATAACTTTTATTTTATCTGATGGCTATTTAAAAAATTTGAACCGTTGTTAACAAATATATGTTCCTTAAAATCGCTCCATTCCCATACTAAAAGCGCTTTTATGCTTTGGTCTATGGGGCTGTGTGAGGTGTCATTTTTTGCGCCATTATCTTTACTTTCAATCGGTACCTTGTTTGCGCATATGCGACTTTTTGATCACTTTTTATTAAATTTTTCTGGATTTGATGCGACCAAAAATGCGCAATTTTGCACGTTGGAATTTTTTTTGCGCCTACGCCGTTTACCGTGCAAGATCAGGAATTTGATAATGTAATAGTTCAGGCGATCATGTGCGCGGTGTTACTAAATATGTTTATTTATCAGGTTTGACAGTGCCTAATTTATCAGGATTGAAGTGCCTAATTAGCCGGCGCGGCAACGGGACCCGTGCCAGCTAATAGAGGCGCTCCCTGGCTGCAGATATCAGCCGGGAGCTGCGCAGTTCAGAGCGGGGTCCCGGCGGGACCCCTCTCTGAACTCCTCCCGCAGCACCATGATGTACCAGATACGTCATAGGTCGCTAAGGGGTTAAGGTCCTTGAATTCCTGTATTTTCCCTGTAACATTTATGCCCAGGTATTTAAAGCTTTCACCCGGTCCAAGAACCCTAACCTTCCAATCTTGGGAGTCTTGCGCACTCATTATAGAACCAGACAAGGGGAGGAGAACCGATTTATCCCAATTTATTGCTAGTCCACACTTACTACCATATTTCTCTATTAGTTCTATAACATATTTCAGGGAAACTTCTGGATATTCCAAATATAGGAGCATATCATCAGCATAGAGACTGATCTTATCCTCTATGCCCTTTACCCCAAACCCCCTTATCCTATAATCTTTTCTTATAATCATAGAAAGTGGTTCTTTTGCAAGGAGAAATATTATCAGTGACAGTGGGCATCCTGGTCCCCCTTTTAAGCTCAAAACTGTCTGATAGTTCATTATTTACTGTTACTTTAGCTTTTGACTGGGAGTATACCAGTTTTACCATGCCAATAAAGGAATCCCCCAAACCAAACCTACTCATTACATCCCAAAGGAAATTCCACTCCACTCTGTCAAACCACCCACCCCCTCTTCATTCCACCCCTCTTATCCAATACCCCCCTCTTAAGCCAGCAAGCCTGTCACGCTCCCTAGTCAAACGGATTCTGTGCATTCACCCTGTCAGTGGGTGATCTAATCTGAGTAATCCATAGTGACAGGGTGAATGTGCAGAAGCCGCTTTCTGGAGGAAAAAAGAAATAATGGTCCAGAATAAAGACAGTCCGCATCAGCGCAAGCAGCGTTTGCAATAGGCTGTGGGGCGGTCACATGCAGTGTAGCTAGTTCGACCAATAGAAGCTGATGAAGCTACGTCACAGAGGAGCTGACCTAGAAGCGGGCTGATTAGGAGACAGCCTTCCCGCCAGCCCCTTAAACGTCATTTTATGAAACGTTGACACAAAATGGCCTCTGTCTCGACGCGCTGGGCAAATATTTACAACTATTGCACTTCCGGTGGGGGGCAGGACAGGGAAAAACGACAAGAAGACGACAAGACAGATAATAGCACCACATGACAAAGTCATATAACTTTGTCATGTAGTGCTAGATCCACAAAAAAAGCTTTGCACTGCACTACCCCTTTATAGTACCTGTCATTACAACTTTTATAATTGAAATCAACAGAGGATGTGAAATAAAGCATGTTTGCAATTTGAATTTTTTTCCCCAAAGTTATTATGCTTCAAAACAAAGCTATACTTACTTAAATCCAGGTCCAGTCTCCTGCAGGCAGCTTTTTAGTCTTGTGCTGGTTGAAAAAGAGACTAAACACAGGAAGTCCCGGCCAGCACTGAGAGTCACAGCTCAATGTGTCCGTCAATCAAATGATTATGTTTGGTCTCTTTTTTCAACCTCAGTATGTAATATCCTCCATTTTTTCTTTGCTATAGATTCCCAGAGGGGTGTATGAAATGATGTATGTACCATGTGTCTGCTTAACCTAACAGCTATCTAAGAGTGTCAGCAGTTTAGAACATAAAGTGCAGATGACAGATTCCCTTTAAGTCTTTCCTGGTAAGTTTTGTGCTTCCCCAAATGTCGGTTACAGTCACCTTAAACCAAAAACTTTTAAAGAATAAGAAGCCGATTAATCAAGAACTATAGTTACACAATGACTCAGTTTCTGCTTCAGGATGTTTGCTGCATTGCAGATCAGCAAACAAGCCCTGGAACCAAAATGCTAAAATCTTTGTTTGTGGTTAGCACCGAGGCAAGTTTGTCGACATCCTCAAGGCCAGTGTTAAAATTATAAATAAAACAGTAATAGCAGATTCTGACAAGATTGATTTGAGAACCTCATTTTATTTTTAAATTTTTGACTGTTCTAACCGTTTCCTCTGTACATTTGTTCTCTGAGCTAAACAGCAGTATCTCTCTTCTGAGTGAGAGACAAATTGAAATGCAGACGTGATGGGAATGTATTATGGTTACCAAGGAGTTGGTTTCCTTAGTAACTGTATCCATATAAAAGCTGATAAAACTTCTGAAAAGTATCTTAAGTACTTTAGGTTAGATAATTTTGTCTTTGAGGCAAACACAATGAGGAACTCAAACTGTTTAAGGATAACATGTATTCATGTAAACTGTGAAGTGAGTTACACCTCATTACATTGTGTATTGTTTGATTGTTGTTTGTTATTTTGCTTCTTTTTCTACAAAATATCAAAATATGTAGATATTTGTACATGCCTTTACCATAACGGATCTAACCAGCAACTATCAGGGTTTCTCTAGTTTAAATCCTCCATAGAATTAAAGTGGTACCCCAAAAAGGAATTGTAAGAGCCACATTATATATATATATATATATATATATATATATATATATATATATATATATATATATATAAGAATTCAGAATGAATGCAGCACTCGTGTAGCAGTAGATGTGATGTCCAGTGGTATATACCAGTGACCACCCGGTGTATAGTGATATAAATCGGAAGAATACCGCAGCACTCGTGGTGTACAATTAAACACGTTTATTTCCCCAATCTGTGACGTTTCGCTGTCCACACTGAGAGCTTTTTCAAGTAGTGGTGATACATGTGATCTACAACAGGTTTATATATGTGATATACAATTTAAGATGATTAAAACAAAATTACAATCAATTCATGAATAAAGGCAAAAAATCACAGTGAAAGTAAGTGCATCAGTACAAAAAATCAAGTGTGTTATAATCAACAGACTATGTAAGTGAGTCATACAATCACAAAGTGCATAACATACAATATAATAGTGTTACAAAGACCACGTTCAGCTGAGTACTAATTATCTAATACATATTTCACTGTCTTTGTAACACTATTATATTGTATATTATGCACTTTGTGATTGTATGACTCACTTAAAATAATTAACTTGACGAGTCCTACAAATTTAAATATGTAAGTTGAGATAGTTGAGACTGTGGCTGCTAGTAGCTACCAGTAGAAGGAGATTCAGAGATCATGGCATATAATTTATACAGTACATTAAATTCAACAACATATTAGTATGTCATAAACTCCTATCCTAATCTTATAGGGGTAGTCTGGGCAGGGGTCTTTTTTAAGATATGTCTGGGAAAGAAGTACTTGAAAATAACAAATACACTTACCTTGCTGGTATCTTACCACTCTGTACCTACTGTGTGTCCTCTTCTCGAGCCATGACATTGCAGGGCTGTCTAGCCAATCAGGGACTGAGGACACCACTGGCAGGACATTGGCCTGCAATATTAAAGCCTTGCCCGGAATACACCTTTAGGGTGGCCCAGGTTAGTTTTTACTTTGTAAATTTTTTTAGATTTATGTAGTGATGGACAGTGGCAGGGTGTGACATGGACCCCTCTGCTGCCACGAGTGGCTGTTTTGGGAACTGCAGTGCTTCAGAACTCTTGGCCTTAGCACAGTAACAAATCAGTAATGGTGCTGTATAAAGCATTAGCAATACTGAAAGTCTCCTAATTATTCTTGCGTCTGTCTTTCCCCTTACTGCTACCAGTAAATGTTTAAAAAAAAAAAAAAAAAAGACTTTGGATAAAGCTGTATTACAAAATTATATATAACTTATATACTGTTAATTGCCCGGAATACATTTTTAATGCTAAGAAAAAAATCAAAGGAACACAATGCTTTCCTAAATCTAGTGAAGAATTTACCATCTCTCTTCAAGAGCCTTAGCCATTTGCGCTGCCTCTATGGCATGCATGTTGTTTCATTTACCTGCATTGAGTAAAGAATGAGACAAGAAGCCAAACAAAAGTAAAGTTACATTTTCAGGCACAAACTTATACCAAACTTAAAAGAAAAAAACTTCTACAAAGGAAAAGTAAAAAGAACAAACTGTAAAACTTAAAAAATATATATTAAAAAAAAAACAGCTGTCAAGCATGTAAGTTTTCTTTCCAAAGTATTTTATCTTCTTGCTTCCTGTAAAAATTATTATTATTCAAATGATTGTAAATGCTGGTATTGCAGACAAAAGCCACAGTGAAACATCCCATTTTTCATAACTTCCATTATGTCAAGATTGAAGCAATAGAAAGAGCGCTGATAGCTATATTGCTTGTCACAAAATCTATTTTCTGTGTTGGCTGTTCCTAATCATTCATGCTTATGGAAATATAATTGGGTTCTCTATAATTCTTTCCACTCTGCCTAAAAATAAACAAATTAATATTTTTTTTCCATGTCCTAGATGTACGTCTGTTACAACAGCAAGCTCTCTCTTGAGTAAAATACGGGACGTCAGTCTTCATTTCATACAATTTGCTCAATTCTCTTAAGTTGAATTATGTTGATTTGTTTTTAGCATTTTCTGTTGATTATAGGTGTTTTGCATTTTTATTTTAGAGCACTAGAGGCCCTTTGACTGAGGATCATAGGATCATATGCAGCATGTGGATACAAGCATCTCAAGTCTCCTTCTAACCTACTGTACAAAACTACTTCATGGACTAATTAGCTGAATGTGATGTGTGAATTATTTTCAGTTCAAAGTTAATGATATTGAATTATATCAGACCTAAAGGTCAATTATTTAAGGAATTATAAGGCACCTAATGTTTGCAATTTCTATCTATCTATCTATCTATCTATCTATCTATCTATCTATCTATCGAGCATCAACCTCCACGTTTCCTTGATTAACATTGGTATCATGTTCTATAATTTTAATGTACAATTTTTATATTTTCATACAATTTCGTACAATTTTTTATATTCACTTGTATATATTGGGATGTGTATCCCCAAATGATGTAACGCTGGTGTATACAAATTGTATAAGACTTGCAGATTTTTAGCACTGATTTGCTGTAATGATTAGATTGATCTTTGATGTAAGTATATAAACCCCTAGGGGGCATGTGTATTCACCTGGCTTAAAAAAAGGGGGCTTTTAATCAACATTATGCAATTGTGATCCACATCCCACTTTACCACCTGTGCTCTTGACCCAATCCTATCCCACCTTATCCCCAACGTACCTCAGCATTCCTCCCATTGCTAACTTATCTCTTCGATCTATCACTAACCACTGGCATCTTTCCATCTCCATATAAACATGCAACCATTACTTCTATCCTACACCTAAAAGCTATCCTTTCACCCTGCCTCTTTATCCAGTAAATGTCCAATCTCACTTCTACCCTTTGCCTTGAAACTCCTAGACAACATGTCTACCATGAACCATCCTCCCACTTTTCATCAAACTTACTCTTCAACCCCTTACAATCTGGCTTTTACCCCCACAACTCCACAGAAACCACCCACTAAAGTGGCCAATAACCTGCTAACTGCCAAAACCTTACACTAATGCTCTGTGTTTCTTCTCCTTGACCTTATTGACCAACAAACTCTTTCATTCCTTGGTCTCACTAGCCCAGCTCAGCTCAGATCCTTTTACCTCTCTAACTGCACTTTTAGTGTCTCTTAGACCAACTCTATTCCTCACCCTATCACTGTTGATGTCTCCCAAGGCTCTGTCCTCGGCCCTCTTCTCTTCTCCATCTAGACTCCAACAAAACTGCTGGTACATGCTCTCATTATCTCCCGCTTGGTCTATTTAAACATCCTCCTCTCCGGCCTTCCATCCAACACCTTTGATACCCTTCATTCTATTCTTAACTCTGCTGTCTGACTAATCCACCTTTCCCCTTGCTTTGCCTCTGTCTCCCCTCTGCCAATCTGACTGTGGCGATATTAACATGTTAAGATCAATATTTGCTGACAGAATCAATTCTGAGACCAGTACTCTTATTCAACCAGGTTGGGTATTATTTGTTATATTATGTGTGCCTGGTATACCTTATACCATAACACTTTTATATATATTTTATATAGCGTCAGCATCCTCTCTTCTTTTGTTTCTTCTTGTAACAGGTCTGTCACTGTTTGTAATGTAAAGTGCTGTGATTTTTTTATTTTTTTTATTTTATTAATAAAGAGTAAAGTTTGTAACATTATATGTGAAATACCTGACCTGCTAGAATTATTTTCCAAGCTGATCTGTTATGGCTATGACTGTAGGCTATGAATGGCACTGGGAATGGAAAATCCCATTATGGGGATTTATAGCATTTTATTTTGTTACAGTAGGAACAATATTCCTTGTAAAAAATGTTCCTATTCTAGTAAACTACCTTCTTAGCAAATGATCTGGATTTCCAGATAATTTGCTCAATTTATACAATGCAGCAAGGTAGTTTTAACTCACTTATATTCACCAGATGTCCTATATTCAGCTTTATTATGTACCATAATCCTTTCAAGGTAAATTACTTAGAGACCCTCCAGAAAAGATTGTCAAACAGCTAAAACGGGCTTTGCATCACAAAATGTCACGTCATGCACCAGATTTATTATGTTTTAGATACTTTTAACTCTCTGAATAGACAGTATGCTGAATAGAGGACATGACTTAGCTGAAAAGGGTTGTGGCTTTGTAGGAAGGTACTTGGCTTAAAATGCACCAAAGATCATTTAATGGACATATACTTTCTGTGCTGAATATCTCCTCCTGCAGTTCTGCTAAATTTTGCACAAAATGAGGCAACACTATGCATTTTTGCCATGGTTTTGCACAAACCATAGCAGATAATCACAGACTAAAAAAAATAGCCATAAAGATATTCATAGTAGATACACTATAAAATATAACATTTAATAGTCTAGCAGGAGTCTAATCACCTAGTACCACCTGTATCTCTGAACTCTGCTGATTGCAGGCTCTATATGCCTGATTCACACTTCAATGCGCTGACACGGGGTGCACACTACATAAAAGGCCAAGCAAAGTTCATAGAATACAAAGTAGAAGAGAGTGGCACTCACTGATGGTCAGTTGCAATGTTTAATAGCGTGCTTCAGAAAACGTTACAGTGCTGTGTCAGCCAGACGAAGCACCAGATAGGCGTGAAACTGGGCATCGCTGTACAGTGTAATGTGCTCTACTCTCTCCTCCCTGTAATGTAATGTTTTCTGAAGCATGCTATTAAAGAATTGCAACTGACCATCGGTGAGTGCCGCTCATTTATTTTCTACCTTGTATTTTACTACATTTAATAGATATGCAATAAAAAATACAAAAACATAAACGAATTAGATATAGTAGTCCCCTCTAACAACACTGGCTAAATGACAAAAATGACACTCCAAATATAAACTTCTATTTACAGCAAGGCCATAAGAACCAATAAACAGACAACACTTCTCAATATTGCACAAATCCCAATGTAAACCTTTGGATCAGGAATCTTACCACCACAGATGACAGCAGGTGTTTATTAGTCTGTGTAAAAACGCAGGTCCCTGGATCAGGCAGAAAAGGCTTTGGGAGGTGTCTGTTAGGGTGAGTGTAGGGTCCTGGTATAGGGGTAGTGAGGGGCAGAGTCCGCCCTTATTAGGGCGACTAACCCGATGGTTCACTGAGCAAGTAAGGGTAGATGGTGCCCCATACCTTAGGGACAAATAGGGGTTTACTCCCTGCCTTTTGAGTGTCTTTTCTGCCTGATACAGGGACTTGCGTTTTTACATGGACTACTAAACACCTGCTGTCATCTGTGGTGGTAAGATTGCCGATCCAGCTGTTTACATTGGGATTTGTGCAATATTGAGGAGTGTTGTCTGTTTATTGATTCTTATGGCCTTAATGTAAATAGATGTATCTATCTGGAGGGTCATTTTTGGCATTTAGAATGTGTTGTTGAAGGGGAGAACTACATTTGATTTGTTTATCTTTTTGTATTTTTTATTGCATAGCTATTAAATGTTATAAAATACAAGGTAGAAAATAAATGAGTGGCACTCATTGATGGTCAGTTGCAATTGTTTAATAGTGTGCTTCAGAAAATGTTACATTGCAGGGAGGAGAGAGTAAATCATATTACATCGTACAGCAACGGCCAGTTTCACGCCTATCTGGGGCTTCGTCTGGCTGACGCAGCACTGTAACGTTTTCTGAAGCACACTATCAAAGAATTGCAACTGACCATCGGTGAGTGCCACTCATTCGTCAGTTGTATAGCGCCATTCGTATTTGTATAGTGCTAACAAATTCCGCAGCATATGTGATATGTTTTTCCATTTGTGTTTTTTTATGCACGTCTATTAAGTTTTAGATTTTATAAGTATACCCTACAGTGAGTAACAAACCATAGCAGGCCTGCATAAGGGACATTGTTGAAGACTTTGTAGTTCCTTCTACATGGGACTATGACATCTTATAGGTCCTACGGAATCTGGAGTGCACTATAGAGGAGAAAAAAATAAAAATAAAAAAAATGTATGGGGGCTAGTGAGGGGTGGGATAGGGTCAGAGTGATCAGTCTGGGGTGGGAGGGGTGCAAAGTGATCAGTCTGGGGTGGAGGTGGGGGACAGGCAAGAACATCTACTTTTCTGTGACTAAGTAAGACTCAGCCTACAGCAAGATGTAGCATAAAAGAAAAGAGTCTGAAAGCTGCTCTTTACATCTATGAGGTATTAGGGCCAATCTGATAGGGAACGAGATATCTGACAGAATCCCTTTAAGTGCCTACAGTGATACATCAAATTTATCTCACAGCGCAAAGTCACTAAGATAGAATTGGCACATATTCTTCCTGCCTAGTCTAGCTTTAGATTTGATAGCAACAATAAATCTGCCCCAATGTATCAGTTTTGCTTGAACTGTTCCTTTAATCTCTTTCCAATCAACGTAAATGTAAAGACGCTATTTAGCCAGTAATATAATAGAAAGATGTCTTAATTAGTTTTCTAACCAGGAAAAGCTAAAGGTAAATTGTCTTTTTCTTGAGAATTAAGGATTGGCAACCAATAAAACTTACAATATATTTCCAGCTCTGCTACTGCAATAAAATGTAACACACATTTGAATATCTTAGATAAAGCAATAATAATTCACAGCCCTCAGGATCTTTATTTACAAGACAATTTCAATGAAAATGTACATAACATTTTATAGTATTGATAGAGACAAAAGCACGTTAGAATAAAGTGCCCTTTCCGTAAGTCGGTTATTACTCTGAAATGTCACAATGATTTGGCTCATCAAACCCCAGCCGAATAGAAAAAAGGAAGAAAGATTTACCTTACTCAAATGGCATGCATGATCAGTTATACAGAAAGGATGGTTCAATGCAAAGGTGGATTATGAGACAATAGGCAGGGACGCAAGTAAAAATGGCTGGGTCCCATAGCAAACCCTATCTGCATCCCAACTCCCCACCATCACTACCTAAGTCGTCAAGTGTAGTCCTAAACTTACGTTACATGGTTATGATAGATAGATAGATAGATAGATAGATATGCAAATATGTTCTGCAGCACACCAGCATAGGTCAAAAAGTGCTATTTATTACAAAAAGTGCAAAAAATACAGGAGATGCAACGTTTCAATCTTCTCACAAGATCATTATCAAGCATTGTGAGAAGATCAAAACTTTGCATCTCTTGTATTTTTTGCACTTTTGTAATAAATTGCACTTTTTTTCACCTATGCTGGTGTGCTGCAGAACATCTTTGCATATTTCTGGGGATCCCCGAGCCAAGGGACTAACTCTGTTCAGCACCTGCTTCATTAGGATTTGGATGTGTGGCTTTCTCCTGTTTCTAGATAGATAGATAGATAGATAGATAGATAGATAGATAGATAGATAGATAGATAGATATGGGAGTATTATAACAACAATATATAGGAGCAAAAATTACCACCACACCATGACAGCTAACATTACCACAATACTGTTACTGACCAAATCCAGTATACTAAGACCAATAATACTAACAGTACCGAGACCAATATCACCTCATACAGTGACCATACAAGAGCAGATACCAGCTCTACACAGGCCCTGTAGACCATAAGTGACTACAGTTCTACAGTTGCAGTCAATGACTCACAGCAGGTTTCTTCTTTGAGTGGCTTATTTTCTGTTCGGAGTTGCTCACGTTTCCTCTTCCTCTCCATCCGGCCTGGGCCATCATAATTATTTCTCCAAGCCACAACACATCCCCGTAGGATCTTTCAGACAACCATTTTAAGGCTCCTCACTTATGCACCATCATTATCATAGTGGTAGTGGTTAGTACCCTCTGTATCCATATAGTAGATCCTTCTATGCCCTCCCATTAGGCCCCTCTGTGCCCCTATATAGTAGTCTATAGTATCCTCTCTATGCATCTGTATAGTAGTTAGGCCTCCCTGTGCAGGTAGCCACCTTAGTAGGTAGTATCCCCCATGCTGCTGTTTCCCCCATAGGTAGCTTCCCTGGTAGATTTACATTCCCCTGTAAGTAACTGCCCCCCAGTAGTAAGTACATTAATATGTAGTATACTCCATGTAGGCACTCCCTCTTAGTTACCCCCCCCCCCCCATGACGTAATCTCCCATGGTAGTTAGCCGCCTTATGTAGGCATTTTTACTTGAATTATCCTTCCTCCATATAGCTATCTCTCCTGGTAGTTAAACCCTCTTATTTTCTCCAAGTGATATCTCCTTTCCCCAATGTACGCATCTTCCTTGGTAGTTTGCTCCCCCCCCATGTGCATATTAGCTGCCTCCTCCACATGTAAGCATCCCATTGCAAATTGCTAGTGAGGTGTGAATACTGTTCGATCGAATAGATATTCAATCGAATAGTAAGGTATTCAATAGTATTGAATATTAACGAATAGTACGCAGAATATTCGATAAATATTCGTTAATCGTTCAAATCCCCTTTCCCTTTCCCTGAGGTGTCATTGTGGACTTGGTGAACCTCCAAGTGGTCGAATAGTTTTTTTTCAATTATCAAAAACTTGTTCCCATAGACTCCCATGGGATTGAATATTCGATCGAATAATCGAATATCAGGGAGATCGAATATTCGAATATTTCACTATTCGCTCATCACTACAAATTAACCCTCTTATCATGCAGGCAATCCCCCTGTAAGTTACCTACCCACCATCCCCACCATGTGCCCATAGCCCTGTTAGCCACCTCCCCCGCATATTGAAATCCCACTGCAAATTAACCCTCTTTACTCTAAGAGTTGGATAACCCCTTTAATGGAAGTATATGTAAATAAAAAAAGATACATTTATTTTAATAAAGTTATATTACAAAGAACTGTCCTGTAATGTCATATAAATGCATTTGTTTCCTGTAGCACTATGTTAAAATTTTTATTTATAGCTAGAGGCCAAGAATTCATGCAGTCATTTAGGAGTCTACTACTAGCATAGTGCTGAAGGACCTGACTATTATAGTGCTTTCAGCTAGCATAATAAAAGCTACTAAAAATGCATTTTACCTACATTACATTTCTCTTTCACTATTAATGCTCGGATATGTAAATATGTAATGCTGTAAAAATGAATATTAAATCTATACAATTATCTGCATCTATTAAAGCTGCATATTCACTGAGTAGACTGGGTTACAATCACAGTGCAATTTAATTCCATTAGTTATAAATACTTCTTACTGGATTATATTACAGAATATAATTGACCCCATTGACCAATAACATCACAAATCTATCTTACATTTATTTACTCTCTTTAATTAGCTGTAATGAAAACTATATACAAACAAATACAATTATTTCCTACTACCTCTACAGTCTTCCAAGTGTGCTCCAACCAAATCATAGACTGTGTTTTTTTTCTATAACGTCTGATTTGTAAAAGTTTGACTCCATGGCTAGGAGCAGTGTAGACAAGTGGGAAAAATATCAAACAATTGGCGGGAGATCTGTGAGTGCACCTAGTCAAAAAGTGAACACATTAATACAAAGAAATAAAAAATATGTCCTAATTATAAAGGGGAAAAAAACTAAAAATAGAAATGATTGTCAAAACAACCACAGTGTGCTGATATCACTGCAGTTAACACTATCAGTGCAATTGCAGCACCTACAGGGCAAAAAGGAGGGAGAATTCTTCCCATCTCCCCCATTGGGACTGTGTGGAGCAATTAATGGTTGCTATGACAACAGGAGGCTTCCTTGAGGCCTCCTGTGTCATGGCTACGGAAGCTGATCAGGCCCAGCCTAAAGCTGAGCCTGATCAGCTTTGCCTATTACAAGCATATCGTATTGCAGTGCAGATCAACACTGCAATTTAATATGCCTGTAATCAGGCAGTTGCACAGTTAAGTCCCCATGGTGGGACAATAAAATAAAGTAAAAAAAAATACAATAATAAATGAATGTAGAAATGTAGAAAAAAAAGTAAACTTATTTAGTATTGCAGCCTGTGATGATTAACCCCCTCCCGCCGCTGCACTGTTAATTAACGTCGCTGCAGCCTATGTCCGATGCTGCAGCGACGTTAATTAACACTGTAGGATGACACAGGCTCAGGAGCTACACCTGTGATAGCCAGGGACCCGCCACAACTTTAACCCTATAATTACTGCGGTCAGCACGACCGCAGCATCTATAGGGCTCCAAAGAGAGAATTCTCCCTCAGAGGAAGAATTCTCTCTCCGGTGTCCATCGGGGCTCTGCGAATAATCTTCCAGTTTCCTGGCTGCGGAAGCCGGCGGGGGTCGGGAGGGAAGGCTGGGCGCCCTCCCCTCTCGCGGAGAGGGGGCAGACATAAGGGACTTCAGCTTATGGGATCATTATGATCCTATAAGCTGATGTCAAAACACGACCTGGGCATTGAGGCATAAATGGCCCCGGGTCATGAAAGGGTTAAACCAGCACGTGACTGCAGAAAATCCTAAATGAGAAAAATGCTAGCTTTGTAATTTTTTTCCATGAAAAATTTGCATTTTAAACAAAAAAATTGTACGGATATTGCCTAAAATCGACTACTACTACTACTAGCCTTTCTGTGTTTTTAATCCACTCCTGGTTTTGGTTGCAATATGAGGACCACAATACTGACTGAAATATACTTAGTGTGAACCCAGCCTTAACCATATAGAGTGAGACTGTCATGTTTAAAAAATGGGCTCTGGTCCTGAAGGCCAAAATCAGCCTGGTCCTGAAGGGGTTAAAGTGAGGATATACAATACAAAAGATTTTACAACACCTCAACACCTTCCAGTTATTTGGGACCATTAACACATTTCTACTGCACCAAATAATGTGAAATGGTTCATAGGTTCAAGTAAAATAAGCTCAAATGCAAGAGAAAAGAGAGGAGCTGCAGGCCCAGGACAGGGATGCTCTAGGCCCAACCTATTTGACCCTTTTTGATTAAAAGGTCTTTTTTTTTTTTTTACCAGAATTCCGACATTAGGAGGATTGTTATAGTTACATAAGGGTACTAGTGTTTTTTTTTTTTGGGGGGGGGGGGGGAGCCGGGGGTTGGCGTTGTCTCACCACAGTCTAGTTTTAAGGATAATTTGCATCAATTAAAGTGTGATGAAATGACATAAAACCAAAGGTCGCTTTTGGAGGATTACATATCCGTATACTAATGATAAATATTTTCTCTTAAAAAAAATAATAATTAAGAATTAGAAAAACATGGCTGCTTTCTTCCTTTTCTGTTTCCTGGTTCATGTGATAGATGTGTTCCTACAGGACCTACCTATTCAGCCAATGACTGTGACCAATGACTGGCTGCTGTGATAACATGCTATAAGAACAGGACAACAGTGGGGACCAGGAGTATATGTAGCAACAGCTGCAGAAGGTTGGGGCAGTGAATTATAACTTAATATTTATTTTTACAGAAACCGGAGCAGAACATTTTTCAATTGGAATCGAACCATTCTCCTCTGTCTAATAATTGTTATTGTAATCTTGTTATGCCCCCCCCCATTGACACCTTTCAATCCTCACAGAATCTTTGAAAAATGAAAGGTGGAATCTGATCGATTGCTAGGGGCAACTAAGACAATTCTACTTTACACCAGTTTAATAAATCTCCCCAAAAGTGTTTCTTGACTCAAAAATACGTCCGTATTTTGATAATTGCGGATGTAAATAGGGATCATGCTCTCTATTTACAGCCATAAAAATTAAGCTGTATTTTTGTATAAGAAAACTTTGTGTGAATATATCAGAACATATAACAGTATGAGACTTGAGCTTTTATTTTAGTTTGTTGTATTATATAAGCACTGTGTGGCGATATTATCTAGGCAGTGTACAGTAGTCATTATGACAAGTATTTTATTCGTAGTGTATGTGTATACTGGTTTGTTAAGTATGTAAGTATATATATAATATATTCAAGGGATGTAGAGCATAAAACAATTCAAATGCATTTCTTAGTTGAAATGTGGCAGAAATGGCATACCGTTTCTGTGCAGGCGGTCGCTTCACAAGATAAATACAATAACTTGCCAAGGTCAGTATAGAATATAGATGTGCATTTTTGTATTTCACATCCAATCCATTGTACAGACGTGATAGAGCTTATTCTGTACATTTTACTCTCAGTATCGTACTGGAAATAAAGTGAATTGTACTAATAAAAGGATGAATATTTGCATGATTGTTGTTGATACATTAACATAAGATGCTCAGGACCTTTTAGTCTTTGAATGCTGAAAGCAGAAGATGAACTATAGTATAAATGTGAATGTACACATATATATAGTAGATTCAGGTAATGAGAGGTTTGGAAACAAGTACTTATTTACAGAATAAGCAACACTTTTCTACATCTCCAGATCTCTGATGCTGTATATTAAATAAATGTATAGAAGACAACATTTCAAAAAATTACCCAGTATGTAAATAATAATAATAATAATAATAATAATAATAATAATTATTATTATTATTATTATTATTATTATTATTATTATTATTATTATTAATTTATTTTTAAAGTGATCTAGGTTCCAGAGTATAAATAAGAATTACCTTCTATGTGTGATTGTTTCTAGAGATGAGGGAAGCAGTCAAAAATTCATTTTGCAAGGTTTACGTACTTTGGGGTCGGATTTTTGCTAATTCCTGAATCACATGCAAAAGAACTACAGTAGCTACAATAGTGGGACTATTACAGAGTAGCGATTTTTGCAACAGATGATGTTGTTACCAGGGGCGTTGCTGGGGTCCAAAAACATCCGGGGCACGGGCCCCAGTGCAAAGGCTAGTACCCAAATGACCACTCTTTTAGCCCAGCTCTATTACCGCCACTCATAATAACTGCGGCTAAGTAGACACAGGCAGCCACCCGCCCTGGGCTCCTGTCAGGGTCACTGTCATTAGTAGTGGTGCACACCGCAGCCCAAGCAGTTCCTTCACAGCTCCCCCTGTACACAAAGCCTCTGGGAGGTCTGCCCTAAATCCTATCCTCTAGGCCAGTGTTTCCCAACCTTTTCTACCTCAGGGAACTCCTATCAGATAACGTTCTACAAAAGGCAAAAATCACATTCAGTGACTCACAGGTCTGAGTTGATCTGAGATGTTCTCTTTCCCTTTTCCTCTCCATCTGGCCTGGACCACCATGATGATGTTTTCCAGCTGCAATTCATCTCCTCAGAACCTGTCAGACAAACATCTTAGGCTCTGCA
Source organism: Dendropsophus ebraccatus (assembly GCF_027789765.1). Lineage (NCBI taxonomy): Eukaryota > Metazoa > Chordata > Amphibia > Anura > Hylidae > Dendropsophus > Dendropsophus ebraccatus. The sequence continues at coordinate 37,574,258 of NC_091454.1, read as the reverse complement.
CTTTTCCTTCAATTTCCTTCCCTTTTTCCACCTATAGGCTCCTATACAGTAGTAATGCTGCTGCTTGGTGTCAGTGAGTAGGTAGGTATGTGTGTTGTCCCCTGTATGTAGGACTCTCTGCTGTGCCCCTATAAAGTAATAATGTCCATTGTTGTGCCCCATAGTAATAATGCTTCCTGCTGTACCCCCACATAGTAATAATGTCTCCTACTGTACCTCCATATAGTAATGACGCCCCCTGCTGTACCCCTATACAGTAATAATGCCCCTAATGTGCCTCCATATAGTAATAATACCTCCTGCTGTGCCCCCATATAGTAATAATCCCCCTGCTGTGACAAAATACCTGATGCGTCCAAGAAACAAACAAAGTAATTAAAACCAAAGTCTGCCCTTTAGGTCACAGAAGGAGTAGGTAAGAATTAATACTTTATAAACACTATTGTAATTACTGAAAATGTGTAAATGTATTAAATTAAAACAATACAGAAATTAAAAACAATATATATGAATTAACAAGAGAGCAAAGGTCACCCTTTAGCAGTATTAGATTACAACTCCTATCATGGAAGTTGCTGTCAGCAAATGAAGGGGAAGTAGTCCAGAATCAGCTAATTCAGGATGGACAGCACACAGTAGTATTAGCGCACAGTCCGATGTGCTGTTTGTTTGGTGAAGTTTATAACAAACAGCACATCGGACTGTTTTAATTCTGTGCTACTGATACTACTGTGTGCTGTCCAATCCTGAATTAGCTGATTCTTGACTACTTCCCCATCATTTGCTGACAGCAACTTCCATGATAGGAGTTGTACTCCAATGCTGCTAAAGGGTGATCTTTGCTCTCTTGCTAATTCATTCTGCACTTTCATATATATTGTTTTTAATTTCTGTATTGTTTTGATGTTAATACATTAATACATTTTCAGTAATTACAATGGTGTTAATGGTGGTTATGAAGTATTAAACCCACCCCAGCACACAAACACTCTACACCACCTGACACCCCCCCTCGCAAACACACACACACATATATATATACGTGCATACGCATGCATACAATCCACGAGTGACCGATCGCACGATTAACAATTTTGAATGAACGATGGGGGAGATTTATCAAAGGGTGTAAAATTTAGACTGGTGCAAACTGCCCACAGCAACCAATCACAGCTCAGCTTTCCTTTCAGCACTGCCTAAAGCTGAGCTGTGATTGGTTGCTGTGGGCAGTTTGCACCAGTCTAAATTTTACACCCTTTGATAAATCTCCCCCGATGTGTTTTCTATAACGATCAGCGTTTAGACGGAACGATACATCGTACGGAAAAATCGTTTTGGGAACGTTTTGCAATCGCTTAAGCCTATCACACACATAGGTTAAATCAGTGAACGACTGTTTAGACGGAACGATCTGTGAATTTTTTACGAACGACAATTTAAGAATATGTTGAAATATCAAAATGAACGATTTCTCGCTTGTCGCTTGATCGTTCGCAGCATTTACACGTACGATTATCGTTCAAATCCGATCGTTATCTCGCAAATTCTGTCTAAAAGCACCATTATAGAGCTCTAACTCTCTTCAAACCTGAGACACCTAGGACAGTCACAAGGTGGTGACAGCAGCAGCACTCTGACTCTCTTCAACCCATTGCAACCGCCATGTTTAGCAAATTTGGTAACAAATGGCTGTGAATTCACTTTGCTTTGCCCAGAGAACGAAGCGGCGGTACACGGCCACCAGGGTTGGAGCGGGAGAGGTAAGAGCACATTGTTTCTTTTATCTTCCCCCTCCTCAGCATTTGTTAAAAAAAATGATTGTATGATGAGTAAATGTGGCGGATAACTATGCATGGACTCCATTCTATGCTTGGGCAGATTCCATGGCCGTCCAAAGAATGTGATGGGTGGAAAGCCAAGCCGGAGTGCACGGTGAGAAGTGGCAGAATCTGCGCTAAGTTATCAGCCACGTTAACTTAGGGCCCTATTCCACCGGACGATTACCATTCAGATTATCGTTAAATCGTTCCAATCTAAACGATAATCGTTTGGTTGAAATGCAGTTAACGATTAACGAGCAAATGAGAAATCGTTAATCGCTTTAAAAGACCTGGACCTATTTTTATTGTTGCTCGTTTGCAAATCGTTTGCACTGAATAAGATGTCGTTCGGTCGTTCGCAATTGATACGAACGCAATAGCGAAGAAATAGGGAAGAAAAAACTATCGCAATTACGATCATAAGTAACGATTATTGTTTCATGGAAATGAGTGAACGTTTTCAGGTCTTTCGTAATAGCGGTTGTTTGAGATCGTTAATCGTTAACGATTATGCAAACGATAATCGTCCGGTGGAATAGGGTCCTTATTGTGCATTTACCCTAACATAGAAAGCATAGTGCCTCTATACTGATGGTACAATTTCTAGACTGTTCAACAAAAATAGAGTGTACAGGAAAAAGAAAATCTACAATCTAATAGACAGTTGCTCCACTTTTCACTTACACCAATTTTTATGCCTGATTCTCTATAACTACAATCACTTTAGATTCTATCTGTCTTTATGGAATAACCTTGACAGTGATAAAGAAATAGTGAGGCATTAGTCAAATAAAGTTTGCATTAATTCTAAGTCTGACAGTAACTGTATATATTCTGAAAACAGTCAACAATTGAGCTACCAGCTCAGTAAATGACTTGCGGTTGATGATCTTGCAGAGATATTAAAATTGTGTTTAGCATACCTAATATGCGAAGCCATATTTCTATACAATTGGCTGTAGGAAGTGTTATTTAAACAGTTTTCAATTCCATACAAATAACGTCCGTTCATATGGCTGAAAGATTTTATTAGCCAAGATGTACAAGTATCAGCTAAATTAAATCTGTTACAAATGCAAATTATTTTTTTAATTTTCTGCACCATAAAAGAGCATATGATTACATGATGAAAGATGAAATGACCAATCAGTCTGAGTACTCCTCATAAAATACACTGCCTTATATTATCCCTAAAGACTAGCAGTAATGATCAGCAAAAATTGTGAAAAAAAAGTCCTATCTATGAACAAAACAAGGTAAGTTACAATATAAAGTTGTTGCCATGTTCAGACTGTCTGGGGTGTGCAGAGTTACTGTATAGGGAACCATAGAAGTCTTAATTAATGTGGGAATTACGCTGGGGATAAGGTCTAGAAAAGCTGGAGATTCTAAGGATAGTTTACCAGGATAGGAGATTCCCACAATCCCAGTTTCTGTGGTTGCAGTGTGGGATTATGGCACTCCACACATACATTGGTTCATGAACCATACTACACAAGGCTATCACAGTACGTAAACTGGGTTCACACTACGTATATTTCAGTCAGTATTGTGGTCCTCATATTGCAACCAAAACCAGGAGTGGATTAAAAACACAGAAAGGATCTGTTCACACAATGTTGAAATTGAGTGGATGGCCGCCATATAACAGTAAATAACGGCCATTAAACAGCCTTTGTTTTAAAATAACAGCAAATATTTGCCATTAAATGGCGGCCATCCACTCAATTTCAACATTGTGTGAACAGATCCTTTCTGTGTTTTTAGTCCACTCCTGGTTTTGGTTGCAATATGAGGACCACAATACTTACTGAAATATACGTAGTGTGAACCCAGCCTAATTGCATAAGAAGGGAGTATATAGGGTATGAATACTGAGACTGCATGGGATTTGGAAAGACTGGGAACAATTTCACTGATTCGGCCACTTGAATATTCTTTAGGTGGTTAGTGGGCATGGAAAGTGGTGCCCTAGGCCCCCCTCCAGGGAAGATAATTAGCATATTTAGAATATAGGTAATGATAATGAACAGAACCTTGGATTTAAAACAGCAAAATATTGATGGATTTAGTGTGGCAGTGCCAATCTGCCCATACTAAATACTTTCTATGTACAATGTTGGTACTACATTCACTTTAGATTTTTTTTTATTTTTTTTTTTTGGGGGGGGGGGGTTCTTATATACTTATTAGTCTTTTGTTAAAGATATATTTTTTTTTCCCCAAATCAACCGTGCTACATCATTAATTAACCTTATTATTAGCCATTTACATATCTCTTACATATGTATCTTTTACATTAGCCATTTACATATGTAAATTTTTCTATTATATTCTGTTTCATTGTTTGGCTATGTTCACACAACGTTTTTTTCAGCTCCATTTAAAATGACATTCGTTATTTTGAGTCTAAAATAACGGACGTCATTTAGCTGTCTTGCCTTCCCTTGTCCTTGAATTTATTAGAAAAAAAACGGAAAAAGAATGGTGGAAAATGAAAAACTGTGTGTGAACAACTAATAAAAAACATCCGCTGTTTGCAAAAAACATCCGAAAATAATTATCATGATCATTATTTCGACATCCGCGGTAAAAACGTCCGTTATTCAATACATTGTGTCATAAGCGAAATTTGGGGGGTGCAGGGGGGGCAGTGGCTCCTGGGCCCACACTGGCAGGGGCCCACTGAGGTCTCAGAAGCTTGCTGTCTGCAAAAGCTATTTCTTTTGCAGACAGCCTGCAGAGCGATGAGGAAGGACCTGTGGTGACGTCATAAGGGGACGGGGCTGAGAACTGGAGAGGATTCTTGTGAATGAAGGACCTGTGGTGATGTCATGAGGGGGCGGGGCTGAGAAGATGCCGGGGCATGAAGGACATGTGATCATTGTCCTCTTATATCTTCTCCTGTAATGTGATAGATAGATAGATAGATAGATAGATAGATAGATAGATAGGAAATGGATATCCAGCAGCTCATCACATATCTTGGATAGTACATGTATGATCACAACCAGCTCACCCCTTTGAGGCTATGTTCACACTGCATATGTTTCTGCACGTAGTTTTGAGGTTGATGCGTTCGCTTGAAAGTATACGATATACGGCCGCACAATGCACACTACATATGAGCTTACGACCGGATCGTATACACCACCATGAAAAATGAACAAGACCATTGTTTGAGGACGGAAATGTTGAAACTCACGGCCGTGGATTTCCATGCGGTCCCGTACGAAGTACTTATTTCAGCCAAATCGAACTTGATTTTTCCATCCAAAAGGTTCTGTGAGTTTTATCGGGCTGGGCGAAGATTTCCAAGTAAATGACCTGTTTCAGATCGCTTCGAATCAAGCTAGGGAAGCATAACTGTACTGCGGGTGTATGTTCACGGTTCGTACGCATCCGTCCGCATGTCGATTTTTCCCACGCCCGTAGTTTCAGCCGCACATGTACGCTGGAGTACGAAATGCAGCCGGACTCGTACGCAGTGTGAACATAGTAATGTAGAAGAATATTCCCTTTATTATTCAGAAAGCCTTGTCACCTGCTGAGGTTCTCTATGGATAAGGTTGGTTGGGGGCCCACTCAGACTTACTCGCCCCCCCTAGGCTGAACCCCTAGCTACGCCCCTGCATTGTGTGCATTGGATGTTCGTCTTCCCATTTACTTCAATGCATTGCCATTGCAGTCAGTTAAATCACGACAAAAACTGATGTTTTTTTTAAATAGCGAAAGCGTCTTCCTTTTATCTATTTTTGTCATTGTGTGAACATAGCCTTTGCATCTATTAATAACTTTTGCATCTATCAACAAAATTTTTTTTGTTTTGTTTTGTTTTATAAGATTTTTCATGTGATCACCAGCACCACATTATCAGTATTATCACATTATTAATGCCTCCTTCCTGTTTTTTTTTTTGCAAATGATTTGTGCTCTTATATTGGTTATATTGTTTATTTTGGTCCTGCAGTTAAGTATTTGATTTTTTGTTTTGTTTTGTGTATTTATAGAGATAACCAAATCTCGAGCTTGCTTGGGCTCATCCAAGCTCAAACAGTCTGCATTTGATTACCAGTGGCTGGAAAAGTTGGATGCAGCCCTAAGGCCACCTGGAAAACATTGATCCATCTCTATTTATTCTTAAGGGTGCATTCACACATACAGGATCCACAACTAGTGATGAGCGAGTACTAAAATGCTCGGGTGCTCGTTACTCGAGACGAATATCTCCCATTACTCACATGCTCGTTTCGAGTAACGAACCCCATTGAAGTCAATGGGAGACTCAAGCAATTTTGCAGGGGACCCAAGTTTGGTAGGGGAAAGGTCGTGTGAAAACCTGACAACCTCAGAAAATGATGGAAACACCACGGAAATGGACAGGAAACAGCAGGGGAAGCATGTATGCATGCCTCTGAGGCTGCCTAATACCACCATTATGCCTAATTCTGTGTAACAGCCTGGTTAAAACAGAGGTAGGCATATGGACCACCCAAAAACTCAGCCTGACACAGCATGGCAGTGAGAACACAGGGAACCATTAAAACAGAGGTAGCATATCATGAACCACCCAAAAATTCAGCCTGACAAAGCAAGGGCGGTGAGGACAGAATGAACAAGGTAGAAGCGGTAGCCAATCAGCCTTCCAAAAATTATAACAGACCTAGCATGGCAGTGAGCACACAGAAAACCATTAAAAGTGAGTGAGGAAGCAAGTGAGCATCCCCAAAATTAGGCCAGACACTGCATGGCATTGAGCACACAGAGAACTCCCGGGAGCAGCAGTAGCCAACATGGAGGCCATGCAGGAGCAACAGTAACCAACATGGAGGCCAGGCAGGAGCAACAGTAACCAACATGAAGGCCAGGCAGGAGCAACAGTAGTCAACATGAAGGTCAGGCCGGAGCAACAGTAGTCAACATGAAGGTCAGGCAGGATCAGCAGTAGCCAACATGGAGGCAAGGGCAGGCACAGCAGTAGTCAACATGGATGCCAGTGAAGGCCCAGCAGTAGTCATCATGAATGCCAGTTAAGGCCCAGCAGTAGCCAATATGGAGGCAAGGGCAGGCACACCAGTAGTCGACATGGATGCCAGTTAAGGCCCAGCAGTATTCAACATGGATGCCAGTTAAGGCCCAGCAGTAGTCAACATGGATGCCAGTTAAGACCCAGCAGTAGTCAACATGGATGCCAGTTAAAGCCCAGCAGTAGCCAACATGGAGGCAAGGGCAGGCACGCCAGTAGTCAACATGGATTACAGTTAAGGCCCATCAGTAGCCAACATGGAGACAAGGGCAGCATGGTGGCTCAGTGGATAGCACTGTAGACTTGCAGCGCTGGAGTCCTGGGTTCAAAGACGACCAAGGACAACATCTGCAAAGAGTTTGTATGTTCTCTCCGTGTTTACGTGGGTTTACTCCGGGTACTCTGGTTTCCTCCCACACCCAAAAACATACAAATAGGTGAAGCGCTGCGGAATCTGTGTGCGGTATACAAATAAAAAGATAAACAAAAAACAAGGGCAGGCACAGCAGTAGTCAACATGGATGCCAGTGAAGGCCCAGCAGTAGTAAACATGGAGGCAAGGACAGGCACACCAGTAGTCAACATTGACGCCAGTAAAGGCCCAGCAGTAGTCAACATGGATGCCAGTAAAGGCCCAGCAGTAGTCAACATGGATGCCAGTTAAGGCCCAGCAGTAGTCAACATGGATGCCAGTTAAGGCCCAGCAGTAGCCAACATGGATGCCAGTTAAGGCCCAGCAGTAGTCAACATGGATGCCAGTTAAGGCCCAGCAGTAGCCAACATGGATGCCAGTTAAGGCCCAGCAGTAGTCAACATGGATGCCAGTTAAGGCCCAGCAGTAGTCAACATGGATGCCAGTAAAGGCCCAGCAGTAGTCAACATAGATGCCAATTAAGGCCCAGCAGTAGTCAACATGGATGCCAAAAAAAAGGCTGTATCATTCACCCATGAGGAAGGAGGAGCTTATCCTCCGAAACGTTCGCAGGACAACAGGTGGATGCTGGGTGAATGATACAGCCTTGTGAGCGATTTTGTACCAGCACCCTAAATAAAGTATGTCTACTTATGGATTCATGACCAGAGTTCGGGGATTTGTTTTATCTAAGAGCCCGGATATGTGAAGGACAGCTGTCCGGAGGTGCAAAGGTACTGGTGTGAAAACACCAAGTCTTTCTTACTACTATTTTGAATATGGCTCATTGAGCGGGACGTAGTGGAAGTCCTGAAGTGAGAGTTTTGTGGATATTTACAATGCGGTTTTGCTGTTCTCTGAACGGTCTATTACTGAGCACCAGCCGGGTTTGAAGCACTGCAGGTGGGCCGGCCCAGCCCCCAGTGGGAGGAATCCCTATCCCTCTATGTTGCAGCTTCATTGATTCTAATGGAGCTGTGTCATAGAGGGGCAAGGGTTTCCCCCACTGGGGGCAGGCTGGCCCGCCTCCAGTGCTTCAGCCTAGGCTGATGCTCGGTAATAGACCGGCACCATGCGGGGGAACTGGGACCAGTTTCAATAAAGGACCGCGGTACCGTTTGCCCCTGTCGGCACTGTTCTATTGATTTTAAAACTTATTGATGGTACAGTAAATTACAGATGTACATCATGGTATGGTTCAGTATGTCTTTTGTGAACTAAATTATAGCAAAAAAAATTTAATTTATTAAGTATATGAGTTTTGTTTCCACGTGGGGACTCTAGAGCAATGACAGCGCATAGCTGGAGTTGAGTGGAGGCATGAGCATGTTTTTTTTTTTTTTCTCTACCCTCATTCCCTGCTACGGTGGAGGTGGTTGGAGTGTAAAGAGTGATCTATGCCATAGCTTAGGGCCATTTTCGTCTTTTTTATTGGACCCTAATTCTTCTATATACACCATCTTTGAAAATAAAACATTAAATACATTAATAACAACTGGGGGGAGGGAGGGATATTTTAATATCAAAATTCAGTATAAATGTAGCAGGTCAAAAAGTTTATTCTCTTTCATTATTATAGATTAACTGCACTTGAATTGGAGCCATAAATCCTGCTAATGATCACATATCTATAATGCCGTATGCTATAGTCCTGAGGTTATTTATAGCAATCTTACATTATTCATGTTAACCCTTTAAACCCCAGCATGGAGTTATATCATTTCTGAATACTACGACACAATCTGTCCATTTATCATGGACAGAAAATATTGCATTGTTTCGCTATCTAATTTTCATGTATGAGATCCATCCATCATAAGGTGAGTTATAGTTCAAACGCCTGAAATGAGAAAGAAAAAGGCATTGCCTTTGAAATGCAAAATCTTCTGCTGCAGGATTTTAAGAGTCTGAGAAGGATAAGGCATACTTACTGCTAGATCTATTTTCAAGTACTTGAAAAATACCCTTAAAGATGTTAGGCCTCAAAGGTATTAGACAAGAAGAGGTTGTAGTCATACAGTTCTACTCAGCAGTCACGGAAATACAGCATTGACCCAACGGGATGAAAACATAAGGACTTTTCAAGGAATAAAATAACTTAAATTAATATTTAAAGAAGAAACTTTGCAAATAACCTTAAAAGCAAAAAATGATTTTACCCTGTTTTTTCTTAAGGCAAATTTAACCCCTTACTAATTTATGATGTACAGTTACAGCATGGGTCTGGTAAGAAGTATGACGAGGGCTGAGGAGCTTGGCCCACATCATATACGACAGGTGCTGTCTGCTAATATACAGTATGGGTAATGACAAACACCTGAGATTACTGTGAAATCATCATTTAACTGTTTCGATGCTGTGATCAATAGCGATTTCAGGATTTTGGCGGCTGCCATTGGTGGCGCAGGGGCCGAATCAGTACCTCACTCTGCTAGGCCTGAGGGCCCGTTGTGAACTGTCTGCTGATAAAGTCTGCACCATTGTTCTATGTAAATGAGGAGAAATTTTCGACCATACCATACTTTTAGTTAAAGGGTAACTGTCATTTCAGGGTCATTTTTCTGAAAACATTAAATATCAATAGTACAAGCGATTTTAAGAAACTCTGTAATAGGTTTTATGTACTAAAAGAGTTTCCTTCTGTAGTGAAAAAGCAATCTCCCAGCCTCCCCCCTCACATCAAATGAAGCAGGATTTCTGTCTCCATTATGTGGCTATGGAGAGGGGAGGGGCTGTTAGGAGTGACTGAGTACGGAGCAGTCCTGCAAAGCACAACACCCTGCAATCTTCTCTCAGTAAGTTCATAGATAAGCATTGACCTTTCTGACACCTGAATTTAGCGTTTTAGGTGCCCAGAGAGTCTACAAACAGCTGACCTTCATGTCACCTCTTCCATCTCCCTCATATCCCTGAGCCCCTCCCCCCTTCATAGGCTTACAATGGAGAGAGCAGAGCCCGTCTTCACTGGCTTCTCTGTAATGAAGACGTGTTTGCCTGATAATGCACAGATAAGAAGTCAGGGGGGGGGGGAGGCTGGGAGATTGCTTCTTGGGGACAGAAGGAGGCTTTTTTGGCTGATAAAACCTATTACAGAGTTTCTTAAAATCGCTTATACTACTGATTTCTGCAATAAAAAAAAAAAAACATGACAGTTACGCTTTAACCCTTAGACGACCCTGGACGTAGGGTTACGTCATGGAAGTCTGTCCCCAGACGACCCATGACGTAACCTTACGTCCTGGGTGTTTTTCCCGCTATGAAGCGCGCTCCGGAGCGGAGCGCGCTTCATAGCAGGTGGGGGCTCCTGGCTTTCCATACACACATCAACTCCATCTACCCGGAACTTCAATTCACACTACACCATAATCCCACCTCCATAGATTTTTTGGACACAACAATAAACAAAGACCCGTCAGGCTTTCTCCATATAGACTTATACCGCAAACCCACTGACAGGAACAACCTCCTACACTTCTCCAGCAATCTCCCACCTAATGTGAAAAAATCCTTACCTATCTCACAATACAGCCGAGTTAACCGTATTGTTAGTGATCCTCTTATACGACAAAATAGACTAGAAGAAATGTCCTTAAAATTTCGAGAACGCGGCTATCCGAACAGGATCCTCTCCAACACTGCAACCACCCCTAGACCAGAGACCCACAGCTTACCACGTCTGCCCTTTGTACACAAATACCATCCAAGCAGCCCTAGAATTGTGGGTATTGTCCGCAAACACTGGCCTATACTGAAAAACTCTTTCCCCAAGATAGACGTATTCCAATCTCTCCCTATGGTTTGCCATAAGCGAGAGAAAAACCTGCGTGACCATCTAGTACGGGCTGACATTGGTAGTTTTATCTCGAAGAGACAACGTTTTTTGGGTCCTCCCAAGAAAGGTACATTTCCTTGCCTCCATTGCGCTCAGTGCTCAGCCGTTACTAGGGGAGAACATTTCACACATCCCCATACAGGCAAGCAATTTCCCATCCAAGGCTTTTATACCTGTGACTCCAGCTTCGTGGTTTATCTGGTCAAATGTCCATGCGGTCTCGGATACGTTGGGGAGACTACCCAGCGTGTCCGAGACCGCATTTCCAAACACAAATCCACCATACGTTGTAAAAACCTACTGCTTCCCATCCCCGCCCATTTTCATACAATGGGCCACACGATAGCACAACTACGATTTCAGGTCCTCGAAGAAGTGGAGCAACCTAGGAGAGGGGGCAATAGGGTGGAACTCCTTAAACGTAGAGAAGCCTTCTGGATACATACGCTCTACACCATTGAACCACATGGATTAAATCGGGCGTATGATAGGGTTTATAACATCTGAACATAGATTCCCCATGTTTTATGCCGTCTTATGCTAATTTTCAGGCTTGACTGATTGACGTACCTTACCTGCATTTACCATGTACTGACTTTATCTTTATTACATCCTTCCAGGGTTAGAATATATTCCCATGATAGCATCCTTTTCACTGATATGGTAACTATGGTAACCGTCCATGTCCAGTCTCTGCCTGTAATTACTATTCCCTAGTGTTTTCTCCCATTTGTCCTTCCCCCATGTGATGTATTATCGTATCCCCGACTCTCCCCTCCTTCGTTTCCTTTTTCTTCCCCCCTTTCCACCCCTTTTCCTTCCCCCCCCCTCCCTCCTCCTTTTTTCCTTCCCTCCCCCCTTTCTCTCCTCTCCTTTTGCCCCTTTTTACTCACTCTAGCCTTTCTATCTATCCCCTTCTCTTTTTCCGTTTCTTTCTATTTTCTATTTTTCTCTATTCATTGGTCCATGCCATACACACATACTGTGCTCTCATTTCATTATCTTTGCGTTATTGGCTCCTATACACTTCTTCTACAACACTCTCTCTTCTATTACAATCTTCGGGCTACTGCTGCCCACACTTCTTGCCCTCAGTTCCACTATTCACAACACCATGGACTCCAGTTCCGCCTCCCATGCGCGATGACGTCATACGCACGCGCACATGTGACCACAACGCCTGATCATGTGACCCAGGTAGGGCAGCCCTTACGGCGCGCACGGTCGCGATGACGTCAGACGCACGCGCCCATGTGACCATGACGCGCGATCACGTGACCCCGGAAGTGCGGCTCTTATAGCGCGCACAGTCGGCACTTATGTCCTACCCACCCTTACCCTTGTCTTCTCTCCCAGGTTTGTACACCTCCTCCTCTATATGTACTAAGCTACCACCTACCCTGCGTGGTCCTCCTATATACTTACCTCATATTCGCTCTATCCTATGCGCTGATTCATTAGTATCATTAGTCATTAGTAGGACTGCTGACCTGGATGCATTATGTTAACTGCCTATCATTAGCTCCTCTGCATCCCACTGTAAATACATGTATATATATATTTGTCTTTGTCTTATGCATTGTATTACTTCATTTTGGTTCATATTTTATTCGATTTATTTGTGTATACCCCCTATGTCATGTACACTTTGGATTGATACCATGTTCATCCATTACAGAGATCTACTAGCCTGAGGAAGGCCCGGGATGGGCCGAAAGCTCGCTTTATAGTCACGATCTCTACTATTTCTACTATATATTTCATACTGGTCGGAGTATACAACCTTTCTATATCACTGTAAAATAAACTATCACTTCTGCATTATTTTGAGTGCCGTGGATTTTACTTCTTATAGCAGGTGGGGGCCGGCTGCAATCAGCAGCCGGGACCTCACCGGTAATGACACGCTGCAGCGATCGCGCTGCCGCATGTCATTAACCCCTTAAACGCCGCGATCACGGCGCGACCGCGGCGTTTAAGTGTAAGTGACAGGGGGAGTCCCCTGTCACTTACCGATCGGGACCCCTGCAGTGTGACTGCGGGGGTCCCGATCGTTGAAACGGACTGCCGGAGGTCTCTCACCTGCCTCCGTGCGGTCCGATCGGCAATCTGCTACACTGAGCCTGCACAGGCAGGCTCAATTAGCAGATCGCCGATAACACTGATCAATGCTATGCCTATGGCATAGCAATAATCAGTGTATAAATCTAAGTATTGTATGTACAAGTCCCCCAAAGGGACTTCAAAAGTGTAAAAAAAAAAAGTTCAAAACACCAACACACAACCCCAAAACCCCTCCCCCAATAAAAGTCTAAATCACCCCCCTTTCCCATTATATAAATAAAACATATAAAAATGAATAAATAGATAAACATATAATATACCGTAGCGTGCGGAATTGTCCGATCTATTAAAATATAACAAGCGTCATTGTGACTGGTAAACGGCGTACACGAAAAGAGGGAAAAAAGTGAGCGGATTACCGATTTTATGTTACATTATATATTAAAAAAAATCAATAAAAAGTGATCAAAACGTCCGATCTTCACAAATATGGTATTAATAAAAACTAGAGATCATGGCGGAAAAAATGACACCCCATACAGCCCCGTAGGTGAAAAAATAAAACCGTTATAAGCGTCACAATAAGCCCATTTTATTAATATTTAATTGGCAAAAAAAAAGGATTTCATAAAAAAATATATATATATAACATTAGAGAATCTGTGTAACCTGCATATGGTTGTGTTCGGACTGACCTATAGAATAGTAGTGTCATGTCGCTGTTACCATATAGTGCATTACGTAGACACAGGAACCCCCCAAACATTACCATATTGCATTCTTTTTTACGATTTCACCTATTTATATCTTCATAAATAATATATTTGGAATTCCATCATACATGTTATGGTAAAATGAAAGACGCCATTACACAGTACAACTATTCCTGTAAAAAACAAGCACTTACATGGCTTGTAGATAGAAAACTGAGAGTGCTAGAGCTCTTAGAAGGGGAGGAGGGAAAAACGAAAACACTAAGATCAAAATTTGCGCGGTCCACTGGGTCATTTTGGGCCTGGTCCTCAAAGGGTTAAAGAAGTCCAGGAAAAAAATGTCTTCAAGTATTGTATTGCCCTCCAAAAGTTATACAAATCATCAATATACACTTATTACTGGAAATGCACATAAAGTGTTTTTTTTTTTTTTTTTGTTCCTGCACTTACTATCAAGGCTTCACTTCCTGGATAAAATAGTGATGTCACGACCCGACTCCCTGAGCTGTGGCTGTTGGAGAGGATGATGGCAGTGGGATGTTCAGTGTCTTTTCTTTTGATGCCTTGTGTGCACATCCTTCTTCAGCCAATGCCAGAGCATTTTAAAATTTCAATATGTTTAAAGGGGCTTTCAAGCCTTCTCTTTACTTAAATAGGAGCTGAGCTGCAGTTACAGCTCGTCATCACTACACAGTGAATGGAGATCACAGCTGATCAGTGCCAGGTATTGGAGCCCCACTATCAGTGACCGATGAGCTATCCTATGGATAGTTGAACAGTCCATTATGCCCGAAAAACCCCTTTCAACGTTGATAGTCAATTTGTAGAATAGGCTGTATGTAGTACTGCAGCTCATCCCTTTCAATTTAAGAAGAAAAGCTGTGTGCTGTCAATTAACTTTGTATTAAAATGGCTGTGACTCTTTAAGGAACCAATCAAAGTCTGTCCTGATGAAGAACACAGAAGCATGTGTTCATTCTTACTGCAGCACTGCCACAGTATTGCAAAATGCTGAAAGTTCACAGACATAATGGCCTCTTAGAAACACAAGCTTTTTTGCAGTCTGTTCTGTATAATCAATAAAAGCCCGGATCTATTAATTAGTTACAATTTAATTGATATAATTCTGTATTTTTTCCTTGGCAGGTTCTTTTTAAATTAAATTTTCTAATAGAAAGAACTAATTCAGCTTATTATGAAGAGGTCATAACCCTCTAAATTATACCCAGTTTTAGGACAATGTTACAAAAAGAAGCATTTCTATGTATGTAATTTACATGTGTACCCCATTCCATACTTAAATATAAATGAAGAGGGTTTATTTTGTTCTCTTTGTAATAAGCAGAAACATTTAACAAGAAATAACCCCTATCCCTTTCAAGAGAAAGGTTTGGGATGCCTATATTTTCACTGAAAAAGCTATTCAACATAAGGACCAGGCCAAGGTTGATGGGCAGAAATGTGTGGGAATCAGTAACAATGTTCAGTAACTAGTAATGTGTTGTCATACAAATTTGAAAAATGTATACATATACTACCAAAACTGTACAACATAGTTTCACTGTTCCCCGAAGTTGGTTGTATAAAGTAATAAAGGATTAGGCATGTTCAATATTTAAGGGGTTATCCAGCACTACAAAAACATGGCCACTTTTCCCCCTCTCTTGTCTCTAGTTCAGGTGCAGTTTGCAATTAAGCTCCGTTTACTTCAATGGAACTGAGTTTCAAAACCCCACCCAATCTGGAGATAACAGTAGGGGGAAGTGGCCATGTTTTTGTAGTGCTGGATAACCCCTTTAACATGTTTTATGCTTTCTGCAAAGAACACAAGGAGAACCAGAGTTGGTCACCAGCTTTTTATCCCAAACACCCTACGGCATTGATCAAGCAAGATAACCAACAAGTTTTTTTTTTCTTGTTTGAAACATTGAGTTTTAACTCATAAATGTTGATAATTATGTTACACATTAAAAATGTTACACCATCACAGTTTCACGTTAAAAAAAAAATGAAAATTTAAAATCATGATGCTAAAAGTACCTAGAAAGTGTAAGTGCAAACTGGGTCATGGTCAAGACCTCTCATAAACTGGGCCAGCAGAAGGATAACTGAAAGCTTGTGGCCCCCAAGCCAAATTTCTATTACAGCCAGCCAACTTCCGTATCTTAAATAAGATAACTCCATTGTAGTCATATTTGCTTCAAGAAGATAACAGACTTTATCTAGTTATGGATCAGCTGGTTTCCCTATAGTCTATAAAAAATGGCCTTTGCCCTACTCCAAAGAACAGGCATTAATACTTGTCTTATCTTACGCCTTTTTTTTTTTTTACAAAAATCTAGTAATATGTCAAATATTACACTTTGAATACCTTTAGACCTTATAATGATGTGTTGTTAATTTTTTTAATTTTTCATGATTGCTAGGTCCTTTGCTTAGGGGGAAAAATAAATAAATAAATATATGTATATATATATATATATATATATATATATATATATATATATATATATAGCATGTATCTATATTTTTACATTAGAGTCTACCTGTCATCACAGCAGCTGCTGATTAATGGTGAATTCCACTCTTCGCCCGGAAGTCCAGGTATCCATGGCTACGGACACACTGATACTGAAATACACGCAACACTATTGGATCAAAATGGGGGTCGGCATTATGTTCTCAGTGTGTTCGTAGACATAGATACCCCAACTTCTGGGTTAAAGTATAATCTATCATTGATCCTTCCATGATAACATTCACTTAAAGATATAGAAAAACAGAACTAGAAGCATTTCTTGAATCTAATAAAACAGTTACAATTTATGTAGCAGGCCAACATTCTCTCCATAATACAGGATATTCAAATTAAGCCAGGTTGGGTTGGGGCAGGTAAGTGGCCTTCAAAAACCTGGCAGAAGTTATCACAAACCTAGAGGAGGAGAAGACACAATCTTGATTCTAGTTATGGGATTCTAGCAAAATGGTTTAAAAAGAGGTTCTGTAACACCAAGGCAGAACCTTTTTCCAACTGTATAGCACCTACAGAGATTTTCTTTACCCAATGAATAGCTGCATACCAGCCCTGAATTGAAAATGTCAAAGCAAGGTCAGAGTCCATTTACTAAGGAATGATGCTAAACCAGACCAGAGAAACTCATTTTCTACTTGTTGGGAAATAAAGGTGCAATGGAAGGGAATATATAAGTATCCAGAACATAACAAATCTGCATGTATTACATAAAGTGTCTATCTGCCCAATATCAGCAAATTTCTAATTATAAGGATTGATGTCATATTATTTTTAAAAAGTAAAGGGACGTCACCCAGACACAATGCTAAGATCCCCACTGATTTCTAGTTATAGCTGGGAAAAGAACGCAACTATACATTTCTTTCCCTGGTTCGGCGCTCAGCCCAACTTATTGCAGGAGACACCTCCGTAGACTAATGGTGCGTTTACACACACAGATTTATCTGACAGATTTTGGATGCCAAAGCCAGGAATGGATTTAAAAACAGGAGAAATCTCAGTCTTTCCTTTATCACCTATTCCCTGTCTACAGTCTGCTCCTGGATTTGGCTTCCAAAATCTGTCAGATAAATCTGCCTGTGTAAACGCACCATAAGCCAGGGTTGATGAGAATTTATTTCTCCTACTTTTGTGGTATAAAAAGTTGCAAATTATGGAGCACACATTTATGATTGGAAAAAAGCCAGCATAAATTTATTTTTCCCTTATGACAGCCTAGGACTAGGATATGCCACATGTAATTAGGAAGTATAAATTTGACACATTTTAGTCCAATGAATTTCAGTTTATGATATAAAATCTCCCCCTTTCCACTAGGAGATTTGAAAGTATTAGTTGTACTATTTCTTCTTCTTGTCAGCCATTGATGTTCATAATTGTAGACCAGAAATATTTCTTTAAAAGTGTTTCAGTAAATCTTTGTAGGTTTACATTCGTTCTTTTGGCAGATGGCATTTTGGAGAACATCCTTTTTACTATTTCTTAGAGCTTGAATCTTTTGATTTCGTTTTTTTAACGCCACTGTTGTTTTTATTCTTCAGGTAGACTTTGTATTCCCACGATGCCTGTGCAAGTTACATTTCCTTCACGTTTACTCCAGCTATCTTGTGTCAAGATTATATACTGTATATTTTTTTTACTTTTTGGTATTTTATAGTTGTAAATTTCCTGAGATAGATATTCAATTGGATGATCTGTACTATTTCTGTCAATCTGGCCAATTGCGGCATATTGTGGTGAATTGTGTAGTGGATTTGAACTAGGAGTATGGCCTTTCCAATATCCCAATTTGGTTTTTATTTTTCTTATTCAGGTTTAGTTGACATAGGTGTGCAGGAGACAAAAAACATAAGGTGAACAAACATAAGGAGCACTCTCAAGTGCATCATTACTTGTATAGAAGCATAAAGAGCAGGGATGGTCCAAACCGAGTTCGGTTCAGGTTCGTATGAAACCGAACCCTCGGTAATGATTCACGCTGTCTGCCCGCTACAGCGGGAGGACCGCCTGGAAAACTGGACAGTTTTCCAGGCGTTCCTCTCGCTGTATCCTCCCGCTCCACGGAGCGGGCAGACAGCGGGAATCTGCTACCGAGCCTTCAGGTTCATACGAACCCGAACCTCGGCAGGTTCGGACCATCCCTAATAAAGAGTTAAAAAGTTCAAACTACCATGGTGGTGTTCTTTTAAGGAGACACAACACTACATAGAGCTGTTAATCAGAAAATAGCAAAAAAACGGTTTCAACTTACACGTCAAACCCACATTAAACAATAATGGATGGTTGGCTTTATCAAGATTCTCTCATATTCTCAACAAGATTCCAGAAACAATGAAGGCGCTGAGTGCACAGACAGCACAAAACTGCTTGGCAGATTCACAACCACATTTTTATTCTGGACCTAAAGAAGGCTCTAGATCAGCGCATCTGAACAGTAAAAGTAGGGTTGTGAATCTGCCAAAATATTTTGTTCTATCCGAGCACTTAGCGCTGCCATTGTTTCTGGAAACAATGTTGTGATGTGATAAAGAAAAAAAGACAAATTTGGTCAGCTCTCCTGGAACACTATTCACACTAGGCAGGAGCATGTTGCTATGGCTGAAATTGCAGACACACAAAAACACAGAAAAATGCAACAGCTCACCGCAATGGCAAGATACAGACCCACCATAGACATGAAAATAGTTAAAAGCAGACCCCCCACCCCCCCACCCCCACCTGCCAAAAAAAACCTTCCACAAAAATAAAGAGGCTCTTGGTTACCATTTGCAAATGGTGTTAACTACCCCACCACGTTACGATGGCCTCATACTGAGGCAGTCCTACACTGTACTATGGCCTCTCCATGGCATGAAATACGCCTATGCTCTCGCATGCAAGATCCATCTTATACCTACAAAAGTAATTTCACCACCTGGGTGGGATGGGTGGAGTGCACGACAAAGTAGAGGCAGCCACTCCCCCAACTGGAACACAGAAAAAAAAGACAAATTTGGTCAGCTCTCCTAGAACACCATTCACACTAGGCAGGAGAACATTGCTATGATGTGATTAAGATTGTAATGAAAGAAGCTTATATATATAAGTATCTATTAATATTTTTATTACCCACTAATATTTAAACAGATAACTGTCTAAGGTTTTTTTATCCCTACCATTAAAGGCTTAAGAACGGAAAGGAAAACAATGGGAGACTAGTAGGGTAAATGCTGTTAAGATGTCTCATTTTTACTATGTTGGGGGGGGGGGGGGCGAAAAAAACATCTAGAGTACCACAAAAGAGCACAAATAATAACAATCATATAAATGGAATTTCAGTTTTCTAATAATTAAAAATAAATATATATATATATATATATATATATATATATATTTTTTTTTTTTTTTCGTACATTAGACTAGGTCTTTTTCATAATAAATGTAAAGAAGAAAGAGTAATTATTGCGTAATAAAGTATAGTGGCCACAAATGCTACTTTGTGGTTTATTATGCATTATCCATTTATATTAAGGGGACAGTCCTATAGTAATATATCACATGAGAGTATAAAATATGATTCACTATAGGTCAATTTATACAAATATTGTAGGACAGCACTCAAATGGATCAATACAAGAATGCATCTTTTATTTATAATGCATGTGATTTATTTTCACAAGGCTATAGGTCAATTCTAGGACCACTACAAGTTTTTAAAGAAATATTTCAGTGTATCCAAAATGTTCATATAATGCTGGGGCTGTAAATAAAAAAATACCACATGGTACATGTAGTCTGCTTTTATATAACATTATATAAATATTACATTATCTCCTTTATTATTATGCTTCATAAAAATTTGGTTCGGCATCACTAAAACAGCTAAGCAATTGCAGCTACAATGGTTGGACTATTGGAGCCTAGAAAACTGTGCCAAAATAAACCTTTTTCAGACAAAAATGCACTTTTTAATGTCACCTTAATTTAAATGCGAGAAGCCGCAAATTTGCAAGTTTTAAAGCCGTGCTAAAAAAGAATTGACAGAGGTGGCTTGAAGCTGATTAGATTTATAAAAATGTACTTTTTTGGGGATTGGTTTTAGGCAAATTTCAACAGAAGCAGGGACTCCTGTCTTTGACAGAAGTCCCTGTTCCTGTAGGTATTTATCAGTTGAGGCACACACTGTGTTCTATGTTCACCCAATTGCCATGCAGTTACCTGTTGCATGCTGGTGTGTGTCAATTACATTGCCCTTTTATCTCTCCTAAGAGATATATGATGTATTTTGGCTATTTGACTTTTCTTACCTAGTGTTAAAGTGTGACTCTTATCATAGAAAACTTCTGATATGTCATAAAGACAAAAGTTTTGATGGGTCCGGATTTGTGTGTTCACACCTATACCGATCGTCAGAATGAGCAGGAAGAATGAGCAGAATGTCTTCTCCCTGCTCTGTGTTATAAGGCTCCACAGACTTACATTATGAGTCCAACTGATCACATGACACAGAGCCGTAAGAGGATGACACTTAGCGTGTATGGGTCTGAACACTCCGACTTGGACCGATCAAAACTTTTCACACGTCTGTATGTGGTTATGACAGTGACTTTAGGCTTTGCCTTTTGACCTTAGCGTATTTTGTCTGCAGGTATTTTGCTAGTCTTTGCGTACTGAGATGTGATCCACGAAACAGTAGACCCCGACAGCCATCAACTCAGGTCACAGGTGTCTTTCCTGGGTACACCAACAATCATTCATATATGGAACAATTACATAAAATTTAAGAATAGAGCAAGTTATATAATCCATAAAGCTATGTAAGAGTCAATATTAGTAGGAAGGTGGACCAGTACATCAAGTAAGTCCAAAACCCAACAACATGCAAGGTGGAAGTAATCCAAATTTATTCAGCCAGATGTCAATACCATTTTGTATTGTATTGACACTTGGCTGAATAAACTTGAATGACTTTTTGGACTTTCCTGATGTCATCAGACATGGAAAAAATTATAATCACAGTAATTCTCAGCAGTGATAAAAATACAGCCAGGGAGAGACCGCGTTATCAGTGCGATCCACATGTGCCCGCTTGCTAACTACAACACTTAACCCTATAGCGGCCGGGAAGCTTATCGCACTGTTTCAGCACTCTCTCCCCGGTTCTCCCTTCAAATCTCTGTGAGTCTTGGCAAACTCACTGCGTTCAATAACTTTTTATATACCTGATGACGTGTCAAAAGTTATTTATAATTACAGGTACTCTTTAAGTTTATATCAAGTTTATAAGATATGTGACTGAGGTAGGGGCAAGTGTTACATCGCCTTTCAATGTCTAGTTAGAGATATGGCCACAATCATGCCACACTTTTTTTAAGATAAGGGACCAAAGAGCTATCAGCATGTTACACCTGCAGAGTCTTTACCATGGTTTTCAGCAAAACAACATCCCTAACTACCAGTGCAGGGACTACAACTTAGCTCCATTAAGTTGAATCAGTATAGGTCCCAGAGATCCAACCTCCACCCATCACAATCGTATGGCATACTGAATCTCAGCAACATACCGTAACATACCGTACCACTCCATTAAGGGCAGGTGGCAGTGTCAACTGTTTCTCTGTGGACTGGCATAAAAGGTTGGTTGCCCTGTACACAAAAGCTGCCAACAACGTCTCTATCACTGGCACAGAAGTGGCTTAGCTTATTGACTTCTTATTGAATTAATTCAAGTAACTGACCTCTCCGAGTTCATTGCCTTTAGTTCTTGTTTGTGATAAGCTCCCATAGGATATTTCATAAGGGTAGCTTCACACACACCGTATCAGTTATTTAGATCAAATCAGCTGCGGATCTGCTGTGTATCCGCAGCAGAAAATCCTCTGCGGATCCGCAGCTGATTTGATCTAAATAACTGAACACAGCATCAAATCTGCTGCAGATCCGGTGTGTGTGAAGGCACCCTTACAATGTAAAATATGATTTTCAATCATCCTATAGTTCTATTCTAAACTCGACATATAAAAACTGCTTTGTAAATGACGTATAAATGTGGTCCCATATTTCTTTCAATTTCCAGCTCCAAATCTCTTCCCTCATCAATGTCTCCTATTATATGTTATTTACCGTGCGCAGAAAAGAGCGACAAAAACATTAATAACATCATTACATTTTGTTAGAACATAAATGATTACTTGGCAGATGTCACAATTCGTTTATTGTATTTGCGCGTTCTACACCTATTTGGTGTTCTTGCTATTAAGATGTGATTTTTCCTAAGTACCACAGCTCCATTTTCAAGTGAAGAGAACATTTTCCATTTTGTCCTTTGGTTACTTCATCGGTAGAGGTGACTGTGACAAAATCCGCTATCTCCGCCGGCCCAGAATCTTGTTAATTCCGTGTGCATTGCAAATGTTTGCATTCAAGCCGTTGTTTCATCAGGGTTCAGAGGATTTGATTACAGACTTCAGTGGTATAGTACATTTTGAAACCCTCTTGATGTTTCATGCTGGCTGAATAAATGTTGGCAGCTATATTTTTCAAAAGCAGCCAAGGAGAGGAAAACATTATAGAATCTTTATAAAGAAGAAAAAGAGCTCAAATGCTGGCGATATCAGAGAAATTTAAAATCATTCTTCCATAGTTAGCACAGGAGTAGGAACACAGAGCTAAAATTGCATTGTGTATATGTGTTTACCTTTCTAATATTTCAGTCATGGTATTATTTCATACTGGTAACCTGGCAACCTGTAATATGCTAATGACAATACCAGGGATTAGTGAGGGCAGAATCCATTTGCCATTGCCATACCAGTGATTTATGTTTTGGAGACATGGCTTAGACACAGCAACTAGAGATGAGCATGCTCGAGTCCGATCATTCTTACTAACTTTTGCAGCCAGATTTGGTAATCGTGATTTCATGCAGAAAAAATAACAATAGTTTTTCAGGACATAGGCTGTTTTTAAAAATTTGGACACTGAAATAAAAAATAAAACTTAAAACCGCCTGTGGCTGTATCCATGTTTTCCTGTATCCCACCTCTTCAGCCGCCAGCATTTAAATGCCGAACGATCAGACAGTTGATATGCTTAACCCTTAGAGGACCATGCCAATTTCAATTTTTGCATTTGGTTTTTTCCTCCTTGTCTTTAAAAGGCCATAGCACTTGCATTTTTCCACCTAGAAACCCACATGAGCCACTAATTGTACTTTGAAATGACTGACTGAATTTTTGCATAAAGTACACTGCGAAACCAGAAAAAAATTCAAAGTGTGGTGAAATTGAAAAAAAAAAACAAAACGCATTTCTTTTATTTGGGGGGTTTGTGTTTTTACACCGTTCGCCCTGGTAAAACTGACTTGTTATATAGGTTCCTCAAGTCGTTACGATTAAAATGATGTATAACATGTATAACTTTTATTGTATCTGATGGCCTGTAAAAAATTCAAACCATTGTTAACAAATATATGTCACTTAAAATCGCTCCATTCCCAGGCTTATAGCGTTTTTATCCTTTGGTCTATGGGGCTGTGTGAGGTGTCATTTTTTGCGCCATGATGTTTACTTTCTATCGGTACCTTGATTGCGCATATGCAACTTTTTCATCGCTTTTTATTACAATTTTTCTGGATTTGATGCGACCAAAAATGCGCAATTTTGCACTTTGGGATTTTTTGGCGCTTACGCCATTTACCGTGCGAGATCAAGAATGTGATTAATTAATAGTTCGGGCGATTACGCAGGCGGCGATAGCAAACATGTTTATTTATTTATTTGTTTATTTTTATTTATAACCTGGGAAAAGGGGGGTGATTCAGACTTTTATTAGGGGAGGGGGCTTTTTACTTATAACATCACTTTTATTTTTACTTTTACACATATGCTAGAAGCCCCCCTAGGGGACTTCTAGTATATACACTTTGATCTCTCATTGAGATCTTTGCTGTATAGTTATACAGCAAAGATCAATGAGATCGGCACTCGTTTGCTTTCGGCTGCTGCAGCCAAAAACAAACGAGTGCCGAGGCGGGGACAGCGCCATCTTGGAACAGTCCCCGGCCAGCATCAGGTACAGAGATCGCTCCTCCGGGACAACGTTACGGAGGAGCGATCTCCCCACTATACCACCACGGATCATCTGCAGTCGGTAATCGGAGGCAACTGTCATCTTTGACAGCTGCCTCCGATTACCTGATTAGCGGGCACGGCGATCACACCGTGATCACTAATAGCTGCGATCCCGGGCTACATGCGGCGCCCAGGATGACGGCGGTTCAGAGTGCGGCCGCCGCGCGGCCCACTCTGAACGCGGGGAGGCGGCCCTGGACGTAAGGGTACGTCCAGGGTCGCCTAAGGGTTAAAGGGGTTATCCAGTGAAAATCTTTTTCTTTCAAATGAATTGGTTTTAGAAAGTTATATAGATTTGTAATTTACTTCTATTTAAAAATCTCAAGTCTTCCAGTACTGCTGCATGTCCTGCAGGAAGTGATGTTTTCTTTTCAGTCTGACACACTGCTCTCTGCTGACATCTCTGGCCGAGACAAGAACTGTCCAGAGCAGGAGAGGTTTTCTATAGGAATTTGCTGCTACGCTGACCAGTTCCTGAAAAAGAGAAGGGGTTTAGGGGTTAAAGTAAAAAAAAAAATGAATTCACAGACAGACAGAAATTTTCGTGCATATGTACTATTTCTTTACATTACCAATGTAATGTAAAAAAAATCTACTGCATGATGCATAGCTCCACTCATAACTGCATTTTATTTGGATTGTTTTACAGTTTTCCCTTTGTATAATAATCTCGCACGCTGATATTCGTCACACTTGAAATTCATCCATGCTTTTAAAGCTGACTCAAAGTATTATGTATCTTTCCATCATCCTTTATCTGTTGCAGCTGGCTGACATCTGGCAAGCATCCAGTCCTGAATGGAACACGTCACTGGTGTCCCTATTTTTCCTGTTATTCATTCCAGTACCAAAACATTTAAGTCTCATTATTTGAAATAATTCTAACATTAAAGAATTTATCAGGAATTAGGACTAAAAAAAAAAAAAAGGGGGGGGGGGGGTACTTCTTATTTCAAATGTAGTACACTCACTTACTCACTCAGGAAGACCTGTCATGTTTACCCACATTACGCAAAAAGCCACTGACTGTATTATGCATAATTGCCCGTGTAGTCGTGTAGAACAATAACTGACAAGTCTCCCCACAGATTACTACTGATTTCTGCACATCCCTGCAAGGGAATACTTTTTGCATCAGAGTATATCAAGACACATTTTAAACAAGAATAGATTGTCAAAAGCAGTGAATCCCTAAGGACTTAGGGTCCTATTACATGGGCCAAAGGGGGCCTGATGAATACTGTAAATGAGCACCGATCTACTAGATCAGCTCTCGCTTGCTGGGCCTATTACAAGGCCCGATAATCGTTTAGCAAGGGCTGCATGGACATTGTTACCAATGTCCTTGCAGCCCTTGCCCTTGCCCAAACAGTATACATTACCCATCCACGCTAGTTTTGGGGTCCTGTATACCTGTATTGTCCTGTATACCTGCAGGGTTGTATTTACCTGTATGGCAGTGTTATTCAGTCACAGTGTGTCTGTATTGGTCATGTCTGGTATGGGGGTGTTATCCAGTCACAGTATGGCGGTATTGGTCAGTTCTGGTATAGCGGTGTTATCCAGTCACAGTATGGCAGTATTGGTCAGGTCTGATATGATGGTGTTATCCAGTCACAGTATGGTGGTATTGGTCAGGACTGGTGTGGCGGTGTTACCCTGTCACAGTTTGCCAGTATTGGTCAGGTCTGGTATGGCAGTGTTATCCAGTCACAGTATGGCGGTATTGGTCAGGTCTGGTATGACAGTGTTATCCATTCACAGTATGGCGGTATTGGTCAGGTCTGGTATGACAGTGTTATCCAGCACAGTATAGCGGTATTGGTCAGGTCTGGTGTGGCGGTGTTATCCATTCACAGTATGGCGGTATTGGTCAGGTCTAGTGTGGCAGTGTTATCCAGTCACAGTATGGCGGTATTGGTCAGGTCTGGTGTGGCAGTGTTATCCAGTCACAGTATGGCGGTATTGGTCAGGTCTGGTGTGGCGGTGTTACCCAGTCACAGTATGGCGGTATTGGTCAGGTCTGGTATGGAGGTGTTATCCAGTCACAGTATGGCGGTATTGGTCAGGTCTGGTATGGAGGTGTTATCCAGTCACAGTATGGCGGTATTGGTCAGGTCTGGCAGTGTTATCCAGTCACAGTATGGCGGTATTGGTCAGGTCTGGTATGACAGTGTTATCCAGTCACAGTATAGCGGTATTGGTCAGGTCTGGTATGGAGGTGTTATCCAGTCACAGTATGGCGGTATTGGTCAGGTCTGGCAGTGTTATCCAGTCACAGTATGGCGGTATTGGTCAGGTCTGGTATGACAGTGTTATCCAGCACAGTATAGCGGTATTGGTCAGGTCTGGTGTGGCGGTGTTATCCAGTCACAGTATGGCGGTATTGGTCAGGTCTTATATGACAGTGTTATCCAGTTACAGTATGACGGTATTGGTCAGGTCTGGTGTGGCAGTGTTATCCAGTCACAGTATGGCGGTATTGGTCAGGTCTGGTGTGGCAGTGTTATCCAGTCACAGTATGGCGGTATTGGTCGTGTCTGATATGGGGGTGTTATCCAGTCACAGTATGGCGGTATTGGTCAGGTCTGGTATGGAGGTGTTATCCAGTCACAGTATGGCGGTATTGGTCAGGTCTGGTATGGAGGTGTTATCCAGTCACAGTATGGCGGTATTGGTCAGGTCTGGCAGTGTTATCCAGTCACAGTATGGCGGTATTGGTCAGGTCTGGTATGACAGTGTTATCCAGTCACAGTATAGCGGTATTGGTCAGGTCTGGTATGGAGGTGTTATCCAGTCACAGTATGGCGGTATTGGTCAGGTCTGGCAGTGTTATCCAGTCACAGTATGGCGGTATTGGTCAGGTCTGGTATGACAGTGTTATCCAGCACAGTATAGCGGTATTGGTCAGGTCTGGTGTGGCGGTGTTATCCATTCACAGTATGGCGGTATTGGTCAGGTCTTATATGACAGTGTTATCCAGTTACAGTATGACGGTATTGGTCAGGTCTGGTGTGGCTGTGTTATCCAGTCACAGTATGGCGGTATTGGTCAGGTCTGGTGTGGCAGTGTTACCCAGTCACAGTATGGCGGTATTGGTCAGGTCTGGTATGGAGGTGTTATCCATTCACAGTATGGCGGTATTGGTCAGGTCTTATATGACAGTGTTATCCAGTCACAGTATGACGGTATTGGTCAGGTCTGGTGTGGCTGTGTTATCCAGTCACAGTATGGCGGTATTGGTCAGGTCTGGTGTGGCAGTGTTATCCAGTCACAGTATGGCGGTATTGGTCATGTCTGGTATGGGGGTGTTTCCAGTCACAGTATGGCGGTATTGGTCAGGTCTGGTGTGGCGGTGTTATCCAGTCACAGTATGGTGGTATTGGTCAGGTCTGGTATAGCGGTGTTATCCAGTCACAGTATGGCAGTATTGGTCAGGTCTGATATGATGGTGTTATCCAGTCACAGTATGGTGGTATTGGTCAGGACTGGTGTGGCGGTGTTACCCTGTCACAGTTTGCCAGTATTGGTCAGGTCTGGTATGGCAGTGTTATCCATTCACAGTATGGCGGTATTGGTCAGGTCTGGTATGACAGTGTTATCCAGCACAGTATGGCGGTATTGGTCAGGTCTGGTATGGCAGTGTTATCCATTCACAGTATGGCGGTATTGGTCAGGTCTGGTATGACAGTGTTATCCAGCACAGTATAGCGGTATTGGTCAGGTCTGGTGTGGCGGTGTTATCCATTCACAGTATGGCGGTATTGGTCAGGTCTAGTGTGGCAGTATAATCCAGTCACAGTATGGCAGTATTGGTCAGGTCTGGTGTGGCAGTGTTATCCAGTCACAGTATGGCGGTATTGGTCAGTTCTGGTGTGGCGGTGTTACCCAGTCACAGTATGGCGGTATTGGTCAGGTCTGGTATGGAGGTTTTATCCAGTCACAGTATGGCGGTATTGGTCAGGTCTGGTATGGAGGTGTTATCCAGTCACAGTATGGCGGTATTGGTCAGGTCTGGCAGTGTTATCCAGTCACAGTATGGCGGTATTGGTCAGGTCTGGTATGACAGTGTTATCCAGTCACAGTATGGCGGTATTGGTCAGGTCTGGTATGGAGGTGTTATCCAGTCACAGTATGGCGGTATTGGTCAGGTCTGGCAGTGTTATCCAGTCACAGTATGGCGGTATTGGTCAGGTCTGGTATGACAGTGTTATCCAGCACAGTATAGCGGTATTGGTCAGGTCCGGTGTGGCGGTGTTATCCATTCACAGTATGGCGGTATTGGTCAGGTCTTATATGACAGTGTTATCCCGTTACAGTATGGCGGTATTGGTCAGGTCTGGTGTGGCAGTGTTATCCAGTCACAGTATGGCGGTATTGGTCAGGTCTGGTGTGGCAGTGTTATCCAGTCACAGTATGGCGGTATTGGTCAGGTCTGGTGTGGCGGTGTTACCCAGTCACAATATGGCGGTATTTGTCAGGTCTGGTATGGAGGTGTTATCCAGTCACAGTATGGCGGTATTGGTCAGGTCTGGTATGGAGGTGTTATCCAGTCACAGTATGGTGGTATTGGTCAGGTTTGGCAGTGTTATCCAGTCACAGTATGGCGGTATTGGTCAGGTCTGGCAGTGTTATCCAGTCACAGTATGGCGGTATTGGTCAGGTCTGGTGTAGCAGTGTTACCCAGTCACAGTTTGGTATACCTGTTGTGCCCTGTGTATACATGTACTGTATGGATGGAGTAGGGGGTCCTGTATATACATGTACTGTATGGATGGCGTAGGGGGCCCTGTATATACATGTAATGTGTAGTTGGAGTAGGGGGTCCTGTATATACATGTACTGTATAGATGGAGGAGGGGGTCCTGTATATACATGTACAGTATAGATGGAGTAGGGGGTCCTGTATATACATGTACTGTATAGATGGAGTAGTGGGCCCTGTATATACATGTACTGTATAGATGGAGTAGGGGGCCCTGTATATACATGTACTGTATAGATGTAGTAGGGGGTCCTGTATATATATGTACTGTATAGATGGAGTAGGGGCTCCTGTATATACATGTAGTGTATAGATGGAGTAGGGGGCCCTGTATATATATGTACTGTATAGATGGAGTAGGGGGCCCTGTATATACATGTACTGTATAGATGGAGTAGGGGGTCCTGTATATACATGTACTGTATGGATGGAGTAGGGGGTCCTGTATATACATGTACTGTATATATGGAGTAGGGGGTCTACCAGTTATTACTGTGGATGTTGTGAGGCAGCTGCCCTAGCAACCATTGCTCCCTGTGAAAATGAAAGCAGTAATCCTATTGGTTGCTAAGGCTCCAACTGCCGTGTCTGCTGCAGCTAATTATATCACCTGTGTTTGCAGTGAGGAGATTTTCCCATTCATCTCTATGGGGCGCCTCTCTTTCCCCTCCCCCTCCCCTCCTGTACATCTGGCGGGGACGGGACCTTCGCAATAACCTTCCTGGGCACCCAATGTATCTGTGTGCCAAATTTGGGGTCAAACGGTTCAGGCGTTTGGAAGTCTATAGAGGACAGACAGACATATATATATATATATATATATATATATATATATATATATAATTTATCATTTACTCTAAATTTACTTAGGACTCTTGCTTGATCCATTAAACTTCCCTAAGCCATAGAGTAAAATTTTCAAGCCCTCAGGTTTTTAATGTCTAAGTGAGTTATTTCTCCCATACTCTCTAGGTTTCTAGTGGTGTTTAGTTATCTGTTTCCTATATGACATATGATTAACTCATCTATCTTAGTTATGGTTTTTTGTTTATCTTCAATTTTACATTTGAAGATTATTTTCTTATACTGTTGCATGACCTGCAATCTCTGTTCTTTGTGACTCTCCATAGAAATTTATGGTATGTTACATTTTAGTTAGAATATAATATAATATGAAGGAAAGCGGTGCACTGAAGATTTAAATATAAGAGGTTTACCATTACAATGTAAACCTGCTCACCTGGTGGGGTCATACGTGGACGTGATATTTATCGCATACATATGAAAGCATGTGTAAATTTGTTGTGCTGGGCACAGGCGTGCATCTCTTAGTGAATCTGTCTGGGAAAAGGGGATGCTCTTCGTAAATGTCCCCCCCAATGTCACATTTAGACTTCCTGCATGTTTGGCTGCTTTTTTTCAGCCTATCATCATGTAGGAGAGTCTATGGGAGATCGTAGCATCACGTGAGAACCCTACATGTCGATAGCAGCGATTGGCTTGCCAGATCAGATGACCTGGGCATATAAGAATCAGGTCCCGCGGTGCTCGTGTCAGACGCAGGCTGGAAGAGATTAGGGAGAGAGCTGATGTCTGTAAGGCAGAGTGTTAGGCAGGGAATTAGTGTGCGTTTAGGCAGGAATCTGACACGAAGAACCCAACAGTCCTTCTAAGGGCTTAAAAATTTCTTATTTTTTTATTTTTTGCTACTCTTGACTGCTGGCTTGAACTTGTAGTGCACTTGTCAGTAGTCAATTTGTCCTGTTGCTGACATTCTTTTGGCTGGCTGGGATCTGTAGTTCAGCTATACCTATCCTCACTGTGCGCGTCCTCTGCACCTGGTGCCTTAAAAAAAAAAAAGCACCAGTTACACACATACTCTATACGACTACCCACAAATCTCCTGTCAGTAGTCAATTTATCCTGTTGCTGACATTCTCTTGGCTGGCTTGGATGTGTAGTTCAGCTATGCCTATCCTCACTGTGCTGCATCTTGTGCACGTGGTGCCCCAGAGGCATCCATGCATGCTGCCTCTGCTATTTCCTGTCTATTTCCATGTTGTTTCCATCATTTTTTGAGGTTTTCAGGTTTTCAGGAAACCTTCCCTGTGCAGAGCTTTGGTCCCCTGCAAAAATGCTCGAGTTTCACATTGACGTCAATGGGGTTCGTTACTCGAAACGAGCACCCGAGCATCAGGAAATCTGAAGTATCAAGCACCGGAGCATTTTAGTACTCGCTCATCTCTAACTTAGACCACAGCAAGCATAACATCCTCAGTTGAAATCCCTGTATGTGGCCCAAAACATATTTATTTATTTGCCAGCCCAGCATGAAGCACTGGGGACGGGCCTGCCGCCCCCCAGTGTGACGATTTTCCCTCTCTTCTGTGGTGAGACTCCATTGATTCTAATGGAGCCGCGTCACAGAGGGGAGGGGGTTTTGTCCCACTGGTGGCCAGCGGGCCTGACTCCAGTGCTTCATGCCAGGCCAGTGCTTGGGAATAGACCGGCGCCTTGTGCAGGAACTAGGCGGTAGTTCAAAATCAGGACCATGGCTTCTGCATCCCCGCCCCAACGCTGGTCTGTTTATGAAAAAAACAGAAAGCAATGTACCTAGTGGTACATTTTCTTTAAGGCTATGTTCACACGCTGTATAAACAATGGCCATTCCACAAGTAATGACATTGGTTATTGCTACCTATGGCTGGAATTACTGATTATCATTATATGATCCTGTGGATAGACCATAAATCTGTTTTTCTCAGTAAACCCCTTGAAGGGTAAATTCACACTGACTGATCTGTTTTTCTCAGTAAACCCCTTGAAGGGTAAATTCACACGGACGGATTAACACGGACGATTTAGCTGCGGATTCTATGCCTATTACTTTCAATGAGGATACATACTCGCAGCGTGAAAGCGCTATTAACCCCCTGCCGGCCGGAGCATACTTTACCTGCTCCCCGCTCTGGCTTGCTTTGGGGGGCTCCTGGCATCTTAACATCCAGTTTAGCCAATCAGTGGGTGCGGCGGGGCAGCGCACTGATTGGCTGAGCAGGACGTCAAGCCGAGAACCCCCGAAGCAAGCCGGAGCAGGGAGCAGGTAACGTATGCTCCGGCCGGCGGGGGGTTTATGGCACTTTCACGTACATACTCCCAAAAGTAATAGGCATACGATCCGCAGTGGATTTCGCTGCAAATTCGCAGCGTAAAATCCGCTGCGGATCAGTCCGTGTAAATTTACCCAAAGAAAAAAATATCCTTTAACTAAAGAATTCGGGTGAAAGTATAAAAGTATATACGATTTAAAAATATTCTGTAGAACTTGGATGTTACTTACAAACAATAAACTAAACTAACAATAAAATAAAGTGCATAAAAGGCCGTTATTTGAAGTGAGTCATTTCATCACCGAACATAATTTAGCAATGTATTTTAAGCAGCCAAACACAAAACTGTTGTTAGACTGTGATATTTAGTTATGGAGTGAAAATAAAAGATTTCTATTATACAGGTAAAGCAATCATTTACTAAAACATCCCAGCTCCAAACAGAAGGTTCATTTAATAAATCTTTAATAAGTATTGTGTCAAATAAGCAGCGCCTTGTTGCCTGGGAAAGCTGCTTAATTGTATATTCCTAGAGAATTCAGCGAAATAATAAAAACAGAGGAAATAAATGAATATGTATGAAGGTTTCTAAATGCACCTCCGAAAAGAATGGAGCATGGCAAATGAAACGATGGCATTGTAGGAATGTTTGCTCATAAAGCATCTCATCAATGAACTACAGAGTTTATTGTGCTATTTTATGCAAATATTGTGAGTTACTAAATAAATACAATATGGTATACGGGAGGTAAAAGTCAAGTAGCTGCCAGAGGTGGTCAAGAAGCTGAAAACAGCGAAAGAAGGCAATGTATACAATTATATGTAACTCCCATTGACATAAATGGGAGTAGCATTAAGAGCATAACCCCGCAAGCTTGTAGAGCTACTTTGTTTTCACAACTCATATTAACATTGATGCAAATAGCTAGAGGGGGCTCAGGAAGCCATTTGAGAGTATGGAAATATCCCTTTAAATCAGTTTCTCATAAGCATTGTGTTGGTGCATTTTTATTAAAGGGGTTATTCAGCTGTCTCTGGAAAAAGTGGCCATGTTTTTCTAACTCTGGATAACCCCTTTAAGCCCATAAGACCCAGCCAGACTGCAGGACTAATAGCCTAGATTGACATCAACATAGATCACTGTATATGGGCATTATAGAGAGTTCTCTATAACCCCCAGCTAAGAGCTGTTCCAAATAGTAATTTCTGTTCTTTGGCCTTGCAGAACCATGTCTGAAGAAATTGCCAGGCAAGCTGTAACATCTGTAAGCCTGTCCACCACTGACATCATACAATGATAACTTGGCCAAGGGTGGGGAAACAACAGCCTCCCCTGAGTAGTTTTATCTCTCTCTCCCTTTCTTACTTTAGTAAATGTTAACTGAACATAACTACATGAGTAGCAGTGTCATACAAGTATGTCATTTATACAAATAGAACTTTTAAACACTTTACTTGAGTTTCACAGGAAACCTACAACTGGTCTATATTTTGTTGTCTCTTGTTTTAAGATCTTTAAGGGTTATATAGGATAAAAACATGATTATGGGCAAAGAAACACGTGACAACTATTGCAGTAGACGTTCCATGTAGAGGATCTGGTGCAAAAAAAAAGTTTAATTTTCTTTGCTTGTATGCAGGATTTAGATCTGTATTACTCTCTAGATAAGCTATTTTCTTAAAACAGTGTTTTTTTTTCCTATAGGAAAAACAGTTCTAGACTGTGTTGGATTTTTGCAAGTCCCTTGCATCTCGCAGGCGAAAAGTGAAGTTACCCACATAAATTGTTCTACTTTAGCACTTCACAGAAGCAATTACATGCCCCCATGAAATCTCAGAAGTTAGGTGCATAGGTTTGTCATTGGAAGGACCTATGACACCCAGGTAGAATCAACAACATGATTCATCTATACATCTTCTGTCACTGGGGTGCCGAGGCCCCCACTTCTCACTAGAACATTTAAAATTAAAACAATAAATTATGGTTGAGAGATCACGGAATGTATGTTGATAATTTAACATTTATTATGAAAGTAATAATAATAATAATTTTTATTTGTATAGCGCCAACAGATTCCGCAGCACTTATTTAAATATATAAATCCATACAGGTTATATTTATATTAAATTTTACAATGAATAAAATGAAATAATTTTAAAAGTACAGAATTAGAGACCTCCTCTCGAGAGCGTACAGACTAGAATGACTGGGGGTGACACGAGAGGCAACAAGGGCTTTATTTGTCAATGTTCCAGTCATTGTTCATAGAATCTCAAAGTGCCTATAGGTGATTGGGCGAGCCAGTCACACGCCATTTTCTGAGCTCAGGTGGCAAGTACAATGTAGATGACACCAAAGAGGTTATAGAGAGGATGCAGAAGGGATAGCAGAGAGGGAGATGAGATTAGGAAATGTTATAAGTCTTCAGGGCACGCTTGAAACTGGGGGTGTTGGAAATCAGTCTGAGTTATTTGGGTAGGGAGTTCCAGAGAACTGGTGCAGCATGAGAGAAGTCTTGGAGGCGGGTGTGAGAGTTTCTGATTATAGAAGATGTTTGTTTAAGGTCATTAGCAGAACGCAGAGCACGGAAAGGATGATAGGTTGAGATGAGGGAGGAGATGTATGGAGGGGCAGAGTTGTAGAGAGCTTTATGGGTGAGGCTGAGGAGTTTGAACTGTGTTCTGTATTTAATGGGTAACCAGTGCAGTGACTGGCACAGGGGGAGACATCAGTATAACGTCTGGAGAGGAAGATGAGTCTGGCTGCTGCATTCAGGATAGAGCTCGGGTCAGGGTTAGGGAAAAGAGAATAAGGGGGTGCCACGTGGTACTCCATGAAAAGAATCCCATAACTAACCTATGCAAAGAACCGATGCAAATAAAGTGCACCCCACAACGTATTTAATTGTACAAAAATGTATACTTTATGTGGAAATACTCAACACCAACATAATTAAAAACACCACGTTGGGTACAGAGCAATGCCACAGGAAAACTTTTAAAATACAGTGGTGCCTTGGATTACGAGCATAATTCGTTCCGGGACCGTGCTTGTAATTCAAATCCACTCTTAAACCAAAGCAAATTCTCCCATAAGAAATCACTGATATGTAGACAATTGGTTCCACCCCAAAAATAATGATTTTATATTCTGAACAACATATAGAACAGATGAAACAAACATTTAGAAACAGCTGAATATGTCATATTATAAGTTACTGTACAGTATAGCAATCAGCAGGAGTATAATGTATACTAACTGCATAAACCTGAAAAACAGCCACAGGTTGTAGATACAGGATGGAACTGCAGATCCACATAATGCAGTAGTGTAGTACAACAGGCTAGAATAGAGAATCAGGGCTGCTGTCAGAGGACTGTGTGGTCACATGACAGCAATGGGGAAGGGGGGGTGTTCAGCATGGACCAATCAGGAAGTGAGAATCACAGAGCTGTACAGGAGGACAGAGATAGTGTGAATGGCAGGCACATTATAGCAGCAGTGTGGGTGGCTGAGTGTAAGTGCAGGCATATTATAGCAGCAGTGTGTATAGCTGCATGTAAGTGCAGGCACATTATAGCAGCAGTGTGTATAGCTAAGTGTAAGTGTAGGCACATTATAGCAGCAGTGTGTATAGCTAAGTGTAAGTGTAGGCACATTATAGCAGCAGTGTGTATAGCTAAGTGTAAGTGTAGGCACATTATAGCAGCAGTGTGTATAGCTAAGTGTAAGTGTAGGCACATTATAGCAGGAATGGAGGGGATGGGAAACACATGGCCTCATAGAGATTGCAGGAAGCATGGCATATGTGGGCACATAAATGCAGCACTCTCTGGCCGGGGAGAGAGGGGTTACAGCTATGGAGAGATCACCTCCACAGTCCTGTCCCCTGATGCAAGCCCCAGCCTGAAGTGGATCTGCTATGATGTGGAAGGTGAGGGAGACTTCCTGGGTCATAGTACAGGGCTGTAGACCACACTATGTGGACCATACCCCTCCCCTACTCGCTCTCCCACCCAGTACATGGAGCTTCTAAACCAAAGCAATGCTCTTAAACCAAGTCACAATTTTGAAAAACTGTGAGCTCTTCTTGCAAAATGCTCTCAATCCAAGTTACTCTTAAACCAAGGTACCACTGTATATAGATTTTCCCCAATAAGGTGCAACATAAATAAGTGCAATCCATACCATGGACAGATGAAACTAAACAGTTGAATGTAATATGACGCTGAGGCCTAAAGGGGTTATTATACCATGGTTTTACAAGTCATAACCTATCATTTTCAAGTGAACCTTGCCTTGCCTGGGAATATTCACTAAGGGTACAAACCCACTTGCCGGATCTGCAGCGAGTCTCCTTGCTGCGTTTTTGCAGCGAGACTCGCTGCAGATCCTGGCCCTATACTTTCAATAGCAGAGAAACTCGCAGCAGGGATGTACATCCCTGCTGCGATTTTGTCTGCAGCCCGCCCCATTAACCCCCCGGCCGCCGGACAATATACATTACCGGGTCCCCGTTCCTGCTTGCTTAGGGGCTCCCGGTGTCTTCACGGCCCGCCCGGCCAATCAGTGCGCTGCGGCAGGGCAGCGCACTGATTGGCCGGGCAGAACGTGCCGGGAGCCGCCGAAGCAAGCAGGAGCGGGGACCTGGTAATGTATATCCTGCCCGCAGCCCCGGCCGCCCCCTGCAGCCACGGCCACCCGATCGCAGCCCCGCAGCCCCGGCCGCCCGATCGTCCCCCCGCAGCCCCGGCCGCCCGATCGTCCCCCCGCAGCCCCGGCCGCCCGATCGTCCCCCCGCAGCCCCGGCCGCCCGATCGTCCCCCCGCCGCCCCGGCCGCCCGATCGTCCCCCCGCAGCCCCGGCCGCCCGATCGT
The DNA here is from genome assembly GCF_027789765.1 of Dendropsophus ebraccatus. NCBI lineage: Eukaryota > Metazoa > Chordata > Amphibia > Anura > Hylidae > Dendropsophus > Dendropsophus ebraccatus. Next base: position 37,536,994 of record NC_091454.1, on the reverse strand, counting down.
CCCCCCGCAGCCCCGGCCGCCCGATCGTCCCCCCGCAGCCCCGGCCGCCCGATCGTCCCCCCGCAGCCCCGGCCGCCCGATCGTCCCCCCGCAGCCCCGGCCGCCCGATCGCCGGGGCTGCAGGGGGGCGTGTAAGCGATCAGTGCTGCGGGGGGACGGGCGATTGGGCGGCCGGGGTTGCCGGGGGACGATCGGGCGGCCGGGGCTGCGGGGGACGATCGGGCGGCCGGGGCTGCGGGGGGACGGTCGGGCGGCCGGGGCGGCGGGGGGACGATCGGGCGGCCGGGGCTGCGGGGGGACGATCGGGCGGCCGGGGCTGCGGGGGGACGATCGGGCGGCCGGGGCTGCGGGGGGACGATTGGGCGGCCGGGGCTGCGGGGGGACGATCGGGCGGCCGGGGCTGCGGGGCTGCGATCGGGTGGCCGTGGCTGCGGGGGGGCGGCCGGGGCTGCGGGCAGGATATACATTACCAGGTCCCCGCTCCTGCTTGCTTCGGCGGCTCCCGGCACGTTCTGCCCGGCCAATCAGTGCGCTGCCCTGCCGCAGCGCACTGATTGGCCGGGCGGGCCGTGAAGACACCGGGAGCCCCGAAGCAAGCAGGAACGGGGACCCGGTAATGTATAATGGCCGGGGGGTTAATGGGGCGGGCTGCAGACAAAATCGCAGCAGGGATGTACATCCCTGCTGCGAGTTTCTCTGCTATTGAAAGTATAGGGCCAGGATCTGCAGCGAGTCTCGCTGCAAAAACGCAGCAAGGAGACTCGCTGCAGATCCGGCAAGTGGGTTTGTACCCTTAAGAATAGGATTTTGCATTGTTTACTGTCTTTTCCATTTCCGTTTTATTATTATTATTATTATTATTATTATTATTATTATTATTATTATTTGGCACTTTGTTAGTGAGGTGTCTACTACAAAGCATCGGTTTAGGCCTCAAAATCATATTACATTTTACAGTTCCATCTGTCTATGGTATAGATTGCATTTATTTGTGTTGCATCCCCTCGGATGGGGCAAGATTAATATATTTCTATTTTTTTTTTCTGTGGCATTACTTTGCACCCAGTGTATCCATTCTTTGCTTAGATTATGTTTGGGGTTAGGTAACAGAGGTCAGGAAGATCCAGATCCAGAATTCAGTACTGAGTGGTAATCAGAAGCATAGTCAAGTCATTGACAAGAAACAAAGATCAAGTAGAATTGATGGAAGATACTAAGTGGACATATGTACCATCAGACATGCTTTAGATAAAACCTAATCAGTTTAATTCATACTGTAAGTAGTGAAGAGCGAACATTCCGATGTTTGGTTCGGATCCCAAACGCGAACATAAAAAAAATATTTATATATATTGTGATCAGTTCATGTACGTGTTCGACAAACATTCACAATAAAATAACAAACGTACAGTAGAAGTGCACATTTCTGTCTAGAGTTAGCCATATGCATACAGATTATCAGGTGCAAAGCGTAAATTGCACATTTACGTATGTTTCTGTCTAGAGTTACGCGCATGTGTATAGATTATCAGGCGCAAAGAATAAATTGCGCAGAAAACAATCGTTGTAACCATTCCGATCATTGAACAAATTGTTTGTGATCGGCGAACACAAACAATTATTATTATGCTCGTACGGACATACGAATATTTACAAATATGTTTGCTCATCAATAACTGTAAATGCAAAATACTAACTAAAGCCAAAGTTGAGGAAAAACCAATATGACTGGCCAGTAAAATACACTTTTAAATCGAGTGCCGTTGACTTTGAAGAGCAGAAGGACGCATCATTGGATCCTGGATAGGTATGTATATCATAATTATGGATTGAATTAAGGTTTTTAATAAAAATATTAATTTACATATCTTAATTTTTCATTGGAAATGGACAGTTACTTATCTCATCTTTATCATTTTTCTCTTGACGTGTTAATGACTTCCTGTGTCATCGAGGCTTTGTTTCCAATTTCAAGCAAATTTAAGTTTTTATAGTCTAATGATTAAAGATTGATTCCAGGTTTCACCCTAGCGTAATAGCCGGTTGTTTGCCAAATGAGTTGGCTAAATTCCTAGATTTCTTTATTAGATCACATATTAGGTTAATCAACATACAAATGGTTTTTAATAACTGTATTTCATGATCAGAGAAGAATGAGGCAAAAATCTGTCACTTTAAGGCTATGCTACCACTACAGGAATGTGCCGTCATTTAAGGGCAAAAGGCACCATCTATTGATAATGGCAGCAGTAATCAATGGTCATAATCATTATTTGTGGCTGTCATTGTCAATAGGCGGCATCTTTTCCAGACAATATCCTGTAGTGGGAGCATAGCCTTATTTTTTAAATAATTCACAAATATTGAGTGAAGTGCATTATTTGATCTGTGCTTGGCTCATCAAGCTGCCAGCCTTTCAGTGTTGCTCTGCTCCCTGCCACTTCTCCCAGGATGCCTAGAAAAGCTGGATCCAATCCTGGGAAACTTCTTAGAGTTTTCCAGGATTAGATCCAGCTTTTCCCTTGCACGCAGGGTGAAGCGGTAGGGCTGAAAGGCCGGCGGCTTGATGAGAGGAGCAGAGATGAAACAAAGTGCTTTGCTTCATTTAGATCAGTGATTCACTCATCTCTATTTAAAATCCTCAAATAACTCACTTGCTGAAAAGTTAGAACATATTCGACTTTAGGCCTTAACTTATGTAATATCAGATTCCAAAGATATTAATGTGTTATTAAATTATTACAATTATTATTGTTGTCATTATAAATAACTTTTGCCTTGTCATGAGGAGGTCAAAAGTTATTGACCCTAATGGGTCCTGCTCTGACCCGCTAGAATCAGGAGATATGGCTGGGAAGAGAGCACGGCAGCAGCACAATCCAGTTCCTGGCTGTATCTCCTGATAGTCTGACGACTCCACCAATGTAAGTCTGTGATTCTACAGAACTGGCGAGTGGTCAGGGAGTTGATGGCATGGCCGCTCTCTCATTGACTATATCTTCTGATCACAGCAAGTCTGAGCAATGAGATCTGTTGTGATCAATAACTTTAGAAATGCTTGATGACATGTCAGAAGTTATTTTTAATGACAATGACCCTTAAAGGACAACTCTGGCGAAATTTTTTTTTGGCTTATTTAACACACATTACAAAGTTATATAACTTTCTAATGTGGTTAAATACCCGGTCTGGCCCCCTTCCCCCACTTTCCGACTCCCGACCCTCCACCCCGGAAGTTAAACAATGTATACATTACCTATTACGGTCGTCATTGTCCTCTTCTCCCGGGCGGCATCTGGTGACGGGTGACGTCAGAGCTGGGGGGGGCGGTCCGGGTCTTCTTCCTCTTCGGCGTCTTCATTGAGAGTCAATGAGAGAGAAAAGGCTGCTGGTGCACATGCGCACCAGCAGCCTTTTCATTGGCTGGAGCGCATCACATGGCTTCCAGCTTGCTCAGCCCTGATTGGCTGAGCTTGCTGGAAGCCATGTGATGCGCTCCAGCCAATGAAAAGGCTGCCGGTGCGCAAGCGAACTGGCAGCCTTTTCTCTCTCATGGACCCGGAAGCAAGAGACATCGCTGGACGGCGGACGCAGGTGACGGTGAGGCGGACGGCGGGCGAATGGAGTGGCGATCGTCACCGGAGGGATGGTGAGTATGGTGTCTGTGTGTGTCTGTGTTTTTTTTTTTTTGGGGGGGGGTCCCGCCGGAGTTGTCCTTTAAACTAATAAAACTATTATGTAAAAAGTTCTCAACAATTGTTTTTCAAGACCTCTACTCATTTAAAAGATCCCTACTCATGCATAAGCTTTTACATACTTCTCAAAAAATACCAGATGTCTGATGTGTCCAATCTGACAACAATAGAATACACTAGAAAATGTACCCGGCGCTGCCGTGTGTTAATTAGATTTGCTCCAAGGTCACCCAGGAGGCCGATCTATACCCTTGTTTTTTTTGTTTAACCCCTTAACGACATCGGGCGTAAACTTACGCCCTGGCGCCCTGGTACTTAGCGCATCAGGGCGTAAATTTACGCCCGATGTTTCCCCGATCGCTGCGTGTTCACACACAGCGGTCGGGGAAGATGGCCTGCTATAAATCATAGCAGGCCATCATAGCTTCTCGGCACGGGGGGTGGTTAACACCCCCCGTGCTTACGATCGCTGCTATAGGCTGATCAATTCAGATCAGCCAATAGCGGCGATCGGAACCTTTCCGGGTCATCGGTGACCCGATGACCCGGAAAAAAATGGCGGTCGGTGCTGTCCGAGGACGGCACCGACCGCCATTACTGTAAAAAGTAATGTTGATCGCCGTGCCACCGGCCCGATCGCCGTGAACGGCCGGCCGGCCGTTCACGGCGATCGGGCCGATGGCACAGCGATCAGAGTCCCACAAAATAGTAAATACCTGCCCTGGACCCCTCAGCTAGGTAGCCGAGGGGTCCAGAGCAGGTATTTGTACATTACTCACCTGTCCCGGGCTCCTGATCGGCGGCTTCCGGGTTCGCGGCGTCCTCCGTCATTCCGTTCGGTCTTCGGGTCTTTCCGGCGGTCCTCGTCGTCTTCTTTCGGCTATTTTCGGCTCCAGCCTCGTCATTTTCCGGATTTTGCGCTCTGCTGCCCCCTAGCGGCTGATATGTGTAATACACTTATCAGCAGCTACAGGGATACTCAGAATATAGAAAAAGTGTTTTTTTTTTTCCCCAATTTTTTTTTTTCTATTTTCCGCACCCTATCGCCGCTGAGTGTTGATTAGCATCGCACGAAAGTGCGCTGCTAATCAGCAACTCCTCCTTTTTGGCGTAGGGTGTTTTTTTTCTATATTCTACTGCCACGGTCTGCTTATAAGTGCCTTTGTTGGCGTAGATTTTTTTTATACTTACTGTAAAAAAAACACGTAAAAAACACTACATTACACCACACTACATTGAATAAAGTTTGACACTACACCACTACATACCCCATATACTAGTCCCCATATAAAGATGGCCCCTAGGGTGTTTTCGGTGTCAGAGGGATACGTTATTATTGCCTCCGACACCGAAACAGCCAGTGAGGATGAATGGGGGGGATCGTTCTTTCCTCCATTCATCCTCATCATCCAGTGACGTGTCTGGGGGTAGCGTAGCGTACGCTGCCCCCCAGACTCGTCTTTTCCGCCAGTACCGTCCCAAAAAGAGATCACGGTATGGTGTGAAATTCTACAAACTCTGTGAGAGTACCTCTGGGTACACTTACAGATTTAGGGTACATGCACACTGCGGAATGGCGAAGGATAACCCTTTGTGCATTCCGCAGCTGGCACCCGCCGGCGGACTGATGGAGGCGCATGTCTCCACCCGTGTCATAGACTCCATGTTATGCACGGGCGGATTCCGTCGTCCATCCAAAGAATGAACACGTTGGACGGAGAGCGGAATCCGCCCGTGCATAGAATGGAGTCTATGACACGGACGGAGACGTGCGCCTGCATCAGTCCGCCGGCGGGTGCCAACTGCGGAATGCACGAAGGGTTATCTGTCGCGATTCCGCAGTGTGCATGTACCCTTACAGTGTATGTAGGAAGGAACACCCGAATCCAGCCCCAGATGCCCCCCCTCCATCCTCGGAACAAGTGGGAAGATCGTCCGGGAACTGATCTTCCCACTGCTGGATAGTGGTTACCACCTGTACGGGGATAACTTTTATACCAGCACCCCCTCTTCCGATCCCTCGCTGCCCGAGCTACTGTAGCTTGCGGCACGATCCGAACATATCAGAAGTAGTAATAGCGCCCTAATATTTAGCAGCCATGGAGCGGACCCAGCGCTTCTGGATATGAAGGACCCCGTATCGCACCAGGACAACATTTTCCAGGTGACGTCCCCCACACTGGAGAACAGGAGACCCCAGAAGAAGTGCAGAGTGTGGCGTAACAGGGGGATCAGGAAGGACACCATTTCCAGTGTGACGCCTGTCCTGATCACCCCGGCCTTTGCATTTTGGATCGCTCCAAGGCGCACCACACGTCACTGGGGTTCTACATTATCTAAATTCTGTCCCTTATTCCTATTTCAGGGGTCACGTTGGTCCGGGGATTATTCTGATCGCCATTATGGAGTCGGGAAGGAATTTTTCCCATTGATGAGGCTACTGTCGTCTGCCTCACGAGGGTTTTTTGCCTTCCTCTGGATCAACACAGATTGAATTTGATGGACACCTGTCATTTCCAACCTTATAAACTAATAATTGCCCTAATACCCCCAAATAAATTAGAATTGTCCCTTTTTCCCAGCTAAATAGGTATGGCCGCCATTCCCATTAGAGGATGCCATGATGCAATTACAAAGCCTCTGTGCGGCCAGGACAGTAGAAACCCCCCACAAGTGACCCCATTCTGGAAACTACACCCGATAAGGAATCTAACAAGGGGGGCAGTGGGGATATGGCCCCCAAGTGACGGCCACATTTGGGACGTGAAAATGAAAAAAATGGTATTTTTTATTTTCTCGGCACATGTTCTACGTAAGTGCCTGTCACCAGTGGGGTCCATATGCTCACTGCACCCCTTGTTAGATTCCTTATGGGGTGTAGTTTCCAGAATGGGGTCACTTGTTGGGGGTTTCTACTGACCTGGCAGCACAGGAGCTTTGTAATTGCGACATGGCCTCCATCCTCCATTCCAGCCTCTAAATGGCGCTCTGTCCCTTTGGTGGCTTGCCCTGTGCCCATATGGCACATTATGCCCACATATGGGGTATTTTCGTAATCAGGGGAAACTACCCTACACGTTTTGTGTTAATTTTCTTTTTTAACCCCTTGTGGAAATGGAAAAAATCAAGGCTAGACCAACATTTAGTGTAATTTTTGTAAAATTTTTACTCTAAATCATTAATCTTGTCATGATTTTTTCATTTTCACAAGGGGCTAAAAGATAAAAAAAACCACTAAATGTGTAGAGCAATTTACCCTGAGTACGGAAATACCCCACTTGTGTACATAAAGCGCCATTCGGGTGCAGGGTAAGCCTCCGAAGGGAAGGAGCGCCATTTCGTTTTTGAAGGCTGGATTTGGATGGAATGGATTTTAAGGGGCCATGTTGCATTCAAAAGGCCTCTGTGTTGCCAAGACAGTTGAACCCCCCCACAAGTGACCCCATTATGGAAACTACACCCCTCAAGGAATGTAACAAGGGGTGTAGTGAGCATATGGACCCCACTGGTGACGGGCACAAATGTGGAACAATGTGGCGTGAAAATGAAATATTACATTTTTTACACTATAATGTTGGTTTAGCCTTGAATTTATCATTTTCACAAGGGGTTAAAAGAGAAAAAAACACACAATATGTGTAGAGCAATTTCCCCCGAGTCCGTAAATACCCCACATGTGGACATAAAGCGCCATGTGGGCGCAGGGCAAGCCTCCAAAGGGAAGGAGCGCCATTTGGATTTTGGAGGTTGGATTTGGCTAGAATGGATGATGAACGCCATGTCGCATTTACAGAGCCCTCGTGCTGTCAAAACACTGGAAACCCCCCACAAGTGACCCCATTCTGGAAACTGCACCCCTCAAGGAATCTAACAAGGGGTGCAGTGAGGATATGGACCCCTTGATGACGGGCACATTTGTGCCATGAAAGTGAAAAAATGAAATTTTTTACTTTTACGTCACATTGTTCCACATTTGTGCCCGTCACCAGTGGGGTCCATATGCTCACTGTGCCCCTTGTTAGATTCCTTGAGGGGTGTAGTTTCCAGAATGGGGTCACTTGTGGGGTGTTTCCAGTGTCTTGGCAGCACGAGGGCTCTGTAAATGCGACATGGCCCTTGAAATCCTTTCCAGTGAAATTCAGCTTCCAAAAGCCAATTGGCGCTCCTTCCCTTTGGAGGCTCGTCCTGCGCCCCCTTGGCACTTTATCGCCACATGTGGGGTATTTCCGTACTCGGGAGAAACTGCGCTACACATTTTGTGTCTTTTTTTTCCTCTTATCCCTTTAAGAAAATGAAAAATTGAAGGCTAGAACAACGTTTTAGTGTAAAAAAAAAATTTTTCTTTTTTCACACCATATTGTTCGGAAAATCTGTGAAGCACCTGTGGGGTCCAAATGCTCACCGCACCCCTTGTTACATTCCTTGAGGGGTGTAGTTTTCTAAATGGTGTCCCTTTAGGGGTGTTTTTTAGGTTTTGGCACCCCAGAGCCTCTGCCAACCTGAAGTGGTACAGTCAGAAATGACCAAATATAACGGAGGCGTTGAAATTCACTAGGCGCTCCTTTGTATCTGAGGCTTGTGGTTGCGTCAAATAGCGCCACATATGGGGTATTTCTATAAACTGCAGAAACGGGGCAATAATTTTTGGGGTGCATTTCTCTGGTAATAGGTTTATAATTATGAAAAATATTGGATTACAATAAAATCTCTGCACAGAAAATTAAAATTTTCAAATTTCTTACACACTTAGCTTTTATTTCTGTGACTCTCCTAAAGGGTTAAAACACTTTATGGATATGCTTTTGCAGAGTGTGGGGGGTGCAGTTTCTGAAATGGGGTGCTTTGTGGGGCTTTCTAACATACAGGCCCCTCAAATACACTTTTAACCTGAACAGGTCCCTAAAAATATCTGATTTTGAAATTTTACTGAAAATTTGGAAATTTGCTGCTAATGTTTTAAGCTTCCTATTGTCTAAAAAAAATTAAAGATCGTTTAATAAATGCCGCCAACATAAAGTAGACATGTTGCTAATGCTATTTAATATATAATTTATGTGGTATAACCACTTTCTGTATACGCAAAAAAGTTTCAAAGTTGGAAAAATGCAGTTTTTCAAATTTTTTCACATTATTTGGTTTTTTTCATAAAGATTTGTTATGATTATCGACTCCAATTTACCAGAAATGTAAAGTACAATATGTCACGAGAAAACAATCTCAGAATCAGCCGGATAGGTAAAAGCATCCCGAAGCTATTAATGACTAAAGTGACACTGGTCATATTCATAAAATTTGTCTCTGTCATTAAGGCCATTTCAGGCTCTGTCCTTAAGGGGTTAAGGGGAAATCATCAGGAGTCCCATATACCCCTTTATACTGCCTCTGTCAGTGTAAGTTACGCTCCGGCCGCCGAGGGGGTTAATTTACATACTCGCAGCAGGATGTCAATCCTGCTGCGAGTATGTAATGTCATAGGGTTAAATGACACTGGATCAGCAGCGGATTTTGCTGCAAATTCGCAGCGTGAAATCCGCTGCAGACCCAGTAGGTGTGAAGGCACCCTTACTGTATTTAATTCTGTGGATGTTGTGAGGCAGCTACCCTAGCAACCAATGAGATCACAGCTCTCTGTGAAAATGAAAGTAGTAATCCTATTGGTTGCTATTGGCTCCCAACTGCCGTTTCTCCTGGACAGAGCTGCAGCTAATTATATCACCTGTGTGCAGTGTGGGGATTTTCCCATTCAGTTCTATGGGGTGCTCTTCCCCCTCACGCTCCCCTCCTGTACATCTGGCGGGGACAGGACCTTCGCTCTAACCTTCCCAGGCACCCAATGTATCTGTGGGCCAAATTTGGGGTCAAACTGTTCAGGCGTTTGGAAGTCTATACGGGACAGACAGACAGACAGACTTTCATTTTTATGATATAGATATAGTATTTTCAACTTTTTTTTGTGATTTCAAAATATAAAAAAAGTAATGCTAAAAAAGGACACTGGCCCTTTCATTTTTTTGATCGTTTTATTTACTTTGTTAACAGGCTGTGTTAGAGGCCAATCTGCCCCTTCCTAACTGCTTGTACCTTCTTATAGCTGCTTTTAATTTAATTAAGATCTGTCCTGGGGTCCGTTCGGCAGATGATGCAGTTATTTTCTTAAAAAAACAACTTTTAAACTTGCAGCCCTGTGTCAAATTGGTGTGGCCTAGGGTTACTGTGGATTAGACTTGCTCCACCTCTCCTCTCCTCCCCACCTTCTTCATCATTAGGAATGCCCCTCGAACATTTTCTCCTATTCATCATCTGTCTGAACACTGCACATGTGTTGGATCGTTAAGACTAGTGATGAGCGAGCATGCTCGTCCGAGCTTGGTACTCGATCGAGTATTAGGGTACTCGATGGTACTCGTTACTCGGACGAGCATCTCGCGATACTCAGTAAAATGTCATCATCCGTGTCATGCAGGAGACTCTTTGGTGCATCCTGCGATCACGTGGGACCCATACATGTTGATAGCAGCGATTGGTTGGCCAGATCAGATGACCCTGCCATATAAAACTCGGCGCTGGCAGTACTCGCTTCAGACGTGTGCTGGAAGAGATTAGGGACAGAGCTGCTGCTGGTCAGGGAGAGCGTCAGTGTAAGATTTAGCGTTCCAGTAGGCAGGGAATACTAGCAATACAAACAAACAGCCCTTTTCAGGGTTTAAAAGCATTTTTTAATAGTATTACTACAGACTGCTGGCTGGGAGTTGCAGTGCTGCTACCACGATTTAACCAGCACACTGTGGTGATCGGCTGCTGGCAGAAAGGGGACATTAGGTGTCGCATACACACCTCTAAGAAGTGCTCAGTGTACTATTTTTTGATTTTGGGGCTGTTGGTCCTGCTGTACTACATTGTATTGCTGGGATTTGTAGTACATCTGCATAGAACTTCACTGCTCATTTTAAAGGAGTATCACAGCGTGTATCTAGGTCAAGCCAGTACCAGATTGTACCGTACAGCCCCCTCTAAACTCGTGGGGACTACACTGTATTGCTGGGATTTGTAGTACATCCTGCATAGCACTTAAAGGGGTTATCCAGCGCTACAATAACATGGCCACTTTTCCCCCTACTGTTGTCTCCAGTTCAGGTGCAGTTTGCAATTAAGCTCCATTTACTTCAATGGAACTGAGTTTCAAAACCACACCCAAACTGGAGACAACAGTAGGGGGAAAGTGGCCATGTTTTCGTAGTGCTGGATAATACCTTTAACTGCTCATTGTAAGGGGGTATCACAACGTGTATCTAGGTCCAGCCAGTACCAGATTGTACCGTACAGCCCCCCCCTAAACTCGTGGGGACTACACTGTATTGCTGAAATTTGTAGTACATCCTGCATAGAACTTCACTGCTCATTGTAAGGGGGTATCACAGCGTGTATCTAGGTCCAGCCAGTACCAGATTGTACCATACAGCCCCCCCCTAAACTAGTGGGGACTACACTGTATGACTGGGATTTGTAGTACATCCTGCATAGAACTTCACTGCTCATTGTAAGGGGGTATCACAGCGTGTATCTAGGTCCAGCCAGTACCAGATTGTACCATACAGCCCCCCCTAAACTTGTGGGGACTGCACTGTATGACTGGGATTTATAGTACATCCTGCATAGAACTTCACTGCTCATTGTAAGGGGGTATCACAGCGTGTATCTAGGTCCAGCCAGTACCAGATTGTACCCAGGGATAAGGGTCGAGAGTGTGAGTTTCCAAGTCATGTGGTTGCCGGAGGCCGGAGTTCAGGGCAGGGTGACACAGAAGCACCTGTTGAGGAGGTAGCAGTGGCACACAGCAGACGTCCACTCCCTAGCTTCTTTGCCCAACTTACGGAGTCTCAAGGTAGACCAATATTGAAACTGCAGCAGTGTGAACAGGTAATCACGTGGATAGCGGATAATGTGTCCAGTAACTTATCCACCACCCAGTCTTCAACGCAGTCCACCCATGCTACCCAAGGGAGTGGAACCCTTGCTCCATTAGCTCAGCCTCCTTCCCCACAGCCTGGCCCCTCCAGGGAAAGAAGGGATTCAGATCCACCACCATGCTCCCAGGAACTCTTTTCTGGACCCTTCCCTGAGTCAGAGAAACCAGAGCAGCCGATCTGTCCTGATGCCCAAACTATGCAGCTCACATAGTCAGTGGGTGATGAGAGTGGGGACTTGCAAGCGGGGTTGGAAGAGATGTCTGATGATGACAATGAGACCCGGTTGTCAGACAGTGAGGTTGTTGTAATGGATGTAATTCAAAGTGAGGAGGAGAGTGAGGAAATGGAGTTGACAAAAATGACATTTAGGATACACACCGCCACAGTTAATAGTTTGTTAATGATGTTTGTGCCTTAAAGGGGAGGGTAACTATCACTTCATAGAACGATTGACGTGACTATAACTTTCATATTGACATGTCAGCCTCCTTACCCCCAACAGTTGCCAAAATAGGGCAGAGGTGGTCAGGTTGTCACCTTTTTGTTTCGGTTTGTCTATCCGGGAAGTGATGATCAGGAGGGAACAGATGCTGCACTCTTTAAGCAAGTAGGGTTAGGGTCAGCACTTGGACCCTAACAAGTTTGGTAACATGTCAGAAATTTGGAAATGATGGTTACCCTTCAGTTTAATTTGTTTGGATATATACATATTGTAAGTCTATCTAGCCGTGCTCATGCTTGTTTGTTAGCACTTAAACCAGTTAGCACTTAGAATTGTCACATTAGTCATTTAGGGAATGGGATGTCACTATTGTTGGGTGACTGTTTTCAGTTCATAGTTCACATTGTAAAAGTTTAAAGTTCTGCACTTATCTCACTTTTCATTGGTTGTATACTGTAGATATAGATGTATAGATATATTGTACTTTTTTCTTAATTTAATATTTTTTTTCCTAAAAAGGGGAACTCCGGATCGAGGCAAGAAAAAATGAAACTTCTGCAGAAGCATATAGCATTATTTATTACCCATCTATCCCAGTTTTGAAACTACCAAAATTCCATTTGTTTTGTGGTTTTCTGTATTTCCTGGTTGAGCAGATGTACTCAGTACTACAGGTTCTAGAATGCATTGCTGTCCCTCTGTTTTAACCAGGCTGTTGCACAGAATTAGGCATAATGGTGCCATTGGTCAGCCTCAGAGGCATCCATACATGCTGCCCCTGCTGTTTCCTGTCCATTTTCGTTGTGTTTCCATCTCACAGCCCCTCAAAAAGCCCCCAAAAAACTATTGGGACCACTAGTATATTTCAGATTTTTGTCTTTCTTACTCAAGATATATTTAAGTTCACTACTGCTTGCAGAGTGTAAGGGGGTGTCACAGAGTGTATTGGTGCAGCCACCACTAGATTGTATCTCACCCCCCCAAAAAAACCTATTGGGACCACTAGTATATTTCCAGACTTCTGTATTTCTTACTCAAGATATATTTAAGTTCACTACTGCTTGCAGAGTGTAAAGGGGGTGTCACAGAGTGTATTGGTGCAGCCACCACTAGATTGTATCTCACAGCCCCCCAAAAACTATTGGGACCACTAGTATATTTCCAGATTTCTGTCTTCCTTACTCAAGCCATATTTAAGTTCACTACTGCTTGAAGAGTGTAAAGGGAGACTCACTTCCTCACTCACATTTTATGGTTCTCTGTGTCCTCAATGTCATGCTGTGTCTGGCCTAATTTTTGGGAGGCTCACTTGCTTCCTCACTCACGTTTAATGGTTCTCTGTGTCCTCAATGCCATGCTGTGTCTGGCCTAATTTTTGGGAATCTTACTTGCTTCCTCACTCACTTTTAATGGTTCTCTGTGTGCTCAATGTCATGCTGTGTGTGGCCTAATTTTTGGGAGGCTCACTTGCTTCCTCGCTTACTTTAATGGTTCTCTGCGTGCTCACTGCCATGCTTAAACTCGCCATAATCCGGCTATTCTAGTTTTAGGCGCAGCAGCACTGCCATGGGTAAGCGCAAACAGGTGGTGCTCAAACTGCTGAACAGCACCTTCTACCTTCCTTGAATCTTTTAGCCGTTTTGAAGGCAGAATTTACCAGGCCTTTCACCAGTAGCTTCTATCCTTCCTTTGATGTTGTATTAGCCTTTTTGAAGGCAGGATTGACCAGGCCTTTCACCAGTAGCTTCTACCCTTCCTTGAATGTTGTAGTAGCCTTTTTGAAGGCAGGATTGGCCAGGTCTTTTACCAGTAGCTTCTATCCTTCCAGGTCCAGGATACCGCACTTGCCCTCTCTTAGAGACTCTTTAAAGGATTAAAAGTTTAATAATTCGATCAAATCAAATTCCGGGCCTCTTAAGAAGACTGTACTGTTATTCTTCGTCCCTACCTCCAAAGATATGCCTCTCACGCACAACTGCATGAGGGGGTGAGGCTACATCTAGCCATAATCCGGCTATTTTTATTGCATGATTGTTTTGTCCATCTTGGTCTGGGTCTGTGGTTTCAGGGGGGTTCTGTGGTTTTTGGGTGGTTCATATGCCACCTCTGTTTTTAATGGTTCTCTGTGTCCTCACCCCCATGCTGTGTCAGGCAAAATTTTGGGGTGGTTCATATGCTACCTCTGTTTTTAATGGTTCTATGTGTCCTCACCGTCAGGCTGTGTCTGGCCTAATTTTTGGGATTCTCACTTGCTACTTCACTCACTTTTAATGGTTCTCTGTGTCCTGACTGCCATGCTCTGACGTCATAACGTCTGCGGAGGAGCAGGACTTGTTGCTGGGGGCCCGCCAATCGCTAACCCGACAACCAGCCAGCTGTGTTGTCTTTTTTTTTCTGTGTAGCCGCGGCCAGGGCCTCACCAACTACAGTCGATCGGCATCAGGTGTATTCTTGATGGTGACTGACAGCTGGCCTAGCCAGTTAGCTGTCAGCACCTAGGCTCTTGTCCGCTATAGATCCCAGCCCCTTGCCTCACTTCAATTTTTTGGGAGGCTCACTTGCTTCCTCACTCACTTTTAATGGTTCTCTGTGTGCTCACTGCCATGCTGTGTCTGGCCTACTTTTTGGGAGGCTCACTGGCTACCGCTTCTACCTTTGACACTCTGTCCTCACCCCCATGCTGTTTCAGGCTAAATTTTGGGGTGGTTCATATGCTACCTCTGTCTTTAATGGTTCTCTGTGTATTCACAGCCATGCTGTGTCAGGCAAAGTTTTTGGGTGGTTCATCATATGCTACCTCTGTTTTAATGGTTCCATGTGTTCTCATTGCCATGCTGTGTCAGGCTGAGTTCTTGGCTGGTTCATATGCCTACCTCTGTTTTAACCAGCCTGTTGGCCAGAATTTAGCATAATGGTGTGATTGGGCAGCCTCAGATGCATCCATACATGCTGCCCCTACTGTTTCCTGTGCATTTCCGTTGTGTTTCCATCATTTTCTGAGGTTGACAGGTTTTCACACGACCTTCCCTCTACCGAACTTGGGTCCTCTGCAAAAATGCTAAAGTTTCCCATTGGCTTCAATGGGGTTTGTTACTTGAAACGAGCACTCGAGTATCGGGAACTATTCGTCTTGAGTAACAAGCACCCAAGCATTTTAGTACTCGCTCATCACTAGTGATAATATTGTGTGTATTGTGCAGGTGAACCTACCTACAGTATATACTGTAACTGCTGCATAATGTGTTCTGTAAACATTGCATACAGTCTATTGTATAGTTATACTTCAGGTTTCCAGACTTGCAACTGTGATCCTTTGACTTTTCTACCTATAAATATGTTTAAAAAAACATAAGCGTTCTATTTAAGTCCAGACTGATTTATACAGTTTGTCATTTTATTGTGCAATGTAAAACATAGCATGATTTATAAATGACATGCCAGGAGACTGAAATGTAATAGAATGTATAATGTGTATTAATTAAACATTAATAGGAAATGTATTAACATCTAATCTAAATTAAAGCCCACAAATGACTACATTTGCTGTACAGTTTGCAATGATTAGTTCTGCAACACAGAATGACTAGCGGGTGCCATGGGGTGCTCTCTGCATGACAAATGGAGTTTTCCTCTAGCAACATAGATATAAGTAATATAAGTTCGGATTTAGTGTCTCTTGGAACTAATAATTTCCAGTTTCTTATTTCACTAATAAGTCTGATGTTTATTGGCAAAGGGGAATCTTAGACTTCCAGCCCTGCGCATATTCTTATGTGATTTCCTTTTAATTTATTGAAGAAAAATTGTTGTGCTGTATTCAATTACAGACAAAAGCATACAGTTAGCAGGTTTGCAGTAAACCACCATCTCAAGCTGGTATATTTCTTCTTTCTCCATAAAAGTTAGCAATAGAGAGAGAGGTTAAAAACAGCAGAATGACTCATATATATATGGCCTTAAAGGGGTACTTTGTTTAAAAACAAAAACTTTTTTTTTTAAATCAGCTGGTTTCAAAAAGTTACATACATTTGTAATTTACTTTATTTAAAAATCTCCAGTCTTCCAGTACTTATAATCTGCTGTATGTCCTGCAGGAAGGGGTTTGTTCTTTCCAGTCTGACATAGTGCTCTCTGCTGCCACTTCTGTCCAGGAACAAGAGCAGGAGAGGTTTTTTATGGGGATTTGCTACTGCTCTGGACAGTTCCTGTCTCAAAGAGAGATGGCAGCAGAGAGCACTTTGTGATATTGGAAAAAATACACCACTTCCTACAGGGCATACTGCAGCTGATAAGTACTGGAAGACGGGAGATTTTCAAATAGAAGTAATGTACAAATCTATATAACTTTCTGACACCAGTTGATTTGAAAGAAAAAAACATTTAGCTGGATTACAGCTTTAAATGAGCACTGTCACTTTGAAAAACTTTTGACATGTCCTAGAGTTTTGACCATTTCAGTTCTGGGTGTTTTGACTCCCACAGATTGTTTGAATCAAGGGGAAGAAGTACACACTGAGCACATTCTCTTCCTTAACCCTTAAAAGATCGGGCTAATTTTCTTTTTTGTACTTCTGTTTTTTGCTCCTTGTGTTTAAAAGGCCAAACCTCTTGCATTTTTTCACCTACAGACCCATATCTGTAGGGTTTTGTCTTTATACCTTTTTCTTTGAGGTAAAACCGACATGTTCCTAAAGTCAGTAAAATTATGACCATTTATATAACTTTTTTTTTTGCTTTTAATTTTTTTTTAACTTTTAAAAAATTAATGGATGTGGATAAAATTGCTCTATTCTTATAACACTTATTTTTAGGTCTGTGGGGCTATTTGATGTATCTTTTTTGTGCTATGATATGTACTTTATATTTGTATATTGCTTGCTCATATATCTTTTTTTGTGCTTACGCTGTTTACCTTGCAAGATCGGAATGTGATCATTTAATAGTTTAGACGATTCCATACGCAGCACTAGAAAATATATTTAATTATTTTTTGTTTATATATTTTTTTTACTCCAATATGTAGTTCCCTAGGGGACTCTTAAGAGCAATACCATGATTGCTCATAGGGATCATTGATCCATCTCCTTGGCTTGTCCTGTGTCGTCAACAGGTTAAAAGGAAAATTACAGCACAGATATGCATATATCTGTGCTGCCAATTTCCAGTTACCTATCACACAAGAATTGCATCATACCCTTAGTGCTGCTCTGTGATCTGGAGTGTTGGTAAAAACAAAGTTGACAGAGATGGGTCTGTGAACATTTGTCTGCCAGGTATTGAAAATGTATGGCAGCCTTTACGTTGAAAAACCAAGAGAACTATAGACTTAGGGACAGGTAATGTCCAATGGTTTAAAAGAGCTGACAAATGTTGTCCTGAACCAGAGTTATGAATTACTGTTTAAATATGATATCATATGAAAGTGATAGATAGATAGATAGATAGATAGATAGATAGATAGATAGATAGATACAAAATAAAATAAAATAAATGAAAAAATAAAATAAAATTTTGGACCTTACATCATTCCGGGAAGCTGTCATGATCCCTATTTTCTACCACTCTAACATCAAAAAAAAGTTCTTTTTTTATGTATACTGTATATATTAGAGAATGGAATCTTCCCTTTCTATATTCCATTTCTAGACACATTTTAATGCTACTTAAAATTAATTTCACTTTTATGTCTCAATTTATCATCGAATGTTTAGGGCTGTTCCTATGAATAAGAACATTCTCCCTGAGGATGAGGAATGCAGATGACTCTATTTGTCAAAACGTTACTTTATTTGGGTTCGGAATGTTTATTGCTATAACGGGTAGAGGTGATTTATCATCCAGTCTCAATGCTCTATTATGTTTTATGCCGTTGTGTTCATATACGTGAATGTCCACAAGATCCACTCTGATTCTATAATCTTGGGACTGTGTTAGCACCATTTCATATGTCGTCCATTTAATTTCCATTATATCTATGTTACAAAAATGATTTATGTAGTGTCCATTTTCCAAATGAAGTTAAGAGATTCTGTTCACATAGGATCATACTGTTTATTGTACCAAATGACCTAATTCCATATTAAGGCTTCACACTGTGTATATAAAATAACAGAAGATTGAATAAAATCCTAATGTGCCTGAAGTGCAAAATAATTAGCTTCCTATGTCTAACAGTTCTATATTACTTAACATAGTTATTGCACATAATGCTTGAGTACCAGTTGCCGAACTTAATACACCAAACTTTTTAGTAAAAAGATTTACACAAACCTCATCTACCTGCTGTGAAACAAGCTGTGATTGGCTAAGCGGCAGCTCAGATGCTCCTGTTGCCAGGACTGGAAAGCTGCGATACACAGGAGAGAAGAACAAGAGTGGGGAGAGGTAAGGTGTCGGGTGTTTGGGCCAGGGCTGCATGGACATCGCTAACAATGTCCATGCAGCCCTTACTGCCTGATAATGGGGCCGCCTAATAGGTCCAGTAAACGAGCGCCGATCTGGCAGACGTAGTCGGCCCGTGTAATGGGACCCAAAGCCATGGTGTTGTCAGAATCCACAAGTACAGTAAGATAAATAATCAAAAAGGCTCCATAGAGAAAGAATACAGCACGCGCTGACCTGTCAGTCCATTAAAAACATAGTTAGGGCGTTGTTCTAGAAATGCTCAGAAGGCCCAGTGGTCGGACTCCTGCGATCTTATACTTGTCGACAGGGGACGAGTAAATATTACTTGGCAAACCCCTTTAACACATTGTCAAAGCCAGTCATAGTAAATATTTGCTTTAATATTTCTTATTTTCCCAACTACTGTCTCTTCCATTTTAGAAAAGTAACCAAGAAATATTCTTTCCTATAGATAAATCCCTGTGGAGTGATGGAGTCAGCTTTGATTTTTAAGAAGAATATGTGCTTAAAAGGGAAGCTTTTCATCTATAGATGTCTAAAAAAGTATCTGATGTATAGAGTTTTTGGTATCAGATGGGAAGAACTGGTTAATGTAAGAGCATTTTTAGCAGCTTTTCTAGCTATGACTAATTCAGGTTAGTTTTATTGCATTGTAACACACTAGAAAAGCTAATTTTCGAGCTATTAAATTAATGGAATGGATATAGAATAGACAATTTCCCTTTGCCTATTTTTTAAACTGATAATTTCAGCCACTTGAGTGCCTTGTCTTATTGTGCAACAGTTTGTACATATCATTCCTGGAACAAGTTGCTCTCAGTACAGGTTAGATAAAAAGAAATAAAAAAAAAATAATGAACAAGCAAAATATTGTAGCTAGCCTATTAGGAACGGTATTAGAGAAAATGGGTTCCTCGCCAGCACTGGAAGCACAGCAAGTATTGTGTGGCTATAACTTAAGGAAGATGGAAACTTTTCTCTCTCTCCTAACTTTATCTCGAGCAATACCATAGAGACATTTCATAATAGTGAAAACAAGTATCAGAGGAAGACCTAAAGAAGTTGTCAGGTTTAGAAAACACATTTTTGTGTGCCCTCTTGGGGAATTGTGAGCTAATAGAGATAGTTCCTTTCATTAGTCAGGGTGGAGAGTGGCTATAAAGAGTCTTTTCCTCTTTGCATCACCCATCATGTTTATGGATTACACAGACAGTAGATTTATTTCTATAGGAACGGTGCAAAGCTTCATCTTCTTTATGGTGGCAGTGCGAGGATATTAACCGCTTTTTCTTGGTTCCCTTACAATTGATCCCTTGGGTTCCAGCAGTGAGACAACCTGTAATCGGCTTCTCCTCATGGGACTACTCTGAACATGTTTGACAGATGATAGATGCTTAAGCTTCTCTCTTCGAATAGCCTGAATTTTGTCATGTTTCTTTGCAGTTAATTACACAAAGATGTGATAATTATTGGGATAAAAAGAAAAAAGTCACAAACCTGCAGTAGACTTACTTGTAAAGTAACTTACACGCCTGTATTTTTTTTTTCTTCTCTTCCATGGATCCAATCACTTCCTGATTTCCTTTATGAACTGTGACCCTGTTGTTACCATTTAATAGATTCTGAACTTTCCCACAATCCCCCTTGCTTGTGGACAGTGAAACCAACTGCCAGTACTTTCTGGAGATTGCAGTTGATGTGAGAACACAACGGTCAGCTTGAAGAAGGACAACAGGTTATCCAAACGATGGGGGATTAGTAAGACTATGTTTGTCAAGAAATGCTTGCGGATTAGTAATATGTTTTTTTTACATAACGAATCAGTTAAGACCCAATTGTCTTAATGTCACAACTCCTTAAAAATTTTCAAAGCAGGGTCCTAATTAAAATTTTTTAGCATTCTTTTATTTAGCGTGCGTTGAGTGTGTTTTTTTGGATGACATTACATATGCTGCTGCATTGTGGGGCCAGCAGGGGCATAACTACCACCATAGCAGCCACAGTGGCTGCTATGGGGCCTGCCTCCATGGTGCGGCGATTAGAGCGGCTACACTCCATCCCCCCTCCCGGGACGGTGCTCAGATCGGCCCTCACAGCACTGCAATCTGTCCAGCACCCTCCCGGACAGCACTCTCAGACCACCCTGCCTCCCCGGGATGGTGCTCAGAGTGGCTCATCCCCCTTCCCCCGGGCAGCACTCAGAGCTGCGCCAACAGCACAGTAATCATCTTAGCCCCGTCCCAGACTGTGCCGTCCCAGGGAGGCAGGGTGATCTGAGAGTGCCGTCCAGGAGGGTGCAGGCAGATTGCAGCGCCGTGAGGGCTCTTAGCATCGTCCTGGAACAAGGGAATCATACCATGGAGGCAGGCTATTTGGGACGGGGATGGGGTGATGGGTGCACGGCGAGGCCCCTTAGCATAGGGGTCTCTTAGCATAGTCCGGGGGGGATTCATGGGGCCTGTACTGTTTTGCTATGGGACCCCATGAACCCTAGTTATGCCCCTGGTGGCCAGATATGCATATACTATACGGGTATATTCACATGGACAGGCTCGCAGCGAGATTCTCGCTGCGAGCCCGGCAGGTCCTGGCAGTTCCCATACACTACATACTTGCTGCGGTCTAAACGACCGCAGCGAGTATGTAATTCTGGCGCCCTTAACCCCTTCTGCTCCCGCCCAGCTCCCCCGCTGTAAGCATACATTACCTGTCCTTGCTGCACGGGTCCGGCGTCCTGCTCTCCCGTCCGGCCAATCAGTGGCTGCAGCTGGGCAACACACTAATTGGCCGGACGGGAGAGCAGGACGCCGGACCCGTGCAGCGAGGACAGGTAAAGTATGCTTACAGCGGGGGAGCCGGGCGGGAGCAGAAGGGGTTAAGGGCGGCAAAATTACATACTCGCTGCGGTCGTTTAGACTGCAGCAAGTATGTAGTGTATGGGAACTGCCAGGTACTGCCTCGCTCGCAGCGAGATTCTCGCCCGTCCGTGTGAATATACCCTACTATAGAGTCTGAACGTTGATGTGGGTCCAGATCCTGAGTCTATGATGCTCACTTAACAGAACAAAACATATTTTGTTCACTTTAACCAAAGAACTAATATATTTAACAGAGAATATTTTACTATAAGCATGTAAGCTGCAAACTGGGGCATACATTTTCTCTAATTACAAAGAAAGGAAATGCTCTTCTATAACTCTCTGGGGTTCCTTGTTCTATAATTAAATACACAAAATAATATTTCAAAAAGAAATCAATAAATAACTTAGTAAAGAATAAAAGATGTATTGGGCTTTCCTGCTTTGTTTTCTTTATTTAACACTGGCTTCAAAACCTGCTCTCCAGCTGTTACTGAACTAAAGCATACTGGGATTTCTCATTCAACAATAGAGCACCTGGTGAGCTACAAGTTGCATGGACTGCATAATGTTGTCCCAGCATGGAGGGAAGCACTGGTATACTATTGGGACCTGTTCTTTGTGAACATATTTGACTTATGTCTTTATACTGAAAATCAGGGCACAAAAGTTAGGAAGAAGAAAAGTAGAAAAGTTCAAACTTAAATTAACCACTTGAATGTTACTGTGTTACTTACTATGTGGGTTCTGCAAAGCAATTGTAGTACCTAGATATTTTATCACCATAAGGGATGAGCGAACTTGAACTGCTTGCTGTAAGAATCCACTTAATAAAAATAAAAAAAAAGGTTATTCTTTAAAGGGAATCTGTCAGCACCCGAGCCCTACCTGAGGTGCTGTCAGCATGCTGTATTTTGCATCCCCTAGTGAGCATGTTGCTTTTTGGTAATTTGTCCGCATAGTGGCATTTCGGGTCTCCTACTGTAATGAAGAGTCAAAAAGGAGCTGTGGCTCAGCATTTGTGCCACACTCTACCACTCCTCACCACTCCTTCCTCCTCCCTCTTCTTCATGAATAATCAATGCTGCTTGGCCTCCTGCTTGCTCAGCTGTCAGTATCTGCCGATAGAGGACTGATCTGCAATCAGATATAGTTGAAACACCCATCCTGAGTAAGAGCTGTGGTCTAGGGGTATATCACCTGTCTAGTGACCACCAACCGCTCATTTTCTTTGGATCAAATCCCCTGATGGAAATGAATTATAGTTATTTATTTTTTTATTTTTCTCATCATTGTATTAAAAACTAAACTAATTTGAACCTGGGATTGTGAATTCTTTACGCTTTTAAAAATCATGCATTAATGAGAGAGAGAAAAGAAATAATAGAAGAAATAATCATTTCATTTCCATCATGGGAACTGAACCAATGAAAACCAACTGGTGCTGGTATCTAGACAGGTGACTTACCCCTAGACCACAGCTCCAACACAGGCTGCGAGGTTCAACTTTATCTAATCAGTCCTTTATTGACAGATGCTGACTGACAGTTGAGCGAGCAGGAAGCCAGGCAGTATTGATTATTGATTAAGAAGATGGAGGAGGAAGGAGGGGTGAGGCATGCTAAAGTGAGGCACAAAAGCTAAACTCCTCATTGACTCTTAATTACAGTAAAGCATAATTCACTCCACCGACAAATTACCAAAAAGCAACATGTTTACTAGGGGACTCCCAGCTACAGCACACTTTCAGCACCTCAGGTAAGGTCTAGGCTCTGAAAGATTCCCTTTATATTGAACCACAAGTGCAGCCTTTGTTAAAGTGACACTGTCACCCCCTTTTTTGCAATTTGACTGAGGTGTAACTCCACAGGTGTAAAGGGTAAATGTTACAGCTTTCATTACTTATTTTATATCACACCTCATGGTGCTTGTTCTGGTAAAAAGTAGTTTTTATCACCTGTGGATTGGTATATGTGAGCGGGGCCTCGTTGCCTTTGTACCACATCACTCTGCCCCTAGCGCCACTTAGCGCCATGTCATTGTCGCATAGCCCCCGCCCCCTCAGCAGCCATTGGAAGGGTCAGCCTAAAGCTCTAGGGCTTATGTGGCAATGATGTCATGGATGGGGCGGGGCTAAGAGGCGATAGGGGCGGAGTGATGTGGCACAAGGGCCACGAGGCCCACATATACCAATCCACAGGTGGTAAAAACTACTTTTTACCAGAACAAGCACCATGAGGTATAATATAAAATAAGTAATGAAAGCTGTAACATTTACCCTTTACACCTGTGGAGAGCAGTCATAATTCAAAAAGGGCATGACAGTGTCACTTTAAAAGTGGAAGGCCTGTGACATAGTTTGGTCCACTGTTTATTCTGCAAGAAAAGGTTTTTCTTTTAACTGAAACACAAGTGAAGTCTTTGGTAAAATTTTGTGGCCTTTGACATATCCTACAAAAAAAAAAGAGTTATTTTTTAAACTGAAACAGTCTTTGTTTAAATTTAGTGTCCTGCGACATAGTTGTGTCCACTGTATTTAAAAAAAAAAAAAAAAAAAAAGGTTCTTTATAGTCTGCGGGAGGAGGTTGCCACTGCAGCTTGAGGTAAAGCACCGCTTTAGAAGGGGGGCGAGCATGGTTGCTATGTGACACACCTTTCTCAGCACTCCCCAAAATGCACCAACACCATCAGCAGATATGGAATGTATGAACAGGATGCTGTATGTGTCAATGCTTGTCATGGTGCATCTGATAGCTCCTCCCCATTCAATCTCTGGATTTCCTAAATATACATCTGGTTAGCCTTGAAGGTGCTGGATGCCCTGCAGCAAGTGTGCTCTCTGAAAGGGTATTTAGCACCGCAGGGAATGTCATCACCGACTAGTGGGTCCACCTATCCACAAACAATGTGGACAAGCTGCCATTCCTAAAAATGAACAAGATGTGGATCGGGTAAGCATTTTTTTGCTATAGCTTTTGATGTGCGCCAAATCAATTGCACATTTTGTTGCTGACTGTGTCTCCATTAAGGATACAGTGGTTTGCAATAAATTAGAATATCAACAATTTATTTTTTTTCAGTATTTCAATTCAAAAAGTGACCTCATATATTATATAGAGTCATTACATACAGAGTGAACTTTTTCAAGCATTTATTTTTGTTAAAGGTGCTGACTATGGATTACAGCCAAGAAAAACCCAAAAGTCGGTATTTCAGAAAATTTGAATAATTAACCCAAAACACCTGCATTGGCTTCCTAAGTGTTATAAAAAGTCCCTTAGTCTGGTTCAGTATGCAACACAATCATGGGGAAGACTGCTTGACTTGACAGATGTCCAGAAGGCAGTCATTAACACACTCCACAAGTTCATTGCTAAAGAAGCTGGCTGTTCTCAGAGTGCTGTATCAAAGCATATTAATGGAAAGTTGAGTGGAAGAAAAAAGTGTGGTAGAAAAAGGTGCACAAGCAACCGGGAGAACCGCAGTCTTAACAGGATTATACAGAAAATTTGGGAGAGATTCACAAATAATGGACTGCTGCTGGAGTCAGTGCTTCAAAAGCCACCACATACAGACGTCTGCAGGACATGGGCTACAAGTGCTGCATTCCATGTATCAAGCCACTCTTAACCAAAAAAGAACGCCAGAAGCGTCTTATCTGGGCCAAGGAGAAGAAGAACTTGAGGATCAGTGGTCCAAGGTGCTGATTTCAAATTAAAGTAAATTTTGCATTTCATTCGGAAATCAAGGTCCCAGAGTCTGGCGGAAGAGTGGAGAGGCACATAATCCAAGCTGTTTGATGTCTAGTGTAAAGTGCCAACAATCAGTGTTGGTTTGGAAAGCCATGTCATCTGCTGGTGTAGGTTCACTGTGTTTCATCAACACGAAAGTCAACGCTGCCGTCTACCAGGAAATTTTAGAGCACTTTATACTTCCCTGTGCTGAAAAAATTTTTGGAGATGGAATTTTCATCTTCCAGCAGGATTTGGCACCTGTCCACACTGCCAAAAGTACCAACACCTGGTTTACTAACCACAGCATCACTGCGCTTGATTGGCCAGCAAACTCACCAGATCTTAACCCCATAGAGAATGGGGATTGTCAGGAGGAAGATGAAAGACACCAGACCCAACAATGCAGACAAGCTGAAGGCCGCTATCAAAGCAACCTGTGCTTCAATAACACCTCTGCTGACACCATCAGCTGATCGCCTCCATGCCATGCCGCATTGATGGCGTCATTCATGCAAAAGGTGCCCCGACCAAGTATTGAGGGCATTTACTGTACAGACTTTTAATTTGGTCGACATTTCTGTGTTAAAAACTTTTTTTTTTTCAGTTGGTTTTATATAATATTCTAATTTTCTGACATACTGACTTTTGGGTTTTTCCTGGCTGTAATCCATAATCATTAACATTAACAGAAATAAATGCTTGAAAAAAGTTCACTCTGTATGTAATGACTCTATAGACTATATAAGGTCACTTTATGAATTGAATTACTGAAGAAAAAAAAAATTGTTGATATTCTAATTTATTGCAAACCACTGTATATCCACACTAGGGAATATTTGCAGATAACTTGCCGCAGATTGTGCACCGCTCACCCCCTGCCCTCCCGCTTGAAGTTCCACCGGTCTCACATTCTCATTCTATGGTCAGGCGGATTCCACCATCTGCCCGAAGAATGAGCCTGTTTATTCTTTGGGTGGGAGGCGGAATCTACTGGACCATAGAATGGAGTCTATGGGACCGTCAGAGAGTGGAGAGGGAGCCTGCGGTGCGAGCGGCGGAATCGATGAGAATTCTGTAGTGTAGACATACCCTAATTCTGTATTGAGTATTGTCTTAACCTCTTAAGGACCCATGACGTACCGGTACGTCATGGATCACTGTCACTTAAGGACCCATGACGTACCGGTACTGGTACGCGGGTCCTTTAACCCCCCATGCCGACGATCGCTGCTATTGGCTGATTAGTTCAGATCAGCCAATAGCGACGATCGGAACCTTTCCAGGCCATTGGTGACCCGATGACCCGTAAAATAATGGAATAATAATGGAATAATGCTGTCCGAACAGCACTGACCGCCATTACTGTTAAAAGTAATGGTGGCCACGGTGCCACGTCCCGATCGCTGTGAGAACCCGGCCGGTACCGGCCGGCCGATCACGGCGATCAAAGTCCCCAAAAGTAATAACTACCAGCTCTGGACCCCTCAGCTACCTAGCTGATGGGTCCAGAGCAGGTATTTGGCCATACTTACCGGATCCCGGGGTCCCGATTGGTGTCTTCCGGGTTCTGTGACGTCATCTTCTTCCGTTCGGGTCTTCGGCCTTTTCCATCGGCCCCTCGGATGTCCTCGACTTTTTTTCGGCGCTCTGCTGCCCTCTAGCGGCTGAAAAGTGTAATACACTTATCAGCAGCTATAGGGATGTTCAGCAAGTAGTAAAGTTTTTTTTTTTTTTGTATTTTCTGCACCCTTACGCCGCTGAGTGTTGATCTGCTAATCAGCAACTCCTCCTTTTTGGCGTAGGTTTTTTTTTCTATATCCTACTGCCACGGTCTGCTGATAAGTGCACATAAGTGCAGCATTTATCAGCAACACCATTTTTGGCGTAGGTTTTTTTTTTACACGGAATGTTAAAAAAAAGACGTAAAAAACACTAAATTACACTACACTACATTGAATAAAGTTTTACACTACACCACTACATACCCCATATACCAATCCCTATATAAAAATGGCCCCCAGGGCGTTTTCGGTGTCGGACGCTTATGCTATTATTGCCTCCGACACCGAAACAGCCAGTGAGGATGAATGGGGGGACCCTTTATTCCTCCATTCATCCTCATCGTCCAGTGACGTGTCTGGGGTAGCGTAGCATATGCTGCCCCCAGACACGTCTTTTCCGCCAGTACCGTCCCAATAAGAGATGACGGTATGGTGTGAAATTCTACAAACTCTGTGATAGTACCTCAGGGTACACTTACAGATTTAGGGTACGTGCACACTGTGGAATGGCGAAGGATAACCCTTTGTGCATTCCGCAGCTGGCACCCACCGGCAGACTGATGCAGGCATGTGTCTCCACCCATGTCATAGACTCCATCCTATGCATGGGCGGATTCCATCGTCCATCCAAAGACTGAACACATTGGACGGAGAGCGGAATCCGCCCGTGCATAGAATGGAGTCTATGGCACGGACGGAGACGCGCCCCCGCATCAGTCTGCCGATGGGTGCCAGCTGCGGAATGCACAAAGGGTTATCCTTCGCCATTCCGCAGTGTGCACGTACCCTTAGAGTGTATGAAGGAAGGGACACCTGAATCCAGCCCCCAGATGCCACCCCCCATCCTCGGAATTAGTGGGAAGGTCGTTTGGGAACTGATCTTCCCACTGCTGGATAAAGGTTACCACCGATACGGGTATGACTTTTATACCAGCACCCCCTCTTCTGGTCCCTCGCTGCCCGAGCTACTGTAGCTTGCGGCACGATCCGAAAATATCAGAAGCAGTAATAGAGCCCTAATATTTAGCAGCCATTGGAGTTCTACATTATCTAAATTCTGTCCCTTATTCCTATTTCAGGGGTCACGTTGATCCGGGGATTATTCTGATTGCCATTATGGAGTCGGGAAGGAATTTTTCCCCTGTGATGAGGCTACTGTCGTCTGCCTCACGAGTTTTTTTGCCTTCCTCTGGATCAACACAAGTTGAATTTGATGGACACCTGTCATTTTCAACCTTATAAACTAATAATTGGCCTAATACCCCCAAATAAATTAGAATTGTCCCTTTTCCCCAGCTAAATAGGTATGGCCGCCATTCCCATTAGAGGATGCCATGATGCAATTATAAAGCCTCTGTGCGGCCAGAACAGTAGAACCCCCCCCAAATGACCCCATTCTGGAAACTACACCCCATAAGGAATCTAACAAGGGGGGCAGCGGGGATATGGCCCCCTAGTGACGGCCACATTTGGGACGTGAAAATGAAAAAAATGGTATTTTTTATTTTCATGGCACATGTTCTACATATGTGCCTGTTACCAGTGGGGTCCATATGCTCACTGCACCCCTTGTTAGATTCCTTATGGGGTGTAATTTCCAGAATGGGGTCACTTGTGGGGGGTTTCTACTGTCCTGGCAGCGACATGGCCTCCATCCTCCATTCCAGCCTCTAAATGGCGTTCTGTCCCTTTGGTGGCTTGCCCTGTGCCCATATGGCATATTATGTCCACATGTGGGGTATTTCTGTACTCAGGGGAAATTACCATACACGCTTTGCGTTTATTTTCTTTTTTAACCCCTTGTGGAAATGGAAAAAAATCAAGGCTAGACCAACATTTAGTGTAATTTTTTTTAAATTTTTACTCTAAATCATTGATCTTTCTTGATTTTTTCATTTTCACAGGGGCTAAAAGATAATAAAAACACAAAATGTGTAGAGCAATTTCCCCTAAATACGGAAATACCCCACATGTGGACATAAAGCGCCATGCGGGTGCAGGGTAAGCCTCCAAAGGGAAGGAGCGCCATTTGGTTTTTTGAGGCTGGATTTGGCTGGAATGGATTACGAGGGGCCATGTTGCATTTAAAAGGCCCCTGTGTTGCCAAGACAGTTGAAACCCCCTACAAGTGACCCCATTATGGAAACTACACCCCTCATGGAATGTAACAAGGAGTGTAGTGAGCATATGGACCCCACTGGTGACGGGCACATTTGTGCCGTGAAAGTGAAAAAATGAAAATTTTCACTTTCATGTAACATTTTTCCACATTTGTGCCTGTCACCAGTGGGGTCCAAATGCTTACTGCACCCCTTGTTAGATTCCTTAAGGGGTGTAGTTTCCAGAATGGGGTCACTTGTGGGGGGTTTCCAGTGTTTTGGCAGCACGAGGGCTCTGTAAATGCGACGTGGCCCTTGAAATTCATTCCAGTGAAATCCAGCTTCCAAAGCCAATTGGAGCTCCTTCCCTTTGGAGGCTCGACCTGCGCCCGGTTGGCACTTTATGTCCACATGTGGGGTATTTCCGCACTCGGGAGAAACTGCGCTACATGTTTTGTGTTTTTTTTTTTCCTTTTATCACTTTGTGAAAATGAAAAATTGAAGGCTAGAACAACGTTTTAGTGTAAAAAATACTTTTGTCTTTTTTCACGTCATATTGTTCTGAAAATCTGTGAAGCACCTGTGGGTTCCAGATGCTCACCACACCGCACCCCTTGTTACATTCCTTGAGGGGTGTAGTTTTCTAAATGGTGTCCCTTTTGGGGTGTTTTTTAGGTTTTGGCACCCCAGAGCCTCTGCCAACCTGAAGTGGTACAGTCAGAAATGACCAAATATAACGGAGCCATTGAAATTCACTAGGCGCTCCCTTATATCTGAGGCTTGTGGTTGCGTCAAATAGCGCAATAGGGCCACATTTGGGGTATTTCTATAAACTGCAGAAACGGGGCAATCAATATTGGGGTGCATTTCTCTGGTAATAGGTTTATAATGAAAAAAATTGGATTACAATAAAATCTCTGCCCAGAAAATTAAAATTTTCAAATTTCTTACACACTTAGCTTTTATTTCTGTGACTCCCCTAAAGGGTTAAAAAACTTTCTGGATGTGCTTTTGCAAAGTTTTGGGGGTGCAGTTTCTGAAATGGGGTGCTTTGTGGGGCTTTCTAACATAAACCTGAACAGGTCCAGGAACAGGTCCAGGAAATTTGCTGCTTATGTTTTACGCTTTCTATTGTCTAAAAAAATGAAATATAGTTTAATAAATGCTGCCAACATAAATTAGACATGTTGCTAATGCTATTTAATATATAATTTATGTGGTATAACCATTTTCAGTATAAGCAGAAAAGTTTTAAAGTTGGAAAAATGCATTTTTTTTACAATTTTTCACGTTATTTTGGTTTTTTTCATAAAGATTCGTTATAAGTATCGACTCCAATTTACAAGAAATGTGAAGTACAATATGTCACGAGAAAACAATCTCAGAATCAGCTGGATAGGTAAAAGCATCCAGAAGTTTTTAATGAATAAAGTGACACAGGTCATATTCATAAAATTTGCTCCGGTCCTTAAGGCCATTTCAGGCCCGGTCCTTAAGGGTTTAATAGTAGTCTAAATTTTACTCCATTCACACAGAGTCCCAAATGTCATATATGGAAAATTT
The DNA here is from genome assembly GCF_027789765.1 of Dendropsophus ebraccatus. Classification (NCBI taxonomy): domain Eukaryota; kingdom Metazoa; phylum Chordata; class Amphibia; order Anura; family Hylidae; genus Dendropsophus; species Dendropsophus ebraccatus. The sequence continues at coordinate 37,506,450 of NC_091454.1, read as the reverse complement.
TACTAATACAGTTGTGGTTTCTGTTAAATTATGTACATGGAGCGCTTGCATGTTTTCTGCACAGTGTAAGGAAGTCAATAATAATACTACATGCAGTAAGGTTAATTAGCTGCCATAAGATTATTAAGCTAACCTACAAACAGCCAGAATTTTATCATTTAAGTAATTAGTGGAGTTTATCGTAACCAATCTAAAGTGAAATTGCAATAGAGTAAGTGCAATCTTCTTAAAAGGTATTTCAGTATTAAAAAAAATAATTATATGTTGCTAGTGCTAGAATGATATTTACCTACCACAGTCCTGTGAAACTCCAGTTGCAGCTCATTTTGTCCCCTTCTGCTCAACTCTTCCCGCAACTGTCATTGGGTAAGATGGTAAGCTGTTGAACAGGACCTGCTCACGCAATTATTGGTTGAGATGGGAAGATGTTGAACAAAACCTTCCCGATCAGCCAATCACTGGCAGTAGCAGTGTCTTCTTTCAGCCTGTGATTGGCTTAGTAGACAGGTCCTGTTCAGCATCTTACCATCTTGACCAGTGATTGGGTCAGTTGACAGGTCCTGCTTTGTTGTCTTGAAAGCAACAAAAGTACATGATAAGGCAGACTGGAAGGAGTTTCCCTGGGAACCACAATTTTGTTTTATTTATTTATTTATTTGCCATCCATGTGTGCCACACTTCCAAATCCCTTTCTTGTGCAAG